>NC_063169.1:3105641-3405641 GCF_023159225.1 Perognathus longimembris pacificus
GGACGCTCCCCCGAGCGGGTGTCGTCCGTGAGCCTGTGAGCGGAGCCGGGGCTTGCCCGGGCCTGGCGGCGCGGGGGAACCCGGCTCCCCGGTGCGCCCCACCCCAGTGCGGGGCCTGCCCGGCCTCTCCGGGCTTCCGTTCTTGGAGGACTTCCGCAGGGCTGGTGGCTCCCTTCCCTCTGCGGGAAGTCCTCCTCACATCCCGCCATGCACCCCAGACCTGGATCCTCTCCGGCGGCCTCCCCGCCCACCCCTGCTCTGCCACTGTTTCCAAAGTCAGGATAACAGACCCCGGTCCTCAACCGACGCGGCCGCAGGTCTGGACGCGGATCGCGGTCTCCACGCTGGTGAAGGTGGAAGAGGCTCTGCCAGTGGACACGGTGCAACTGCTTGTTTGTGTCTGTGCCTGTTCTGAGACTTGAACTCAGGGCCTGGGTCCTGTCCCTGAGCTTCTGTGCTCAAGGCTGGCACTCTGCCAGTGGAGCCTCGGTGCCCCTTCCGGCTTTTTGGTGGCCGGTTGGAGATGAATCTCACGGTTGCTCCTGCCTTGGCTGTAAACCCCCATGCTCCTGTCTCAGCCTCCTGAGTAGCGAGGGCTGGAGGCCTGAACCACACGGCAGCAGCTGACGTTCTCGTTCCACTTCCCTGTATACGGACGGGGATTTCCCTTACGTTTCTCACGCCTTACCCGGTCCTGGGTGCTAAGAGTCTTTCACAGGTCTCTGGCAGCAGGACAACCTGTAGCTGCTCACGTGGACACCTTTGCGTCTTCACGATGTCCATATTAAGACCAGCAATGTCCACTGATGGACAGTAAGTGTGATAAGTACCTGACGTGACACCGCTCTCAGTTTCATAGAGATTCATTTCACGCTGCAGTCATGTTTACAATATACTAGGACCCAAAAAAAAAAAAGATTTTGCACAGTTGTCTCTAGAAATGTTCCAACAAGATCACAGCCATAGGGCTGCCTTCGGGCCTCTCTGAAACCAAGGAAAAGGGAGAGACGCAAGGTGGCATGAAGTTGGGGCAAACAGAAGCGCAGTGGCGGGGAGCCGGGGTGGGTGATCCCGTCAGAGGGCACAGGGCCCGCTTTGCCCAGGCGTTTTGACCTCCGCCATGGTTCACGACAAGCAAGTGTCCTTACTGAAGGTCACCCTCCACACACGAGAGCTCGGCGCGTCCATGGGGGACGGTGGTTTCCCTCCCAGGCCCTCAGGTCACTCATGGCGGCCTATCCTAACAAGTCCATAAACACGGGGCAACCACGGCCACCCAAACACCGAGGAAGCCCACGTGACTGTTGGGCGAGGCAAGCAGGACGCGGGGTGAGGCCGCCGGCTTTCTGGAAGCCTTCCGTGTAGCACGCGGGCGTGAGGGGTCACACGGGTCACAGTGACGGCGGGAGAGCTTTGCCTTCGCTCCCTTGGGCCTCTGGTCCTAATCTTTGGACTCCCCAGTGTGTCACACGAGTTTGGACCGATGAAGCACCCCCACGTTTTAACCCGGTGCCACGCGTAGCTCACGCCGATCCTTCTCTGGAAGGCGGCGAGGCGAGGGCCTGGGATCAGAGACCAGCCAGGGCGGAGACGTTCCCCCGCCTCCCCTCGGCCAACGACTCGCCAGCCACCAGGGAAGCCGTGCGGGGCTCAGCGCGGCCCCTGCGGGCCCCAGGGCCCCGGGCAGCCCGGGCAGGGCGATCACCGCGCACGCTGGCCCTGGGCGCTCGGGGGTAAGCGGTGGGATGATGGGCAGTGGAAACGCGCGATGGGGAAGGGCCCGCGGGCCCGGCTGGCGTGGAGCGGGCACGCGCCTCGCACGCGCGGAGCTCGGAGCTCAGCCTCCCCCGGACTGACAAAAACCAGCAGACCGGGCGGCTAGGCTCGAACCCGGGCATGAGGGGGGAGGAGGGCAGGCTGCGGGCCAGCCTGGGCCACACAGTGAGTTCCTGTCATAAAACACAAAAGAAAACCAAGGAAAGGAACGGACGGTGTTTGCAGCAAGCAGCCAGGCACTGGCTCGGCAGACAGGACCGGGAGCGGGGGGCAGAGCCCCCCAGCTCTGCTTCACACAGAGGGGCCACCGTTGCGCAAGTCAGCTAAAGAGCACGCTTCTTTGGGGGTGTTGCCGCCCCTTCCTCGGCCCCCTCCCAGGTTTTAGCGTCCATCCCCACCCCCGAGTCGTGGAGTTCCCTTCCCACACGGCGTGCGGGGAGCACGGGGCTGCGCTGCTCGCCCTGCGACCCTCCGGCGAGTTCCTTCCACCGCAGCACATTTCCCTTCCTCGCCTCCGAGCTGCCGTCATCTGCCTGACACACAGCGTGACTCCGCCCGGCACCGGGGCTGGGCATGGAGGCGGCCGCCCAGCGCGTCAGGAGCCAGAAAGCAACGCTGTGCGCACGACACCAACACCACCGCCTGTGGGCTGCTGCAACACAGTCTCCCACACTGCCTCCTGACTCCACTTCTGCACATATTTCTGGTGGCCCAAACATTTATACTTTGGGGTACCTGAAACAGTTAATGCCACACAAATGTGTGGCCTGCATTTTTCCCCGATTCACCTCTCTGCGGGAGTCAGAATGAGGTCCCCTGGGCAATCGGCCCACGTGCGGAATGGGTGCTGTGTGGGGAGAAGACACTTCTGGAAGTGGATGGAATGTCCAGGAGACATTATCAATGGGTCCTCAACAAGTAAAGAGAAGTCCAACACATGCTTCCAGCACTTACATTTGTGAGCTTTCAGTCCTTCAAAGGAGACCGGCCCGATCTCGTAATATTCATATTCCCAGGTATAGTCAGAACGCGGCACCGGCTGCTGCGAGGTTCTGTTGGAAATTAACCTCTGGGCGGACATCTCCACTCTGCACAGAAGGGCACAGGCACAGGCTTGGAACTCGAGCACATTCACCACCGGCCCCCACCTCCCCTGGTGATGTTGGTGATTGGGGGGGGCTGACCCCCCGCCTCTTGCCAGGGGCCGCTACTGCCTTCTCCCACTCCACCTTCAGAGTATCTGAAGGCAGGCCCTGATGTCTTCGTGTGAGCTCCACCAAAGGCCTGACATGGAATCCATGTTAGCCGGGGGGAGGGGGAGGGCCGTGGCGCCTGTGAGCGTCCGGATTCCACCTCCTAACCTCCATTTGTGCAAATACACAAAAGGCCTGTGAGCCACCGAGGCGCGCGCTCTGTCTGCTCCGGGAACACCAGCTCGGGGTGCGTCTCTCAGCATCTACTATGCACCAATCAAGTTGCGTAGCTTTGCTCAGACGTCAGGAACTCACGCCTGTCATCCTAGCTACTCAGGAGGCTGAGAGCTGAGGATCACAGTTCAAAGCCAGCCCGGGCGGGGAAGTCCCATCAGACTCCCATCTCCACTTAACCACCGAAAAGCCCGCCGCGGAGGTGCGGCCCAAGGGGGAGAGTGTGAGCCTCGAGAGGAAACAGTTCAGGGACGGCGCCCAGGCCACGAGTTCAAGCCCCAGGACTGGCACAAGAAACAAAACTGTGAAGCTATACGGGGTGGCGTGGAGCGGGAAGTCCCAGGAGACACCGTGGGCGACGCCACGGCCTTGAACCCCAAGTCCCCATGCTTCTTCTTTGCCAACCGACAAAGATGATGAAGAAATGTTGCCAGGCCCGTGTCCGACCCCTTTGGCACAAAGCGTGCCCAGAGTGCGGCCAGCACACGCGCCGGAGCCCCACAACAGATTCCCGCACCCCACAAAGGGAGAGCTCCCCCCCCCCCCCCCCGCCTCGCCATCAGTCACCACCAGTCACCCGCAGAGCCGCGGGGGCCACGCCCTCCGCACCGCGCTGCCCCCACCCCCCCCTCCCGCCCCCTGCCCCCGGCCCCCGGGAACGAGGCCCTGCCCCCCCACCCCACCCAGCATGGGTGATCAAACCCACAGCCTCCACGATTCACGCCGGCATTCGTGCATTCCACCAGCTCAGAACTACGTGAGCAGCCGGGGCCATGGCGCAGACGCCGGCCATCCTGGCTGCGCCCGGGGCGGACACGCGAGAGTCGCGGTTCAAAGCCAGCCCAGGGCTGAAAAGCAGCGGGACTCCCATCTCCCGTGAGCCTCGAGGAGCTGGAGCAGAGCAGCCGCCTTACACACGGGGCCAAGGCCCGGCGCCCTGACCCCGGTTCAAGCCACAGTGCCGGCAAAGACGGCGGGAGGCGGGAATGGAGAGGCGGTGCGGCAGCCCTGCCACCCCCATGCTGCCTGCGCCCCTCCAGCCCAGCCGCACCCCGGGGCCAGGCCTGCCGTCCTGCCGGCCTCTCCCTCCCCACCCCGCTCCACACCCCCCCCCCCCCCCGCAAGCGCCTCCTTGCTGAACCCTCCCCACCTCCATGCCCGGGGACGGGCACTCCCCGTGGCGGGAAGGAAGCTCGGCCCCGCCCTGCGTGAGCTACCACGGGACACTTTCCTGTGAGTCGCCGTCTTGAGCTCCGCGTAAGCCACCGGCGTCAGGACAGGTGTTTTTCTCATCGCTGCCAGCTCAGGCGTGGAACTGACACGCTAAAGAAAATCCAAGGGATGCCCACAAGTGCTGGACAGTGAGCACGCACGCACGCACACACGCACACACACATGCGTACATGCACACACATATATGCATACCTACATATGCTCGCACACATGCACACACACACACACACGCGCACACACGCACACAAGGACACAGCTAGAAAAGCAGGTCAGGAAGCCGCGGATCCACAGCATACGCGAGCGCGGGCCACCGCCGGCGAGTGCAGAAGCGAACCCAGGCTTTCCGACTGGAGACCAAAGCTCCAGCTGCGGGGCTGGAGGTGAAGCCCTGGGGAGGAGTCCCCAGCAAGGGGAGGGGGGACCCCAAAACAGGACTGCCGGTTGCACTGGTCCATTCTCCTCTTTCCAGTTGGTCCTCGAGCTCCAGCGTGAGGCACGCGCCACCCAGGATCAACAGTGTCTGTCTGTTTTGTTTTTTGTGGGTTTTTTGGAGCCAGTTTTAGGGCTTGAACTTGGGGCTAGCAGAATGTCCCAGAACAAGCAAGCCTTGGAGGTGCATTCGGAGAGACATCCGACCCCATGGAGCTGAGGCCTCCCCTCCCCGCCAGCGGCGGCCTCAGGACGCCCAGCAGGGTGGCCCGCGACTCCTCTCTTCCTCCCAAGTCCTGGGCTCTTCCAGTCATCACAGCAGGCCAGGCTGCAGGCCTGTGTTCGGGGCTGCATGCTACTCCCGTCCAGCCCACGCGTGCGAGGCCGAGAGCCGGCCTGGGGCCTGGGCGGGATTTCTGGAGCGGTGCGGGGCCTTGTCCGGCTTGGAGCACAGCCGGGGACGCGCTGATGCCCCCCCCACCCCGTCCACTGCTCCCCAAGCCGCCTGGCCGCGCGCGCCTCCCCCCCACCCCCCCGCTGGACGGGTCGCGACCCCGCGTCTCGGGTTGGGGTCGCCCGGGACGCTATGCCGGAACTTCCTACCCAGTGGGGTCCTAGGCAGCGCCAGGGCTTTGGGGGTGACGTGCGTAGGGCGCACCCCTCATCCACAGGTGAGTGACGGGGGGCGGCGGAGGCCAGGGCGGCCCGCAGTGGCCCCGCGTGCGCGGCCCGCTCCCAGCCCACGCGGGCTCCCGCCACACCGCATTCGCGGGTTCTGGGGCGGTGCGCGCCCCGCACCCCCGGGCCCCGGCGCGGCGGGCCTCGTCTCCGCACAGAATGTGCTCGCGCGGGTCGGGGTTCCGCGCCCCCCCGAGCCCCCCGCAGCCCGCCCCCCCGTCCAGCGGTCCAGGGGGCCCCCCAGGCGTCCCGGCCCGCGCGGGGCCCCCCTCCCCTGGCCTGCCGCCCTCTCCGCGCCCCCCGCGCCCGCCGCGCGCCCGTGCGGAGCCCCAGCCCACCGCCCCGGGGCTCACCCGGGATGGCGGGCCGAGCCGCAGGCGGGGTGGGAAACCGGGGTGCGGTCCGCGGTCCCCCACCCTTCCCCGGCCCCCCGCCAACCCTGCTCGTCCTCGCTCGCCCGGCCCGCAGTACCCCGATGTCCCCCAGGCCACAGTCCTGCCCCCCCCGTGCCCCCCGCGCCCCCCGCGCCCCCCGCGCCCCCCGCGCCCCCCGCGCGCGCCCCTCCGGGGTTACCGGGCGCTCGCCGGGCCGCCGGGCCTGGCGTCCTCCTCTCGGTCCTCGGTGCCTGGGCTCCGCCGCGGGCTCGGCGGTGGAAACGGGGACCCCGGGGCCCCGCGCACCTCCGCCGGAGACGCGCCCGGCCGACCCGGGGCCGGGGCTGCGCGGGGAGACGAGACGGGCGCCGCGCCCTGCCGCCCCCCTCCGCCGCCCAGGAGCAGGCAGGGCCCGGCCCGCCGGGACAGGGGCCCCGGGTCCCCCGGCTCCGTGCGCGGGGAAGCCAGGCTACGGAGCCGCGGAGGGTGAAACCCGGGCCCGGGGCCCGAGACGGCGGGGTGAGGCGCCCTGGGAACCAAGGGAAGGAGGGCACAGGGCGGGGCGCGGGGCCGAGCGTGGGGCGCGGGGCCGAGGGTGGGGCGCGGGGCCGAGCGTGGGGCGCGGGGCCGAGCGTGGGGCGCGGGGCGCGGGGCCGCGTCTGGCTTGTTTGGTGCCGGTCGGGGGCTTCCCTCGGGCCTGAGCTTCGGGCTCTGCCGCAGGCCCCGCCTGCTTCCCGCGGCTTGAGCCTCCGCCCCACGCGCGTGTCACGTGCATTTGCTGCAAGCCGAGGCTCTCGTGGGCCTGGTGCTCCCGCGGCGGTGCTCCCTCCGGGCCCCGAGTGCGCAGGCTGACAGATGGGAGCCGCTCTTCCAGTTCAGCTGCTTGCTTTGGGGGGCGGAGGGGGGCATGGTTTTGTTGTGCCAAGTCGCGAAACGACCACCAAGAAGGCCACCGAGAGTCAGACGTTCCGAAACGCAAAAGCGAGGCTTTATTCAAGCGAGCTGCAACTCGGGCCTCGTCCTCCCCACCGACACAGCGGAGGTGAGGAGGGAGCCCGAGCTGCGATTGCACAGGGCTTAGAAAGGCAAAACCAAAGTTACAGCCATCAGGTGTTCAAGCAGGCAAGATGAGGACACAGGTACAAATCTGATTGGCTCAGGGCTCGAGGCATTCTGGGGGCGGTCAGGGTTAAGCATTCCCAGCGGTTAGAGTTCTAGACCGGCTGGGCCCTCATGGGCTTGTCCTGGGTCTGCTCACTGGGCCTGCTTCTCTCAGGTTCGCGTGGTGAAGTGGGGCCTGACTTCAAAGTCTGGCACTTCAGTTTGTTCCCCCCCCCCCCCTTTTCGTATTCGTGTGAAGGTGATGTGCGGAGGGGCTACGGTTCCACACGTCGAGTAATGAGCACATTGTTTAATTGAGCAGCGTCGCCGTCCCCTTCCCTCCCCGGCCCTGAGCGGCTGGGCTCGTTCTCAGCAGCGTCTGGTGAGCGCCATGCTGCGCTTGCTCACCTACGTCCCTGCGTGTGCGTGGCGCTCACAGTTTATAGAAGGGGGGTCAGCGGGGTAAGGAACGGAGGGCAAGCCGGGCCACAAGGGCCGAGTGCCGGGCTCTGCGCTGCCCGTCCATCCGCAACCGCGGCTGCCGCAGCCGGCGGGCACATCGCCATCTCCACGGAGGAGCCGCGGAGGAGCGGCCCACGGTGACCTCAGGACACGGGGAGGGGCTCGTCTTGAAGCTCAGTGGCAGGGGTGCTCATCTCCATGCTCAGCAGGCCTGAACCCCACGAGCCCAGCTTACCTCCCAACCGCCTGCAGGGGGAGGAGGCAGCACTGTGATGTTGGACGTCTAGACTCTAGAAGGAGAGACATTTCCACTATTTAAATCACCTAGCCTGTATTTGTTTGGTCCGGGTAGCTCAAACCAAAGACCGGAAATTGAAAGACGGTGACTTGATGGAATTCAAGATGGCCACTGCAGAGGAGTCACCTCCAGGGAAAGGGCCACTGGAGCAGGAATCTCCATACACCCTGGGCTACATCTGCAGAAACTGAAGTAGAAGCGAGGTGGGCAGGGGTGCTTCGTCCCTGGCAACCAGAAAGGAGGAGAGAAAAGAAAGGAGCGGAGAGAAGGCAAGAGGACATCAGAGGAAGCAACTAGACAAACAGGAGGGGGACAAGAGGAGGTGGAACTAATGGTGAAATGGAGAGTGATGGAGCAGAAGGTTCTGTGATGAAGAGTCAAAGCCAGCTTGGCACCAGCGGCTCACACCCGTAGCCCTAGCTACTCAGGAGGAAGTGTGCACAAAACACACACACCAGTAAAACAGCAGTCCCCGGGCTGGGGATATAGCCTAGTGGCAAGAGTGCCTGCCTCGGATACACGAGGCCCTAGGTTCGATTCCCCAGCACCACATATACAGAAAAACGGCCAGAAGCGGCGCTGTGGCTCAAGTGGCAGAGTGCTAGCCTTGAGCGGGAAGAAGCCAGGGACAGTGCTCAGGCCCTGAGTCCAAGGCCCACGACTGGCCAAAAAAAAAAAAAAAACAGCAGTCCCCAGGCGTCTGAGTAACATGGAAAGGCCTGGAACAAATGAAGCAGGAGGAAGCCAGAGGCAGTGCCGACAGAGGCAGAGAGAGTCAAGGAGAGACTGAAGCAGCCTGGCCAGCTGGCCATTCACCGGGTCTGGATAGCAGACGCGCAGCGCTGGCTGGGGACCGTGGCGGCGGTGCTTCTCTTCCAGTTGGCGAGGACCCGCACGGGCAGGGCCAGCCCAGCCCAGGACGGGCCTGCTCATTCCTAACGTGTCTGGGCCAGAAAACCTGGTTCAACGCAGTGGGGCCCACTGAAGAAAACAACCCGGGAGGGAAAATGATGCTACTAGTCTCCATTGTTAGATACATAATATGACCAGGGAACCCGCCTACCTCGGGTGCTTTCTTTAGAGGCTAGAATTATCTATCCACATGCACACACACACACGTGTGCATGCGTGCGTACACACACACACAGAGAAAATGTCACCACGAGAGAAGGAGCCCCAGCCGCTCTTCCTGGAGACCCGGAGACCGGGGTCCGCGCTGGGAAGGCGTGAGCTGTGACTGTCTCCCTCCTCTCCCCCCGAGGTCTCGTTGCACTCCTTTGATCCCTGGGTACGCCGAAGGCTGCCCCGTGCCGTCTTTCTGATGACTCGGTTCCCTTGCTGGTCTGGGTTCTGCACGGCTGCATGGTGCGAATGAGCGCAGTGGCTGTGCCGGGATCCGCGGCCTTCGCGCAGGCGCGGGGGTCGTCCGTCCACCGGGCCCGGCTCGCTCCGGAGTCAGCGCCCCCGTCTCCACCCGCCGCCTCTCCCCCGGCGCCCGGGAGTGTGCTCACTGACGCGGGTACCGTTGTCCCTCACTGGGACGGGACGGGAGGACCTGGCTCACGGGGCCTCCCCTGAGCGGTGCGCGCGCCCCGGTGGCTGCTTGGGGGTCAGCTGGCGGGAGGGAGCGCCAAGCCACGCCAAGCCACTCGCGAATGCCAACTCGCGTGCGGTTCACCCACAGGGGGACGCGCAGACAGACCCCCAGGCAGACAGACAGACAGACTAGGGCCTCCTGGAGTGCCAAAGCCCTGGCCTTGACATGCACTGTGCCCTTGGAGGTGCACTTCTGTGTTTTCCACGCTTGAGTTCCTCGGCTCCAGCCTCCTCTCGTCTCTGGCGCGAACGGGGCAGGGAGCGTGGCTTCTTGTTATTCTTTAAGTCACATCCCAGCCACGATGCGCACGCTGGCGTTATTCCAAAATGGAAAAGGAGGCTCAGGCCGGCCGTGTGGGGGCTGGGCACACGCACTTCACTTTGCACGCGGCCCCAGGCCGTGTGGCCACGAGCCGGCCTCTCCCCCAGCCCCGCCTTCTAGGGGCAGCTGCCTTTCCATCCCCGGTCCAGACGGACAGCCGACACCTGGAGCACAAGCTGCTCCGGAGAAATCCTCAAAACGTCCTCCACGCACGGCTCACAGGAGCCACCAAGAAGGCCCGATGACCTCTGAGCCCGTATCCTTCCAGCACATTCTACACCCTCTTGTCAGCCCTCATTTCAAGTCACCATTCAGCAGCAGGTAGGCAGGCCTGGTGACCTTGACTGTCAGAGCGGACCTGACCTCTCAGTCACAGTCCTGCTGGCTGGTCACCTCCTTGGGCCTGCTGTGCTCAAATTTACACACAGACACATACACACACACACCACCACCACCACCACCACCACCACATTTGAATCCCTTGCCACTTTAACTGGCATAGAAGCCAGTATACTCAGAACTCTTCTTCTAGGCCAAGCCACATGCTATGCAAATTAACATTATGCAAATGACTGTTATGCAAATGAAAGATGTACAAATGAGGGGTCACCATTCCGGGCCTGACCGCGATTCCCCAGGGAGAGACAGCAGGCCCAGCGCTGACGGAACGCTCCTACACCTCAGGTTCCCCCTGAACGCGCACTGCGGTCTCCACCACACTGCACACCTCCGTCCCGTAGAAAGGGGAGGTGAGGAAGATGCCTAGTGAAGCGTCTGTCAGCGTGTCTGCGTATACAATCTCAGGAAGAAGTGCTGCAATAAAGTGGTAAACACGGCTTTTTGATTATTCTCTTTTCAGGGGCGGGTACGAAGGCTTGAACTCGGGGCCTCATGCTGCTGTCGCTTGGCTTTTTCAGTCGAGGCTGGCACTGGACCGTTGGAGCCGTAGCTGCTTCACTCCTGGCTCTTGGGGTCTCACAGGCCTTCCCGCCCGGGCTGGCCCGCAGTCTCCTGAGGAGCTTCCAGCATCTGGCCAGGTTGTCATTATTTTAAAGATGATGCCAACGCCTTATTGAAAACTGAAAGGAAGAAGAGAAGTCACCAGTTCTTTTGATGCCATAAAATCACCAGTGAGTGATAGCATTTTCTTTTTTTTTTTTCTTTTTTTTGGCGGGGGGGGGGGGCAGTCCTGGGCCTTGGACTCAGGGCCTGAGCACCGTCCCTGGCTTCTTCCCGCTCAAGGCTAGCACTCTGCCACCTGAGCCACAGCGCCCCTTCTGGCCGTTTTCTGTATATGTGGTGCTGGGGAATCGAACCGAGAGCTTCATGTGTAGGAGGCAAGCGCTCTTGCCACTAGGCCATATTCCCAGCCCATGATAGCATTTTCTTATTACTTTCAGACTTAGGCGCTACAGCTGTTAACATGGTCCTTACACAGTACTTGCCCAGAACCTACACATTAGCATGTTGAGGTTATATAACTGCACCACCTTGTAGGCATTTCTTGCTTTATTATATAAGCTCTATATTTTGGCTATCTTCATTATTTTGAGATATAGTACTACTCTGTAGCACAGGGTTTCCTCAAGCTTGAGCTCTTCTGCCTCAGCCTCCTGCGTGCTGGGATTACAGACATATCCTACCCCAGCTGGAAAGCAGTAAGTAGTACATCACTGAGCATTTCATGCAATAGCTCATTATTGGTAGATATTCTGGGAGACTATAGTTTTTTGTTTTTATTTTTACTGTAAGGACTGCTACAATGATACTTACATGTTTCTTACACAATGGCAGCTATTACAAAACACACCGCACTTATTTTTCTCTATACCTCAATGTTAATTTTGTATTTGCAGGCATTTCTAATGTCTAGCAATAGCTTGAGCCCATGCGTGTGTATCTTTATAAGCCAGAGGCTCCCAAGACTAACAATGGACATATACCCAAAAAAAAGTTTGGACTTGAAATAATAAATTTCTGCTTATCTTACTGAGAAGAAACATAGTCTGTGTCCTAAGTGTTTAAACGAGAACTATTAGAATTCGTCTAGACATGAGACATCTGCAGGTGGGGAGGGGGGAGGGGCTGGAGTTGTTCTGCTGCAGGTGAGGGGAAGTCCTGCCCGGTGGCACAGAACGCGCCCCCTAGCGGCTAGAATCTGGGGCAGGACGGACAAGCACAGGCAAGGCCGGAGCACTCAGGGGACCGCAGGACGGACATTAGGCTCTCTAAGACCCCGTGCAACTTTCCAGGGGCTCAAGCCTGTGATTCTCGCCACGTGGGAGACAGAGACTGGAGGACTGGGCTCAAGGCCAGAGGAGCTAAAAGAAGTTTTTGAGACACCATCTCAACCAGCGACTGATGGAGCTCTGTTGCCCCAGCCGGGGTGAAGTGCAATGGTTGGGCTCCGTGACATGAGCCTGTCATCACCAGCAGCACAGAGGCAAGATTCCAGCCAGACAAACCTTTAGAGACCTTGCCTCAAAATAGCCAAAACCAAAGTGAGCTGGGGCCATGGCACAGGAAGTAGAGCACTGGCCTAGCAAGCCGCAGAACCTGAGTACAATCCCTACTAGCACCAGAAGCAAAAGCAAGAACCCGACCGAGTGTGGTGGCCCAGAGGTGGGGAATCGGGAGGGCGTATAGTTTGAGGCCAGCCAAGGCAAACCGTTAGTGAGAGTTCCTCTCAACAGACGGCTGACCATAGTGGTTTCAACGATGTCATCTCAGCTACCCAGGAGACCAGAGGTATGGAGAAGATCGTGATCCAAGGCTGGTCCAAAAAACAAGAGTCTAAAAAGAACCCAGGTCAAAGAGCTGGAGGCGTGGCTCAAGTAGTAGGATGCCTGTCTAGCAAGTGAGGCGCTGAGTTCAAACCCCCAAAATATTTTTAAAGAAAGAAAGAAACACTCTGTAGAGATTATGAGACGCAATGACTCACTTGGGAGGCTAGACAAAGAAAAAACGAGTGTCTTTCTTTTGGAACACAGGAATGAATTAACATAACTTTGAATAATTTGGAGAACAAAGGCGAGTTCTTTTTTCACCGAGCATTCGCTGAGGGCGGCGCGGGCTTCCTTTTGACGGCGGGGATTGAGGAGGGAGCAAAGCAGACACAGCCCCGGCCTTTGTGGCGCTGACAAGCCGCTGACATGTTTTCCCAATTGTTTCAGGGCTGTGCTGTCGGCTCATCGGCCCCCGCGATGCGACACACGCTGGGGGGAAGCGAGCCGAGAGGCCCAGTGACTCGCCCCGAGGGTGGAGGGGGGGCGGGGGGCGAGGAGGCCCAGCCTGTGCCCCCCGCCCCACCCCGTCCCCCACGCAGGCCTCAGGCCCGCAGCCCGGCCCGCGCACCTCAAGAACCCACTGGCTCCACCTAACTGGACACTTTCTCTTTTGGTGCTGACACCGGGCCTCGAACCCGGGGCCTCCCACCGCACCCTAAAGAACCATGCACAGTATTCCTCCCTGCCTGTCATAACCTTGGTCCGTCCGAGTGCCCGGAACTGCCTTTCGGTGGGTGGAAACGAAGAGCAAGGGCTTGGCCTGTAACAAGGCCATCGCCGGGGACCGCGGACGTGAAGGTTAGGCCAGAGCACCTCAGAGGAGAGCCGGAACTGCTCGGCGACACCTGCGCCGGGCGGACACCGGGGACCGGAACAGCCTCCCCGGGACCCACCGGAAGAGCCTCCCGGGGACCGGAAGAGCGTCCACAGGACCGGAACAGCCTCCCTGGGAGCCACGGGAAGAGCCTCCCAGAGACCGGAAGAGTGTCCACAGGACCGGAACAGCCTCCCCGGGACCCACCGGAAGAGCCTCCCGGGGACCGGAAGAGCGTCCACAGGACCAGAAGAGCCTCCCAGTGACCGGAAGAGCCTCCCGGGGACCGGAAGAGCCTCCCACAGACCGGAAGAGCGTCCACAGGACCGGAACAGCCTCCCCGGGACCCACCGGAAGAGCCTCCCGGGGACCGGAAGAGCGTCCACAGGACCGGAAGAGCCTCCCGGGGACCGGAAGAGCGTCCACAGGACCGGAAGAGCCTCCCACAGACCGGAAGAGCCTCCCTGGGAGCCACCGGAAAAGCGTCCACAGAACAGGAAGAGCCTCCTGAGGACCGGAAGAGCCTCCCGGGGAGCCGCCGGAAGAGTGTGCAGAGAACCGGAAGAGCCTCCCCGGGACCGGAAGAGGCCCCCCAGGACCGGAAGGGCCTTGTTGAGTCCCGTGGGCCCCCTGGGTGGTGGGCAGCCCGCAGGCCGTGGAGGAAGCTGGCCCGGCCACCCCCCACCTCCCCCGACACTCGCCCTGGCGAGCGGCCTGACCTGAGTGCCCCCCCCCCCCGGCCCCGGCAAGCGTCTCGGGAGCTGCCGAGCCCCTGCCACAGAACGCCCGGCGCCGACGGCGTAACGCCAGGCCGGGCCCGGCCGGTGGCTCCCGGCAGCGGGGCGGGCGGGCGGGCGGGGCGCCGGTTCCCCCCATGACCGGCCGCCGAGCCTGGACACGGGAGGCCTGGGTCCGGAAAGCCCGGGGGCCAAGGCTGCGGCTCCCGGAGGGAGTGAGGGGAGAGAACAGGACCTCCTATCTTCCCGCAGCCGCCCCCACCCCCACCCCCCGAGGGCCCGGAGGGCTGGGGGAGCCTCACGGGCCCCACGTCCCGCAGCCCCCCCACCCTCATCCCCCGAGGGCCCGGAGGGCTGGGGGAGCCTCAGGGGCCCCACGTCCTGCAGCCGGGCCCCCCACCCCCCGAGGGCCCGGAGGCCTGGGGGAGCCTCAGGGGCCCCACGTCCTGCAGCCGCCCCCCCCCACCCCCCGAGGGCCCGGAGGGCTGGGGGAGCCTCAGGGGCCCCACGTCCTGCAGCCGGGCCCCCCACCCCCCGAGGGCCCGGAGGCCTGGGGGAGCCTCAGGGGCCCCACGTCCCGCAGCCGGGCCCCCCACCCCCACCCCCCGAGGGCCCGGAGGGCTGGGGGAGCCTCAGGGGCCCCACGTCCCGCAGCCCCCCCACCCCCCGAGGGCCCGGAGGGCTGGGGGAGCCTCAGGGGCCCCACGTCCTGCAGCCGGGCCCCCCACCCCCCGAGGGCCCGGAGAGCTGGGGGAGCCTCACGGGCCCCACGTCCCGCAGCCCCCCCACCCCCCGAGGGCCCGGAGGGCTGGGGGAGCCTCAGGGGCCCCACGTCCTGCAGCCGGGCCCCCCACCCCCCGAGGGCCCGGAGGGCTGGGGGAGCCTCACGGGCCCCACGTCCCGCAGCCGGGCCCCCCATCCCCCGAGGGCCCGGAGGGCTGGGGGAGCCTCACGGGCCCCACGTCCCGCAGCCGGGCCCCCACCCCCCGAGGGCCCGGAGGGCTGGGGGAGCCTCACGGGCCCCACGTCCCGCAGCCGGGCCCCCCACCCCCCGAGGGCCCGGAGGGCTGGGGGAGCCTCAGGGGCCCCACGTCCCGCAGCACCCCCACCCCCCGAGGGCCCGGAGAGCTGGGGGAGCCTCACGGGCCCCCCACCCCCGGAGGGCTGGGGGAGCCTCAGGGGCCCCACGTCCTGCAGCCGCCCCCCCACCCCCCGAGGGCCCGGAGGGCTGGGGGAGCCTCAGGGGCCCCACGTCCCGCAGCCCCCCCACCCCCCGAGGGCCCGGAGAGCTGGGGGAGCCTCACGGGCCCCCCACCCCCGGAGGGCTGGGGGAGCCTCAGGGGCCCCACGTCCTGCAGCCGCCCCCCCACCCCCCGAGGGCCCGGAGGGCTGGGGGAGCCTCACGGGCCCCACGTCCCGCAGCCGGGCCCCCCACCCCCCGAGGGCCCGGAGGGCTGGGGGAGCCTCACGGGCCCCACGTCCCGCAGCCGGGCCCCCTCCGCCCTGCTCCCCACCCGGGGCTAAGCGTCCACGGCGGGCAGGTGAGGCCCCATCTTGTGTCTGCCTCGGGGCGCTCGGGTGTTTATAACGCCGCCCCAGCCTGCGCCGAGGGATTCTGCCAGCCCCCCTCCGTCCGCAAGCGCCGCCCCGGGGTCGCCCGCCGCTGCCGGGAAATCCCTGAAATAGAAGGACAGGAACAAGAGAGGACAAAGCAACCGAGAGAAGAGACGGGACCCCGCCGAGCCTCGAACTAGACGCCAGGGGACGAGGAGGAGGAACAAACGCGAACCAAAATAGACGTGGCAAGGGAGCGAGGAAGGGAATGAGCAGGAAACCACAAAGCACCCAGCATGGCAAAGAAAGGAACCTAGGAAGGAGACTGAAGGAACAGCAGCAAAACAGTAAACATTACACGCCTCCAGCAAGCAAAACCTCTTGGAAATACAAAAGCTATTTAATAGACATTGAAAGAGGAACATGGAAAGAGACTGCAACAATCTACACTCCTTCTCAGGGAAAGGTGTCCCCTAAGGCTGTAAACTTACATAGATAGCAGAAGATATAAATTACAAAAGGAAAAATATAAAAAGAATGGTTGACTGAAACTAGGAGCTGTGAGGGGGAGTTAAGGGGAAAATATGGAAACATCTTTTCTCATTGCCCATTGTGGGGAAAATAGATGTCTCTAAACCAACATCTGAAGCTCACTGCGTAGCTATAATTACAGAGATAACCACGAAATGCTGAGCCTCCTAAACATCAGATGACTCTTCCGCGATGTAAAACACGAAAGCACATTACACTGAAATACCGCTTTAAAACTATAGAAATAGCAAATATAAACAGTATGATGAAATTAAGACCCTAGGTGGCTGTCAAATCAGCAAGACAAATCGCCCTCTGACATGTATTTTAAAAAGAATTGCAAACTATATAAAAAGGAAAATACAACCCCAAGCAGTTGTCTAAAAGACCAAAATAAACATGATTTGGAATGATTAAAAATAAGAGTGGTTTGTAGTACATGAGGTAAATACAAACCAAAGGTTACAAGAATCCTGGCTGTGATATCATCATAGATGGTGAACCTTCAAAAGAACATTCAGTGAGATCCTAACAGGAACTTTCTATTCCTGAAACTTGACTATTAAATAATAGTTGCAAATACTTATTTAAGCACAAAATATAGTACAAATTTTCATTGTTTAGAAAGTGCAAGAACTGGGCTGGGGATATGGCCTAGTGGCAAGCATGCTTGCCTCCTACACATGAAGCTCTCAGTTCGATTCCCCAGCACCACATATATGGAAAACGGCCAGAAGGGGCGCTGTGGCTCAGGTGGTAGAGTGCTAGCCTTGAGCAAAAAGAAGCCAGGGACAGTGCTCAGGCCCTGAGTCCAAGGCCCAGAACTGGCCAAAAAAAAAAAAAAAAAAGAAAGTGCAAGAACCGACAGACAGGGCAGCAGAAATCCTGTCTCTAGAAAGAGAACTTTCTTCTTCATCTTTTAATCCGTGAGATACCAACTGGCCAAAAATAAGCCATGATAGAGGTTTATACGCAACAAAGTTAATAAGGGAGACACAATGACAAATACTCCACATCCAGAAAGTTATTATACAAAGTTATTATACAAAGGAATGCCACTTGACAAAGCAGTTGGTAAATGTGTGCATCTTGATCAAGCCACCCCTTTCAAGAAGACATGTTTAAGCATCTATGGGACCGTCCCCCCCAAAGTGACCATACAAAGGCAATCCCAGTACATTCTTTGGTATTAGTTGTGCCAGCCAAGAAGACAGCTTTCCCTCAGTGTGGAAAGTACCTGAGATAAACAACTTACAAGGAGGAAAGCTTTATTCTGGCTCAGGACTTCAGTCTCTGGTCAGCTGGCGCTGTTGCTTTGGGCCTGACTGCGTGGTGGAGGGGCCTGCTTGCCTCAGGGAGGCCGGGAATTAAATCAGGAGACAAGAAAGGACCAGGATGGAGGGGGAGGGAGGGTCTACACTTCTCTGCCTGACTGGCCTTGAACCATGACCCTCTGGATCTTGGCCATCTGAGTCACTAGGATTACAGGCATGAGCCAAGGGCACTTGGTTATGCCAAAAATTTGGGGTTTTTTCCCTTTATTTTTAAAACATGATGTTAAATGTTAAAGTCCTAAGTGAGTCCTTACCCCCTCCCACAAAAATAAAATAGCTGTTTTTGGTTAATGTAAAGATTTAGTCTGGTTTTCCTTGACTGACATGTACATAAAACCAAATGGTAACTCTTCCAGGGGCGAATTCAGCCATAACATGAATAGTGCCTGCTGTAATTTAGACCTTGTAGGCCCACCCACCCCCCAAAAAATGTACTACGCCATCTGTCCCCAGCCTCTATGTAGCACAAGGGCAGCGAACCCTTTTTCTGCGTATTTATAACATCTTATCTGGGCCATAAAAAATTGTCGGTATGGGCAGGCAGGCTGCAAGCAGCTAAGAAGCGCACGTGTCTATTCTGCCATATAGCAGATGAGTCTGCGCCTTCTGTGGGCAGGGACGGCTTTGCGAGCACTGTCGAGTGGCGTGGAATTCTTAGGAAGTTGGGCTTGATGGAAATTAAGTCACTGAAGGGGGGAGGGGGGCTTTAAAGGGATGCTGGGACCCCACACCCTTCCTCAGCCCTCTAAACGCCCTGACATGAGCAGCTCCGTCCGCCACACGTTCTCACCGGGATGCACGGCCAACAGATGAACGTGGGCTGGAGCCTCCGGCGCCATCTCTCAAGCCAGCCTCTCCTCTCCATGCTGGGAACTTGGTCACAGGGTCAGGATGACTAACCGACGTCCACAGCGTGCCGTTCACCAGGGCCAAGGCTTCACGAGGTCTCATCCGCTTCGTGGATGTTGCTGGCAGGGACGCCGGGCTCCCGCGTCAGTTGTGAGAGGTCTCGAGCTGGCTCTGTACCCGGTGTCGAGTTCCCCGGTGAGTGACGTCTGAGAGCTCAACACTGGGGCTGGGTGTGCGGTGGCCGGGCCCACGCCCTTCCGTGCTCCTGCACACACAGGCCACCACACCCGCGTGACTCGCCCAGTTAGCACGACAACTTCTCAGCACGAGGCGCTGCGCGGGGAAGGGCAGTAGGAGGAAGTTACCATCGTTTCCAAGCTACTCGCAGATAAGATTCTCCTGCACTGGAAGGGAAGAGGGAACATACCTGACTCGGGGGTGCACAACCCTGTGTGACCGGCTCTAGCTCCCACAGGCGTCGAGAAACTGCCCAAGACACACGTGTGTGTGTGTGTGTGTGTGTGTGTGTGCGTGTGCACCGCACAGGGGTCCTTACAGAGAGGAGTGGAAGATGGATGTGGGGAGGAGCCCTGGGCTCTGGCTCTGCACCCCATCATTCTGGGGATGCAGAGGGAGGGCTGCAGGGGGGGGCAAGCTCGGGAGGGGGGGGAAGGGGAAGGGCTCTGAGTGCGCCCTCCGCACTCGGCGCCCGCCTCATCCACAGCTGCAGCGTGTGTGTTTTGATTACAGCCGCCAAGGGCGCTGGACCGAGCTCACCTTCCCTGCCTAGAGCTGGAGGACAACGCGACCCCAGCCACCACAGGCCAGACACCCTGCAGGACTTCCCTGCTTCGGGAAGGGGCTGCACGTGGTGAGTCGCGCTCTCCGGAGGCCCTGGAAGAAGGGGGGCTTCCTCCGTAGCGGGGGCCATGGCAGCAGGAGCCCTCACTATTTCCCTTGGAAATCACCAGACTCTGCAGGCTGTCTCTGTGGTAACCGCACCCCCCCCCCCACTCCTGGCTGATGAAACCAGTCGCCATGGAAACAGAGGTACCCGCAGCAGGTGGCAGGAAATCATTTGTCGTCCCCAGCATACTATTTTCCCTTTCTGAAAAATAATGCCACACTTCATCAGGCAAAACAACAGAAGAGCTACTGCCTGTGGACACCCCGACTTCACGGGGCTGAGCCCACTCACCCACTAACCCCCTCTCCACACCACCAGGGCCGCTACCTCCCCCTCACACAACTCTCTGGTTCTCCCCCACGCATTCTCTGGATGGACGTGATGATGATACAGCCCTTCCCAGCCCTCCACGCTGCCACCAGCTGCCAAGGGCCAGGCCGGCCAAAATGACCCGGCCGAGGTCTGCTTCTTCACACGCGAAGCATCGTGACAGACGAGTCAGCCGGTCCTTCCGTAAAGCTGCCCCAGCCCGACATCCCTTTCATCTCACGGGCAGCCGTATTCCTGAACCGACACACGCCCGCCATTCTGGGGGACCTTTTGACTTCTCCGTCCACTCTGCTCTCTGAGATGATGTTTGAACGAACACAGAGGTAACCAGGAGCTGGGGTTCCGAGTGTAATCCAGGTGGAAAAGCACAAGAGACTCTACTTCCGAAAAAAAACGGGGGGAAAAAGCCAGGCTGGACGTGCGGCTCAAGAAGTAGAACGCAGGCTGAGCAAGCATGAGGCATCGGTGTTTTGATACTGGCAAATACACACACACACATATACACACACATACACACATACATGTATATGTATGAAAGTCACTTTTAATCGTGCGGCATGTTTTCATTTCTATACAATGGAGGTTCTAAACACTGCTCCTTTCACGGCCCTGCTGTGCTGATCGTATAAACTGTGTGAAGTGCATGTGCGTGTGCAAGCGCGCCGCGTTCTTCTCGTCCTCCGCGGTTCGCTTTTCCTGGCTGCCTGTGAAGAGCTAGCCCCCTCTGTTTCATCCTGATGCAACCGGGCAGAGCAGGACCGCCATTCTCTTGGTTTTGTGTCCCAGCCCTTCCTTTCCTGACAGCTGGTGCAGGAAATGCTGGGAAGGCTGAGATTGCCATCCGCTGTTACGGCTTCACCATGACACCCAGAACGGGAGGTATGCGGTGCACTGGTGACCATCCCAGATGGCCCGGCGGAGACGCCAAGAGACACGACCACACCCGCCTCTAGACTTTATTGTGCCGGTCTGGGGCTTGAACTCAGGATCCTTCATTCTCCTTTACCTTTTTTTTTTCCCACTCAAGGTTGGTACTCTCCCATTTGAGCCACATCTCCAGCGTCCAGCGATTTTTTGTCAGTCATGGAGCTTGAACTCAGGGCTGAGGTGCTGTCCCTGAGCTTTAACACTCAAGCCTAGAGCTCTGCCACTTGAGCCATGCCACCCTTCTGGTCTTCTGGAGGTTTATTGGAGATGAGACTATCACAGACTTTCCTGCCTGGGCTGGCTTTCAACAAGTCCTCAGATCTCAGCCTCCTGAGTAGCCGGGACTACAGGTGCGAGCCAGCAGGCCCAGCAGCTCGCACCTCTTTTCATACTTGCCTTCAATTTTCTTCACACGAGAAATACCCCAGGGCTCTGCAAGTCAGGCAAATACAATCTTTCTCTATGAAACACAAAGCCACACCAAGCAATCAGAGCTTGCAAAAGCGCTGTCTACCGTTCATCAAATGCATACTTGACTGGTGAGGGACTTTTGACCACAAGACGAAGAACCTCCCAAAGAAGAGACCAATTTCAGTCTCACCAGAGGAGAAGTGCTTGGTACAGAGTGATCCCCTCTAATTTCCACCAGCTCCTAACGCAAGCAGAGCTACGGACTCTTCTCTGGGCTATTCCCGGGGCAGGCCAGTGGGCAGTGTTTCCCGAGGGACAGGCTGGGAGCCCTTTGTCCCAGAGTCTTGGGGCAGAGCAGGAGGGGGCTTTATTTAAAACGCCAGGTGAGGACGCCGCCAGCCAGCCTGCTGGCCACCTAAGCAGCGGAACAAGAGCCATTCAGGACAGGATGTCCTCCTGTCTGTCCCAGCTCACTTAGGTTTGTTCAAATTGACCTCACTCCATGATGACGATTTAGGATTATTTAGGACTGGATGCTACGAATGCGAAAACCCACTTCTCTCTGGGTAAGGATGGACACAGTTGTCTGGGATGGCTCACGTTTTGTAGCAGGCCCGGCCCTCCATGGCACGCATGGGAAATGTCTCCAGTACCTTGATCTGGAGCCTTTCCACCACCTTTAAGACACTAGTCCAGCACTGTCATATTCGACCACCTTTCTACCACAACGATTAAAAAGAACTGAAGTATAATTTTATTCTACTCTGCAACAAGGCCATACATACAAAAGATTTGTTCACTTCATAGATTACCATATTTCACATTTTAATATTAATAACAAAGACATAAATGATCAATTCCTGAGTAAAATAGAACGTATTGCTAATAATACATTACCATAGCATAGAAACATAATCAAAGTGACCATTTACAAGTGGTATGGTAGAACAGTGATACAATCTGAATGTAAGGAAATTTGTAATCCATAACAAAGAACCCCGCACGCCCCTGTTGCCCGGATTGGCTGTCCAGGTTAATTATCAGTAGTAAAAAACAAGACCAAGGAGTTACCCGCAGCAAGGGAACGCTGGATTCCCTTGAAGAAATGGAAGCCTGGACGCTAGTTAACCTTTGGGACATACAAAAATGTTCACTTAAAAAAATGCCAGTCACGAGGAAGATAACCCGGTTGAGTGTAAGACGGAGGACGTTCTTCATGATGCCGTGAAGCTGTGGATCTCATCGGCGGAAAAGCCGAGACCGTGCAGCAACCTGAAAAGCAAGTGCAAAGTGTGAGGACCCGAGAGCCATGTTCATCTTCACACCACAGGACATTTTTATTTTCCACTCCATTAGGTAATTTTAACGTAACTTTTACTCTTAAAAATGACAATTTTTTTTTTTTTTTTTGCCAGTCCTGGGCCTTGGACTCAGGGCCTGAGCACTGTCCCTGGCTTCTTCCCGCTCAAGGCTAGCACTCTGCCACTTGAGCCACAGCGCCGCTTCTGGCCGTTTTCTGTATATGTGGTGCTGGGGAATCGAACCTAGGGCCTCGTGTATCCGAAGCAGGCACTCTTGCCACTAGGCTATATCCCCAGCCCAAAAATGACAATTTTTTAACACCATCAAATGACCAGTGTTCCAGGTTTCATTTGTTCATAAATGTCATGACTTTTTAAGTCATTTGGGTCAATGTCCTCACTGCAGTAGACTCACGAGAGGCAGCTAAGGAATCTTTCAGGTGTGTTTTGATCGTGAGAACTTTCTCTCCTCCCTTGGTCCTCCACCCCCCGCCATTTCTTGCAATGTATTTTTTTGAAAAAAAATCCAGCAAGTTTGTTGCCACCACTGCTTTGCAGTACCTGTCACGTTTCTCAGTAACAGGTTGCGACGTTGCCTCCTTTCCCAAACTGAACAACTGTGTCACCAGCCTCATGAAGGTTTAATGCTGTCCGACAAGGCCAGCTCGCAACGGCACCCAACACACAGCTGCCTCTGTGACATCCTAGTAAATGCGGATGACATTCTACTCTGACCCCTGATGCTCTCGTCATTTTTTGTCCGGGAGATTTCTGCTTGTGGTATGTAGTTACACAGAAGTTTGGCTCATCAGGGAAAGGCAGAACAGATGCTTGATTTCTGTTTCTCTTTATCCACCAGTTTGCAAAGTAAGGGATTGGGTCCAGCACGCTGCCCTCGCTTTCCGTCCTCTGAAATGCAGTTCACCTTGGGGAGGAGCACAGATGGCGACAAGCCCGCAGAAGTGGCTCTGTCTAGAAGGCTCTGGGAAGCCACCGCCTGCCTTCCACGCGCGCCGGGCCGCACGTCGCTGCTGCCTTCAGCGCTTCGCGTGCACTGCAATGCTGGTTCTTTGGTTCCACTTCCTGGGTGGCAAGTGGCTGTAGGTGGGTGGCGGCTGGCACTTCCCCAGCTCGCTCCCAGCGGCCGCGTGGCATGGGAGCGCTCACGAGCCGGGCCCCGCCGACCTTCCGCCTGGCCCGCCGCGGCCGGGGCCTTCACTCCAGCCAAGCCGGTCCAGTCCAGGCTTCTGATCCCCCCGCCCCCGCCCTTCATGGAGCTGCCCCTCCCCGTCTCCTGGCCGGGCTTCCCAGCCGGCATCAAAGCACCCACCTCCCGCCACGCGGGTCCCCTCCCCTCGTCATGCAGCGAGGGAGGGATGAGGCCCCTGACTGGCCCTGACAATCATCTCGTGCTCAGGGAGAGCGCGTCCAGGGCAGAGCTCTGCTCGCCCTCCTGTTTCCCCAGTCGCTCTTGCGGGTCTTTAGGCTGAGGTTGTTTTATTCGTCTCTATAATAAACGGGCAGCTAGGGAGCCAAGTCATCATGAGCCATGTGTCTTTATTAAACGGGGGGCGGGGGGCTTCTGAGTCTTCTGCTGTTGTTCGTTCACACAAACTGACAAAGGTCCACCAAATACTGACAGTGTGAGGCGGCAACGCAGTTCCACCCCCCCCCACCCCGCCTCCCCCCGTCCAGGGGGACTGGACTCGCCCCCGGAGTCCTTCCTAGAGAGGCACGGCGCATTCCCGTCCTATGTAATCCTCCTCCCACGTCTCTACATTGCTTCTGCTCCACACGGCCCCCCACCCTGCACCCGCGTGAGGATGGACCGTCCCGTTTCCCCACGCTGCGATGCACTGCTGAAACGAGGCGCCCCAGGGAGACCTCCGCTCCCGCCACCGGGCACGCGCCCCCCCCCCCCCGTCACCCCCGTCCCCCCGGTCCCCGCACTCACCCCACCCCGCGCTCGGTGAACGGCGCCGGCCCACAAATGCACAGGAGGACTTTGGAGTTCTCCAGACTCCTCTTCAAGAACTCAGAAAGAAGAGCCGGCGAAATGAGCCCTCGCTTGCCGCGCCATTCCAAAGCAGGTGCTGAGAGAACAAATTCAACGTCAAATCTAGGGAGAAGAATCAGTTTTTAAAACATGGATTTAAGTTAGCGCATTTCAAACCCAAGAAGACGCTCCCCGAGAAAACAGTTGGGCAAGCTCCCCTTCCCACGGGCCTGGAGGGCGGAGGAACGCGGCAGCCCAAACCATCGAGGACAGGACGTGGATGCAGGATGAGCCTTTGCTACGGGTAAGTAATTTGGCGTCTTCGTTTACCTCAGGAGTCAAGACGTAGGGAAGGGTGATTTGGTCGACCATTTAAAGCGTCTATCTTTAAACGCTCACAGACATGAACACTCCAAAGTGCTTCAGCTAGCAGCTTCTACGTTCCTTTCACACACAGCACTACAATGATGCTCTGACGGAATGGCATTGCCAGGCTTCTCCAGCCCCAGTACCCTTCCCCTCGGTGCTCTGCGGCCACCCCCGCCGACCACGTGAGGACCACTCCACGCCCACGAGCTCCGAGGGCTGGGATCAGGCCGTGCGTGCCTGTGTGCGTGCAGGAAGACAGCAGCACTGAGTGCTCTTCTGTGAGAATGCTTAGAGTGTTGTCTAATTAATCATGTCTAAGCGTAACACAGAGCTTTCCTATGACCCAGCAATCCCACTCCTGGCCATTTACCCAAATGATCACAAACCAGCCTGCATTAAAGCCACCAGCACAACCATGTTCACTACAGCATTGTTTACCATAGCCAAGACATGCAACCAACCCAGATGCCCCTCAGTGAATGAACAGATCTGGAAAATGTGGTGAATGTACAGAATGGAACTCTAAGCTTCCAGCAGAAAGAAGGACATCGCCCCATTCATAAGGAAATGGGCCTGGGAAACATTATTTTAAGCAAAGTAAGGCAGACCCTAAGAAACATAGGCTGCATGGTTTATCTCATTTGTAGTGAGTAGAATGCACCTATAAATCCATAAATCAATCCAATGGATAGTAAAAGACAAATAATGACTCTGGAATTGTTTTCTATTGACCATACCAGCATTTCTGCTGGAGGTACCCAGGATACTCAAGCTAGGGCTGTGAGTGTTAACACAAACAAACAAACACGAGCCCCTGGGGAAGGTCACCATGGGTAACAGCAGACTGAAGGCTCTAAGAAACCCTGTGCCATGTCTCTGCTCATCCATCCTCACCTCACCCTTTACCCTATTACACAAGGAAGCGTGGGATTGTAAAACTGACTACACACTGGAACGTTTCCAGTGAAACTCAACTCAGTATAATATACATTTAAATAATTACACTGCATAGATTTTATCAAAGAGCATTTTTCAGGGGGTCGAGGGAGATATGAGCATTAGTTATGTTTAGAGAATTATGTTAGTTTACTTTTTCCTTTGAAGAGGAGGCTTCCTGACCGATTCAAAGCTTCAACCACAGGAGCCGAGGCTCATACTTACTATGAACATATGAATATATAAATTTAAGAATGAATACCAATGCAATACCTTTCATTTTCAAATGCTAATTTCTCCAATTGGCTTCTCCAAATTATATCATCTTCTGTTTTATTGAAGAACATCAACTTTATCTTCCTTAAAAAAAAAAGAAACCTCATTAAACATAACTAATTATATTTAAAATATGCACAAGTGGAGAGACTAAAGTGAATGCATTTTTAATACAATATAGGTAACCAAAATTATAAAAAACTGAAATGAGATAATAAAGCAAGTTAACTAGGACTTGAGGAGGCAGAGTAAGAAATGATAAATGAGGGAATGACAATAAGTTATTATGGTCCAGTGAATGATCAATTTAGAATACCTTAGGTTAATAAAACAGTCTCCTAAGCAACAGTAATTAGAGATAAAATTACATACCTGAGACTGGGTATATTAGTCAAAGCATAATTCAGAATTTTAACCATTGGTGTGAAGCCTGTTCCAGCTGCCAATAAAAAGAGATCTTCTAATTCCTGGAGTTGGGATATTTTAAAACTGCCCTCAGGACTGCTTACAGAAACAAAATCTCCTAAACAATAAAATATAAACTAAATCAGAAAAACAAAACAAAACAAAAACCCAGAAGGGAAACTGAGAAGGCTAAAAGTAGCTGCATTTAGAAAGCTGATGAGTAACACCATGGCTATTTAAGCTGCAGACATGTGAACAAAGTTTAAGGTGTATCAGGAGTTCTAGAGTAATCTTGGCCAGGCCTCTCAGTATGTATGGATTAAATCATTATAATAATAATAATAATGAGACTTTACTACATCTACTACATCATTTCCCACAGTTCTTTTCTCCAACAAGCTGAGGTCAAAACTTTACACATTACTAGGAAGTATTAATCCACAGGTGCACAGTACAGGTCTGACTACTAACCTACATTATAAGCACCTCAGAAGCAGATCTGTGTAGGCCTGTGTCACATGGTACAAGGCAGAGAAGAAATACCTCCTGGTCATCAGCTGATAGGATTGGTAGGAGGGAAATGAAATAGGAATGTTCTCAAAGATTTTATGTTAGTATGTGCTAACTTCTCCATGAAGCTTTTGAAAAGACCTACTGATTAGAACAAAGAAGGCTGAGTCTGCTGAGTTTCATTCCTAAGAAAACAAAGCAGGATTGGCAAGCGGCAGGCTATGCTTGGACTGCCTTCCAGTCAGAAGGCACTGGCACTGGGGGCATTGGCCGCACAGGGCACACCACCACCACCAGTAAGGAAGCGACAGCCAGGGCACACTCAAAACTTGCCAGTGCAACTTTAAAACAAAAACTAAAGCTGTGCATGTTATTTCTAAATAAGTTCAAATTCTCTAGCTTCAAACACTAGGATGTTCAGAGTTTTTCATTTGTTTTTCACTGCTAGATAGTAAGAAATTTGCAGCAATTGATGAATTAAGAATTTAAAGTAACAGAAACTTATTACATCTTGAAAGAGACCAGAATGTCTGTAGAAAACAGAAGATGATGTGTAATAAGAACTCCTCAACATGAAGTTAATGTGACTCCATCCATCCATCCACCCACCCATCCGTCCATCCGCCCACATCCATCCATCCAATCACCCATCCATCATCCATCCACCCATCCATCCATCCACCCATCCATCCATCCATCCATCCACCCAACCATCCATCCACCCATCCACCCACTCACCCACCCATCCATCTGCCCACACATCCATCCACCCAACCACCCATCCATCGATCCTTTCATCCACCCATCCACCCATCCATCCATCCACCCAACCATCCATCCATCCATCCACACATCCATCTACCCATCCATCCATCCGCCCACACATCTATCCACCCAACCACCCACCCACCCACCCATCCATCCACCGATCCATCCACTGATCCATCCACCAATCTATCCACCGATCCATCCATCAACCCACCCATCTATCCATCCACCCATTCATCCACCCATCCACCCACCCATCCATCCACCCACCCACCCATCCACCCACCCAGCCATCCATCCACCCATCCATCCACACACCCATCCACCCATCCGTCCATCCGCCCACATCCATCCATCCAATCACCCATCCATCCATCCACCCACCTATCCATTCATCCACCCATCCACCCACCCACCCACCCATCCATCCATCCACCCAGCCATCCACCCATCCATCCACCCACTCATCCACCCACCCACCCATCCATCCATCCATCCATCCATCCTATTAACTGGCTCTTCCATGGAGCCCAGGCTGGCCTCCAGCTTGATCCTCCTGCCTCAGCCTCCCAAGTTCTGGGACTAAATGTACCCACCACTCTCAGCTTAACTTGGAGCCTTTATCCAGAACCCCAGCCCTTACAATATCACAAAGTTGCTTAGAGCCAGGCAAGATAACCAAATACTAACCACCTCTGCCAGAGATTAAAGTGCACATGTCAAAATGGATACCTAGTATCTGGAGTTAACTTCCCAGAGTTCAGTGATGTACCCCGTGTACTGCCAATGATACCTTAGAAAGAGGACACATCTGCCACTGGCAGACAGGAGAAGGGACACCCAAAGGCCTATTGGGTGCTACCTGACATGTTGGATGCTGGAAATAAATGTAAGTATGCCTTTGACTCAGATATTGTAAAGAGGAAATGTCCCTTCACCTAGTGGGGCTATGAACAGACTGTCACTGAGTGACTGAGAGGGGGGAGCTTCATAAAGAAGTGATATTTAGCTGGGTAATGGTGGCTCATGCCTGAGATCCTATCTGCTCAGGAGGCTGAGATCTGAGAACTACGATTCGAAGCCAGCCCAGGCAGGAAAGTCCATGAGACTCTTATCTCCAATTAACTACCACAAAACCAGAAGTGGTGCTGCGGCTCAAAGTTGTAGAGTACTGGGCTGGGGATATAGCCTAGTGGCAAGAGTGCCTGCCTCGGATACACGAGGCCCTAGGTTCGATTCCCCAGCACCACATATACAGAAAACGGCCAGAAGCGGCGCTGTGGCTCAAGTGGCAGAGTGCTAGCCTTGAGCAAAAAGAAGCCAGGGACAGTGCTCAGGCCCTGAGTCCAAGGCCCAGGACTGGCCAAAAAAAAGTTGTAGAGTACTAACCTTGAACAAAAAAGTGCAAGAACAGCACCCAGGCCATGGGTTCAAGCCCCATGAGTGATTAATACAAACAAACAAAAAAGAAGTAGTATTTGGTTTGTTTTGCTTATTTTACCAAAGGTCATTTGACAAGAGAAAGGGTGGATGGAGGCTGAGTAAGGGCCCTACATGTCCCATCAACACGGAGAGCAAGTCTGTAGGACTTCCTATAACACAAATATTTCTGAACAGCAAGAGGTGAGCTGGAAAGATCATGAAAGTCTTTGCAGGCCCCACAGAAATAACCACTACCAGCAATGGGGACCTGTGCGTCTTCAAAGCCAGAGCCAGAGCCGTAGGATTCAATCTGTTCTCCAGCCAGAAAGAACTGGAAAGTGCAGATAAACAGGAAGACACTACTTCAAGACAACATGGGAGGGAGGCCAGCAAGAGGTGAAGGCAAAAAGGCTAAGTGCCAGGTTCTAGAGGGTGGCAAAGGAGTAGAGGGGAAGACAGACTCAGTGGCCCGCGGTGGCTGTCTGGAGCAGGAGGGCGAAGGTGGGAAGATGCGGGAGCGACCGCGGGTCTCCACGGTACAGGAGAACCGCGATGACGTGAGGCGAGAGGGGACCTGGGCTGCAGACCAGCCGAGGTTGGGATAACCAGAGGGCAAGTCCCCGGGGCTCGAGCCCAAAGTGGGGTGAGAAACTGCAGAACCACTCACCCATCTGAAGACGATCAAGCTCCTGTGTGAAGAGGCCAGAAGGATAAATTTTGATCAAAAAGTAGATGTATTTATTGTCAGGAAGAAGGGGTTCTTTGAACTCTGAGACTAAGGAGTCAGATACAGGTGTATATGGCTTTACTATTTCTGTACCTAGAAAAAAACAAGACAGAGAAATTATCCTAAAGATCCAAAATCCTAAAAAGCTCTTATAAGCGAAACTAATACGTATATAGTTCTAAATATCTGCTCTGTAGCCATGTACTACATATATTTACATATACTTCTGCTTATACTTGCTGAAAGAATTTTTTTTTTTTTTTTTTTTTGGCCAGTCCTAGGCCATGAACTCAGGGCCTGAGCACTGTCCCGGGCTTCTTTTTTGCTCAAGGCTAGCACTCTGCCACTTGAGCCACAGCGCCACTTCTGGCCATTTTCTGTATATGTGGTGCTGAGGAATCAAACCCAGGGCCTCATGTATATGAGGCAGGCCCTCTTGCCACTAGGCCATATCCCCAGCCCCTTGCTGAAAGAATTTTAACAGATCAAAACCTTCTCATAACATAATCTATTTTTATTAAATAGGGTCTAAAATTAAAAAGACAGATGATAACGTATTTAGATACTCATCTATTTTATGAGCATATAAACTCAGTGATGGGTCAGAACAAAAATGGCATGAAAGAGGCTGGGAATGGGGCTTGGTGGTAGAGCGCTTGCCTAGCAAGCAGGAGGCCCTGGGTTCCATTCCTCAGGACCACGTACATAGAAAAAGCATAGTGCTGTGGTGAGCTGCAGCTCAAGTGGCAGAGCGCTAGCCTTGAGGAAATGAAGCGCAGGGACTGTGCCCAGGCCCCGGGTTCAAGCCCCAGCAAAAAAAAAAAGTCATCAAAGGTTTTCCAAAGTGATGTAAGAAGATATCTACATAGTTTTTAATTATAATTTTAATTATATGTATATCAAATTTAATTATAGCAATTGCCAATGAGATCATTTGGAGAAAGGAAGACATTTAATTTTTTATTTTATGTATTTGAATTGATTTAACACATTAACATTTGCTATTTTGCTAAATGAGCAAAATACCAATCCAACTATTTCTAAGAAAATATTATATTTTTAAAGGTAAAATGAAAAGGTCTAACTTAATTTTAGGTAGTTAAATTCCCAAGAGAAGAAACACCACACATGTCAAAGGCCAAAGCCCAGTTCATGGGTCTAGACATGTGCACCATTACTCCACGTGTGAATTAAATAAAGCATGCTGGGGAGAGCGGCGCTGCGGGAGACGTGGCGTCCGTGGGACTCGTGGAGCCCGCTGCGGGGAACACGATGCTGCGGGTGGGAACTGCACCTTTCACAGCTTCGAAGAGGGAACCAAATGACGGACATCATCAAGAAGGGCGTTTAAGACAAGCAAGGGAGGTCATTTCAGGACGGACACAAGGACAAACAGTGTGCACAGCGGCTTGGGAGGCTCTTGTCCTGGCGGCACAGATGAGGAAGCCGCTTAGATGGCCCGGTCGCGTTGAAGGATCCGGACGGTTCTGTGAGCGGTGGACACCAGTGACCGCTCGGACAGGAGCCCCTGGCAGGCAGGGGTCTCGGGGGAGGAGCACGGCTGCCCCCTCACCTTGCTCCTTCAGGGCTGTCACAGTGCTAAGCCACAGCCCCGGGAGCGAGCTCTGCCAGGGCACCCGTGCCACAGGGTAACCAGGCACCGGGGGTCCCAACGGGTCGGGGACACGGCGTCTCCAAGCCTCGTGCTGACCACACGGACCCGGCCAACACGCAGCACGCACTCATGGGTCAGCAGTCTCTTGAGCCAAGCGCCCCACCCGCCATGGTCAGCTCGAGAGGCAAGCACCTTACCCGCCATGGTTAGCTCGAGAGCCAAGCGCCCTACCCGCCATGGTCAGCTCGAGAGCCAAGCGCCCTACCCGCCATGGTCAGCTCGAGAGCCAAGCGCCCCACCCGCCATGGTCAGCTCGAGAGCCAAGCGCCCTACCCGCCATGGTCAGCTCGAGAGCCAAGCGCCCTACCCGCCATGGTCAGCTCGAGAGCCAAGCGCCCTACCCGCCATGGTCAGCTCGAGAGGCAAGCGCCTCACCCGCCATGGTCAGCTCGAGAGCCAAGCGCCCTACCCGCCATGGTCAGCTCGAGAGCCAAGCGCCTGGGCCACCATGGTCAGCTCGAGAGCCAAGCGCCCTACCCGCCATGGTCAGCTCGAGAGCCAAGCACCTTACCCGCCATGGTCAGCTCGAGAGCCAAGCGCCTTACCCGCGATCGTTAGCTTGAGGTAAACGTGGTGCCCGACAGGCACCTGCAGGTGAGTGTCCGGAGGCAGCGCCACGCGGAAGAGCCTCGTGTCGGGAGTAACGTCTGCCTTGGAAACCAGCCGGCACTTCCTGTAGTAGAGACCTGGAGAGCAAAGCGTTACGTCCTAAGGAGTTCAAGCCGCTTCCCTCGGCTCGCTTCGTAAGCGATTCCTTCTTTCCAATGACACAGACTGCGTGTGTGAAGAGGACACAGTGCACTTTAGGACACGCGGGAGGCTGGGAGGGGCAGATCGCCTCCCACTGCGAAGGCTGTGACCGCGCGGGGGCTTGCTAACAGGGTAGCACTTGGGGTCTCCACTCAAGCTGTTACCGAACGGTTTTGTGAGACCTGAGTCCTAGACAGTATAACCTGAAGTTCACCCTCGGTGAGACCACACAAAGCGCAAGTCCTTCCACAGACACGAGGGTCCCCTCAGACCCCCCGGAGGGAGGGAGATGCCGGAGGCTCCGGGCAAACACCCCGCCATCTTCTCAATGCCACCGCTCTACCACTGCCACCCCCCCACCCCCCATCAGGGGCGGGGAGCAAGCCCAGAACCCGAGAGCGCCGCGCACCTGCCCCGCTCCTCGGCGTCAGCGAGCCGTGCTTCTCCAGGGGACGGCCCAGACGCTCCCAGGGCGTGCACTCGCTCTTCTTAAGGATAATCTCTATTTTCCCCACGTTCTCAACAACCCGCACTGAAAGAAGAGGACATTCCCGCCGTATCATTAATACCACGTATGATGTTATCTTACGAGGCTTTTCAAACAGCCAGGACGTTCTGACTTCATACAATGACACTGATACTTTGTGAGAAAAGTAAGATTTAGTTTACACTTTCACTAGAATTATATGATATTAATTCACCTTACTTTAGAATGGTCCCCAGTAAATATGGAATTAGTTTAGTAAAGTACCTGTGAATCTATGATAGTTAAAAAAAAACCTTTTAAATTTTCTTTTGATTAAAATAGTTTAGTTGTGTGTGTGTGTGTGTGTGTGTGTGTCACTGGCTGGCTGCCTGTGTGTCTGTGTGTGTATTGCTAGATGACCATGGCTCACGTCTGTAATCCTACTCAGGAGGCTGAGATCTGAGGATCAAGGTTCAAAGCCAGGCTAAGTAGGAAAGTCCATGAGATGCTTAATTTGAATTAATAACCAAAAAAGCCAAATAGAGCTCAAAGTGGTCCAAGCCCTAGAACGGCACACAAAAAAACTAAGTGTGTGTATATTGCGTGTGTGCATATATATTTAATATCCATATATTAGTATCTATATATGTATCTATATGCATATATCTATATATGTATGTATATATAATTATATGTACATATATATGTAGACGTCAATATGTTGATTTTAACTTGAGTCACTGAAGATGCTTTTAAAGATATAAAGATATAAAACATTTTACCTCCTGGGTGGACTGAACCTAGGGTTTTCTGTCCTTTAGGTAAGCACTCCATTGCTAAGCTAGTTCCTTCAGAAACAATGTATCTGTTTGCCTGCACCACAAACTCTAAACCTAGCAACAATGTAACATGTCAAAGTAGATTAGCCAGAGAAGGTCAATTACATGATCACTACTTTGAGGCAGAATGCTGTCTTTCCATCTGCAGGAGGCATTCTGACCTAGAGAAATGTCCTGGGTGGGTGGGTGTCTAGAAACCTTAAGGGGCTCAGGGGCTGCGTGTGTGTGTATGTGTGTGTCTGGAAACCTTAGACCAGGGGCTCAGGGGCTGCCTGTGTGTGTGTGTGTGTATGTGTGTGTGTGTGTGTGTGTGTGTGTAACAACATGGTGTCTGTCAACAAAGCCACTTAAACAGGGCATCTAAGAAAACAAACAGGCTAGGGCTGTGATTGAGAAGGCAGAGAGGAGGGCAAAGGAAGAACAAAGAGGAGGCAGCGGTTGTTTGGGTTTTGTTTTTATTGGTGCCAGCCCTGGGGCTTGAACTCAGGGCCTGGGCACTGCTCCTGAGATTCGTTTTCTCAAAGATGGCTCTCTACCACTTGAGCCCCAGTGATACTTGGAGCTTTTTCTGGGTAGTTTTATTAGACAGTAGTCTCACAGATTTTTCCAACCCAGGCTGGCTTCAAACCACAATCCTTTTATCTCAGCCTCCTGAGTAGCTGGAATTATAGGCATGAGCCACTAGAAACCAGGAGGAATTGTTTCTTAAGGGTAAGCAAACAGAAAAATAAAGGGATAAGAGAAACAGGGACAAAACATGGGGTGGGGGGGGAAGAGATATTTTTAAATTAATGTATTTGTTTCTACAGAAAACATCATGTATAAAAACTGCTTTAAAACTTTTGAATATATGCAAGAAAATAAGATAAATGATGGGTGTGTGTATGTGTGTGTGTTTGGGTGTATGTGTAAGTATGTATGCACATAAACAGTATTTTGTTTTGACAGCTTACCAGAAAAGTCTTCCTGAACCTCATGGCTTAGCCCTGTGATTAAAAAAAAATTATTTTGTTATAATCAATTCATACAGCTGTGAACACTATGTAAGACCTTTGAACCAAGGGCCTCAAGCTTTTCTGGACTGGTGTTCTACCACTTGAGGAAGACCTTCAGTCTAGCTAGAGTCTCAGAGACTTTTTCTGCCCATGCTAGCTTTGGACCATGAGTCTTTAGATCTTAGGCCAAGTATTGCAAGGTATGAGCCACTGGTGCCCAGCTAAAAATCATTTTTAACATACTATCTCAATATCCTTAAAAAAAAAAAAAAACCTAGGAAAACATTTTCTGAGAGAATAACTAAAAGTCCGATTATTTAACAATACATTTCTTCCATTTTTCTAGTTCTCTCCCTGTAAACTGAGGAATAAGCTGCCAATCCACATCAGTGCCAGGCTGATACCTTACAAGACAAGGAGCAAGCGGTCTTGGCAGGAACGCAGTCCTTGCACACGGGTGGCCAGCGTGTGCATCTGTGCTGCACACACCCAGGCCACGCCCAAGTCCAGCTCACCTTTCCTCACCATTTTCTCAGGAGGCAAAGACCCATCTGATACTAAAATACAAACTCCTGAGCATCTGAGTCTCCACAAACTTCCCAGGTGTGCTGGACACAATGGCCAACAAAAGGAAAACCTCTGACCCTGTGGTCTCCCTCACCGGGAATCATTAGCACAGGTTCAGACAAGTCACAGCAGAGGGTCACAAGAGCCCGGTAGCTACGCCCTTAGGAACACACAAGATGATGCTAAGTGCTGAAATTATTTTCAACATGCCATGTGAAACCATAGGATTTTTTGTTTGTTTGTTTCTCTTGTATCCCCTTCCTGTGGTTGTACCCCTGCTATCACTGTGTCTGATCTTAGTACCCTGGATACTGTATATACATGCATTAGAACTTGGGAAGGAAAAGGGAATATCAAAATCGAGAATGATTCCAAAAGCAATACTTACAAAACCATTTGGTGAGGGAGGAGGTAATAAGTTGGATAAGAAATGTACTCACTGCCTTACATATGGAACTAACCCCTCTGTACTTCACTTTGACAATAAAGGAAAAAAGTTTTTTTTTTTTAACTTCTGGCCCTGTGGAACTTACCAGTCTGGAAGAGAAAACAAGAGACACCTCTGCAGACACCTTTTCTAACCTCACCACGTTGCTATGGTCATCTGACACAGAGAAGCTGACATTATTCCAACCTTTCCCATGCAATACTGGCAAACAAGAGCTTTGCACGTGGACTGGATTCTGCTTCATTGTCCACGTGGGCTGTTTTTCCACTTTCTCTACTCTGACGGAGACACACAAAGCGTCTTGGCCGCTGGGGGACCCAGCCGGCTACGCGTTTCCCTCTGCAGGTTTGCACCCTAGCAGGGGCGTGAAGGCGTGTATTTCCGGGCGCGGGGAGAGGATGGCATCTGAAGGCAGCTAGTCTCGGAGCCAGACTTCTTCAAACCCATACATAACCGTGGCAACTCCACCCCTCCTTGCCCACAACCAATGCCCTCCCCTCCAGCGTCCGCCCTGCGGTGCTGGGGTTCCCTCACCGAGCCTCCCTGGAATGCCTTCCTTGCAATGGTTTGGGGTACTCCCGCGTGAGGAGCCCCTGCCGCTGCCGTGACTCACTAGAAAGCTACAGCGTGAAGAAAATTAGTTACACGGGTATAACAGGCGCTGGCAGGGATTCACTTCCAGAGAAATCACGACAGTACTCAGGACTAATGACACTTTTCACTGTGATCAAGACTCGGCCATAAAGGCGAGTCTACCCTAGCTAACGATGAAGAGAAATGAAACCTTCCTCAGGAAGGATGTGTTTCTAAAGGAGAGCTTTGGGGATTTGCAGCTGGTGAAGATCCACGTTGGTCAAATTCTTCACTCACACAGCAAAGCGGGGTGCAGACGAGCGAGCTGAAGTCTGGGGTTCTAGCCTGTTCCAATTACAAAGGTAACTGAAATGTTCTTGGTGAAGAACACATGTTTAAAAGCACTAAGGTTATATTCTTGTTGCTTTTGTGTGTGTTGCTTGTCCTAACCATAAAATATCACCGTCGTGCCACAAAAGGAGCAAATGATAACATCCCAGAGTCAGGTTCCCAGGGCTGGGAATCAGGGGAGCAATGGGGCGCTGATTCTGGAGTTTACTGCTGGTGTCTCTCCTCTGATAGACCTGGCATCCCCCCCAAACTGCGAAGTCAACTGTCTGGCCAGGGTTTGGGTGGGACCCGAGGCAGCGGAGGAAGGCAGCGCAGAGCTGCAGTCCCGGCCTCGCTGCAGGGAAGGAGCGGGTGGGTGGGAGGCCTCCGGGTGAGCCCCGCCACCGCCTCTCCAGAGCCTTCTTTGTAGGTGCTGAGCTGAAGAGACGTCCCAGAGCTGGGCCCACGGACATTATCCACTCTGATTACATCGACCTGCTCAAGCCTGGGAAGGAGAGACCAGCATGCCACCCGCGAGCAGAACTCGGCCTGACCGGGGCAGCTCACACCTGTAATCCTCGCCTCTCAGGAGACTGAGGCCTGGAGGATTTGGGTTTGACGCCAGCCCGGGGAGAGGGAAGAGGGGGGGATGCCCTCCAAACTGTTTCCAGTTAAAAAGGAAAATGCTGGAGGGGAGGCGTGTCTCAAGTTGTAGAGCACTAGCAAGAAAACCAAGCAAGAGCATAAGGCTCTGAGCTCAAGCCTCAGTACTGACACTGACACACACACACACACACACACACACACACACACACAAAAGAACAACTAAAATGACAGCAACAGAATATAAAATAATACAGTCACCTAGCACCTCGACTGGACATCAAATAATAAGCACAATGAAAGGTAACAAGACAGTCTCAGAAGACACTCACCGATATGTATCAGATATGAAGAGTCCTTCAAAATTGTTTCTGCTCTGAAGGAGCCACCCTGGTGATCAATGATTATTGATTCTAAACTGATATCCTTAAACAGAAAGCAAAGGGAGCGTAATTAAGACGCAGCATTTCTCCAAACCTTACACTAAACTATGATTAGAGTCACCAGTCGAAGGTCTTTGGACTTCCTAAGCCATAACCCAGTTCCTCAAAGAACATATCGCAATTTTCCTTACATATTTGTCTTAATATCTACTTTCCCCAGTAGCTCCTGAGTCATAAACCTCAGGGGCTGCAGAGCATTATTTGGTATCAACCTCACCTGCTAAATAAGCAAGGGGACAAAGAACGAGAATCAGGGCAGACATGAAGATGACTGTGTGTGTTTTCTTATTGGTCTGTACGCCATGCACTGAATACATTCCTTCCGGGCAGAAACTGTCCCTTAGCCGTCGTCTCCAGGAGCCACCCGCGTCACTGTGACGGAAGGACTCGGGGAATGAACAGGCACCGGCTCCGGCAGCCCGGCTGCGGTGACCGAGGCGGCGCAGGCCTGCAGAACGTGAGTTAGGGGAACCCCATGGGCTCGGAAGCAGCAGAATGCTGCCCAGGCCTGACCGTAAACAGCGGCAGTCTCTCTAACCCAAACCTGTGTCCCAGAAATGTGTTCTTAGGGTGAAGTTACTGTGATTCATTTTTGCCATTCATGCTTTAAAAAAAAAAAAAAGGATCATGGGAAAGCACAGAAGGCCTTTTGAGCTGGGCCTGTAGACAGGCCACTCGTGGTTGGCCAGTAAGAACATTCCTTCCAGGCAGGAGCCCTGCACCGCAACACGGAGGGACTCTGGGAAAATCACGGACACTTCCTGCTCCTCCCTACAGCAGGAATATCCTCGCAGAGATGCGGGGAGGAACAAACGAGGGAAGACAGGCAAGGGCACACAGAGGAACTGGCACATGGCTAACGTTTATTGAGTGTCACTGTTTTTCCTCTTGAGTTTTAAAGAAATACTTACCTTCTGCTTAGCATATATGACCACGGTGACCAAAGAGTCTGTTTGGAACCAGTCATAGCTGTAAAGAAGCAAAATGACAATGGTGGTTGACACATATTAAGCCACCAAGTGAACAAGTGTTTAAAATTTACAGGGAGAAGAAATGTATCTTGCTAGGTTACATTTTTCTAAGTAAATAGTGCTCTTAACATGTACAATCTCATTAACAGCTGAACATTATTTATTTTCAAATTAAAACACACTTCCATGTATTTGCATAAAAACAAAATATCACAGACAAGATACTTTTTATAAAGGTTGTCCATCTTCCTATTAAAATCTTCTTTGATCAGATTATAATAAAATACACCATGCTTGTTAAGGAAATCTGCATGCTTATTACTCTCACTCCTCATCCAAGAAATTAACTCATCAAGGTTGTTTAATGGATCAACAATAAAATTTAAGGTAAAACTAAGACCTGTTTTGCTATGACTACTGATCAAATCAGTATTTTTACTGCATTCATCATCTGCATCAGGTAACCATATAGAAAACTGAAAAGGGCATTCTTAGTCCCCTGACTTACTAAAATTGTCCATAAAAAATTTTTACCAAGTATAGCAGAACACTCTGCTAGTATGGTACTGGCAGTGGGGATAAAGGCAGTAAGAGAAAGGACGACAGAGAACGAATATAACACATGTCTGTACTGCTTCATGCTGTGTTAGCAGGTTAAGACAATTAGTATTCAGTTGTCCAATCCATCTTAAAATAGGTCCAATATAAAGTGATAGCTCCATTACATAACTGAATGGCTAAATGAATCATGGTATGGTCACATGATAGAATGAAAACAAAACAAAACTAAACTTTACAAAGTATTCAATCACAAAGGAAAAGAATTCATGCAATGTGTTGTAATGTATTATAAAAGTAGGATAATATAGAAATAGGTATTATGTAAATCAAGCTGGAAGGCATAAGTCAAAATGTCAAGAATATACATCTAAGATTGGTAGGATTGTGAATGTTTTTATTATTTCATTTTATAATTCTTTGTATTTTCCAAATTTTCTATCATGTATATTTTTAATAAATCATGTATAAAGGGTTGATAGTTAAAAGGGATGGAACTTCGGTGGTTAGTGAAAACTGACTTCTTTTTTCCAGTCTTTGGACTTGAACGCACGGCCTGGGCACTGTCCCTGAGCTTGTTTTTGCTCAAAACTAGTGCTCTACCAGTTGAGCCACAGCTCCACTTCTGGCTTTTCTTGGTGGTTAACTGGAGAAAAGGACCTCACGGACTGACTTCAAACTGCAGTCCTCAGCTATTGCTGTCCTGAGTGGCTAGGATTACAGGTGTGAGGCACCAGCACCTGGCTTAAAGCTGACACACAGGAGAGTTCATACTCCAGCAACACCTGATAAATGAGGCAATACAGTTCGTGTGTCAGAAAGCCGTAAAACAGACCCAGAATTTTCTCTTCCTACATGTTTGCATTTTTGTATAAAACTGATAAAACTTTAAAAATGTAAAAGTAAGGGCGGTGTCTACCTTGGAGAGGCGGGGCTTTCTGTGGCAGGTGGATCTGGCCTGTTCGGGAGCAAACCTTCGGAAGGAAACACAAATGACAGCGATAAATCATTGAGACAGCACCGCAAAGCCTGCCTTCTCACTGTGTTCCCACACAGAAGGACATAAGCAACAAACGAGCTGCTCCAAGAATTTCCATGAGCTTAAACTTCCTCTTGCAGCAGCCCCCGCTCCAGGCCCCGCCCATCACTGCCACTCTTCCAAGGCAAACCATTACGGTAACTTTTATTTAACGCTATGACTAGTACTGTTAATTAGTACACCATCATTAGTTCTTGCAATAATACAATGGAATCATAAAATACATTCTTCTGGTCTGGACTTTTGGTCCACCATTATAGACAATAGTTCTTTTATCATTGATTGTGTTTCAACATGTGTTAAAATACGTGGTTACAACACAACAGTTGTTCCAACACACATGTTGTGCCAGCAATTGCTCCCTTTTACTTCTGCATACGATCACACTGCATTAATACACCACCATGTTCGCACACTCCGTGGGTGGGGTTGTTTCGGCGGGGGGGGAGGTCTATGACACTGCGCGTCTCGGTGTGCTGGTGTACTAGTGTATAGTGCTACCACAGCATTGCAGAGCTCAGCTGTTCCACTAACTCAGCAAGGTGGTATTCTTCCTCCACTTTACTCATGCTTGTGGGTCCACTTCAACGAAGCCCTCCACGGACACGCTGAGCTATGAAAGAACTCTCCCTGCAAGCACTAGTTAATGTTTTATGCATCGTTACACCTATTTAGAGTCAGAGTCCCCCCCCCCATTATTGCTGCTAAATGACTAAAATTAAGTGCATCTGTTATACTGCTTGTTCTCAAACTAGGCAGAAAAAAGTAATAGTGGTAACTTGCTGGTGATCTTAGAGTTCTCCAATAGGAAGTCACCAGTTATAAGCTGAAGTTGACTGGCACCTGAGAGACAAGGTAGAAGTTTCCAATATATTTTTTTTTTTTTTTTTGCCAGTCCTGGGCCTTGGACTCAGGCCCTGAGCACTGTCCCTGGCTTCTTTTTTGTTGTTGTTCAAGGCTAGCTCTCTGCACTTGAGCCACAGGGCCACTTCTGGCCATTTTCTGTATATGTGGTGCTGGGGAATTGAACCCAGGGCTTCATGGATATGAGGCAAGCACTCTTGCCACTAGGCCATATCCCCAGCCCCAAGTTTCCACTATTTTTTCAGCCATAAAACCTTCTGCTTACAGCATTCTTACGAGCAATCACAGCTATAAAACAAGGCCTCCCAGTGAGGCCTGAGCCGACAACTCGTTCCTTCCGCTTCGTTCTCATCCCTGCAGGGCAGGGAAGCCCCAGAGATAGTTGTGAACAGGCAGCACTGGACACAAGAGAAGAATGCTTACGATGAGACCACAGGGAACAAAGCCCAGCACCACAAGAATTTAATTTATGGCAAAAGCAAGAAAAGGAAGTCTCACTACTTGAGAAGTGCTGAAAGATATTTCATTAAGATCTTGTCATTTCTCCTTTAGACGTCTCATAGGTACGCAAATGAAACACGTACGTGACGACCTAAAACTTTCTGTGAACTCAGCTTGGACTGTAATTGTCTGACTTGATTATGACCAGAAACTCTGGATTTAAGCTCGGTGTCAGCACGCATCTTCAATTAATTACCAGGAAACCAGAAGTGGCACTGAGGCTCAAAATGGCAGCGTGCTAGCCTTGAGCAAAAGAGCTTGCTCACAGAAGCACCCGGGCCCACCGTTCAAGCCCCATGACAGAAAATAAAAGGACTTTGTTATCATCAGTAGCAATATAGTTTGCTATGATTTACGCACGAAGGTTGTCTATCTCCTCAGCTACCAAGCACCACTCCAGTACCACAAACAGTGCAGATTCTCCATATAGACTCGAGAGTATATGAATAAATACACTTTGATTCAGTTATCACAAACAAGGCTCTGTTTCAGAATTGTCATTTCATACTGTTTCCTCCCTCTCAAACATCATGAGAACACAAAAGAATGTCCAGAAATTCATTAGGAAAACTACCGAGTATCGTGATAAAAACCTAACTTACTAAAACAAAATAATGTCATCTGTGACAGAATGTATCTTGATTTCAACATTTGAAAAACAAGCTTATGCAACATCCTTCTGGACACATGGGAAAATGTGGCATAAATGCAAGACGAAGTAAAATAACTGAGTGAGCACAATGGGCTGAGAGAATATTCTGGCATCCAAGCACGTAGTCTAACTGAATGATGGATGTCCATTTGAAGAAGAGTCCTCGGTGGAACACAGAACGAGTCTGCCCCCTGTATGTTCTAAGCAGCCATTGCAATGACGAAAGGCAGGCAGGCAGGCTATACTTGGAAATATACAGACTTAACAACCTAAGACTTCCAGGTAATAAAAACAAACACCTACTCCAACCCTACACCACCCAAGTCATAAGGAGTGCTAGTCAGATCACCTGTGGCCAGCTCCATTTCATGTTTAACTGAGATATCAGTTAGATGCAATGCATTGCAGGAAGGAGAAAGGGGAAGTAAAGAGTCTGGCAGTCACACACGGTAGGAAGGGGAATGCTCAGTCCATCAGCAATCAGCCTGCAAGCAATGGTTGCTTCGGTTGTATCAGAGAATGGCCAATCATCAGTTGAAATACAACCAGCCCTGCATTTATGCAGTTACATCATAGACTGAACACATTAATCTATGACACAGAACCTCTGCTCTAGGCAAAAAAGGAAAAGCTAACAATCTAGCTTGTTAGCTGCATTTCCGTAACTTTCCTTTGCAAACAGGAAGGACAAACCTCTGTCCCAATGCACACGAATAGATCACTCCAAGGAGACTCCGGCTCTGCAGGAGTTGGAGCACAGGTTCTGGGATGAGACCGCCCTGCAAGCCTGAGCCCAGCAAAGACCAGATCCGTGGACCACTCAGTCACCCACCAACGGGAGGGGAGTTTTAGTTGTGGTTTACTCACTACGATTTATAAACACAGCACCAGAGCAACTCGTTTAAGAACAATAGTTAGAATAAGGGGCCTATGAAGTTCTATTAAACATTCTTGAGTTTGGGCAAGAAAGACCACTTTTCCGTTAGAAAAGCCTTGGATGCTTGCAGCATTTCTGTGGTGCAACAACAACATATGTAAGCATGAGTTTGGGTCACTGTTTATGACACATGTACATCACTTACCATTTAAGACTCTCTTTTCCTCACGACAGTCTGAGCGACGATTTGGCCAGGACAGGAGAAGGGAGAAGTCAGAAAAGAATAGATTAAGAAAATAGTGGGATATTTTATTGATTTAATTGAAACAGCCCTTCAATCCAGAAGGTTTTTTTTCTACGTCTTGAGAACAGATATGAGGTTATTAAATTAAGTAAGTCAGCTTCATCTCTGGTTTTTTTCTCTAATAGATTGGGTAGTTTTATTCTTTCTCCATTTTTCCCCCATAATAGATTGGATACTTTCTTCCTCCTACTCCCAGGCTCCTAAAGTGCTAGATACGAGCCAGAGGGCTTCCGGAACCCATCCCTCATGCTAGATATGAACCAGAGGGCTTCCGGAACCCATCCCTCATGCTAGATATGAACCAGAGGGCTTCCGGAACCCATCCCTCATGCTAGATATGAACCAGAGGGCTTCCGGAACCCATCCCTCATGCTAGATATGAGCCAGAGGGCTTCCAGAACCCATCCCTCATGCTACATATGAACCAGAGAGCTTCCGGAACCCATCCCTCATGCTACATATGAACCAGAGGGCTTCTGGAACCCATCTCTCAATCTAGATATGAACCAGAGGCCTTCCGGAACCCATCCCTCAATCTAGATATGAACCAGAGGGCTTCCGGAACCCATCCCTCATGCTAGATATGAACCAGAGGGCTTCTGGAACCCATCCCTCATGCTAGATATGAACCAGAGGGCTTCCGGAACCCATCCCTCATGCTACATATGAACCAGAGGGCTTCTGGAACCCATCCCTCATGCTGGATATGAACCAGAGGGCTTCCGGAACCCATCCCTCATGCTACATATGAACCAGAGGGCTTCCGGAACCCATCCCTCATGCTACATATGAACCAGAGGGCTTCTGGAACCCAGGCAAGAACTCTGCTACGGAGCCATATCCTTCAGTTAATTTCTTTGGCGGACATAGAAACCCCAAGTTTTGTCCAGGATATAACGTTAGGCTAAAGTAAACAAACTTCATTCGATTTTACTCTATAAAATATACATTAATAATGGAAAGAATGACACTTCATTACCACTCTGATAAAGAATTGATAATGAATATATATTAGCACTTGAAAATAAACACTACAAATTTAAGGTGGCTGAAACCATGATTAACATTAAGACACTCATGCACATTTACAAGGCAATTATTAATGTTACAACCCAGGAAGAACTTCACAGGTACTCTCTTTCAGAATAGCAACAACTAACTCACAAAGTCTTAAGATATCTTTACAAACGTGTTAAACCATTATGACCGAAATAAACAAAGATTGCCAGTCTAAAAAATTTATTAAATAGGATAATAAACTAAATCAGACCATCTAAGTGATCAGATTCAAATAAATCATTTTTTGACATAACCTTGTTCTACAGAAAGTAATTTAAGTCAAAGTTGTTCTTTTTCATACAGTATTTATTTATGTGTGTATTTGTCAGGAGGCCTTACCACGTGTGGTGTACACAAGTATTCCCAGTGCTCAGGAGGCTAAGGTAGACAGATGGCGAGTTCAAGGCCAGGCTGGGCTACACAGAAAGTTCTAAGCCAGAGTAAACAACAAAGCTAGGTCCTGCTCAAGGGATCAGGGGTTGGATGTGGCTCAACGGTACGTCACTGGTCTGCTGCTTTCTCTGGGTATGGATAAGGAAGTTCTGCTCTTTGTCTCCTCATACGATCTCAAACTCCTTGTGGAGCACTAATAACTCATCTGTGCCTAAATTTCAGGCTACGGTGTGTTCTTTCACGAAACAAAAAAAAAATATGCAAACATTTATTTACCAGATAGCCTGGGAAATCAGTACTGAGACTGTTTTAAGTCTGGGTCTGAGGTGACATATTTAATCCAAACCCATTCCAAATAAGCGGTGTGTCTGAACTCATAGGGGACTCAGTTATGACCTGACCCCCCCGACAGAAGCTCCTTCAGCAATAAAGTGCTTCGGCTGTGTTCAGGCAAGGCTCCCGAATCCAGAACGGGTTGACGCTGCCTTCTCAAGGATGAGTACGCGCAGAACGAGGTAACTCATCCTAAAGGAAAGAGGCGACCTCTACAGGGGCGTGGCACTGTGCCCTCAACGCCCCTCTTCCCCCCCAGTCAACAACCCGCTTCCCCCTCCCTCCTGTACCTCCCTGCTACCAACTGAGGGAGACAAATCCCAACAGCTCCTGGCCTCTCTGATGGCGTCACAGTTTCATCACTTTTGCACTTTCTAAAACCCAGTGCTGCTGTGTTGGCTGACACACACATCAGGCAGGCAGAAAGCCCTCAGAGGAGATTCCCCCTTCCCACCCCATCACCTTGTAAACTAGAAAGCCCTCAGAGGAGATTCCCCCTTCCCACCCCATCACCTTGTAAACTAGAAAGCCCTCAGAGGAGATTCCCCCTTCCCGCCCCATCACCTTGTAAACTAGAAAGCCCTCAGAGGAGATTCCCCCTTCCCACCCCATCACCTTGTAAACTAGAAAGCCCTCAGAGGAGATTCCCCCTTCCCACCCCATCACCTTGTAAACTAGAAAGCCCTCAGAGGAGATTCCCCCTTCCCACCCCATCACCTTGTAAACTAGAAAGCCCTCAGAGGAGATTCCCCCTTCCCACCCCATCACCTTGTAAACTAGGTCAAGGCAGACAAGACACTATGTTCCAACACCTATTTGCTATGACAGAGTTTTTTAAAGCCTTCCTATTTCAGTAATCAAACATTCTCACAGAGTCTAGGGTCAGAGGTCTCTGTTCCAACTTCCTGCCTTTTAGGGACCCAACACTCTCTTCCATCCCAGCGTGAACATGGAAACGTCTGAGAGGCTCTAAGATCCCAGTATCTATAAAGGGTTCGGGGACATGAGGGTCAAAGTGGGTTTATCCTGCTTGCTTTCTGCTTCCACATGACCTTTGGTTAAAATCTTGGGATGCCCTCATGTATTCGTCTGCTCATTTTTAAAATGGCGCGTTGTAGGAGATGAAGCTTTTTGAGGATGACTTCTCTTATTTCTAGAGAGTTAGGAGGAAAACAAAAAGGACTCTCATTTCATCTCTGCTGGGGACACATTCTGGAGCCTGGCACACTTGCTGATCACGGAAGAACACACGAGCTTGACTGCAGGGACACGGAGACAGGGAACAATGGAGACCAAGGGAGGTGAGCCACTTAGAACCCTTACCTGGGGTCCTATCTCCTGCGGGCACTGGAGCCACTCGTGAAAGGAAGCCAGTGAAATGGGGGGGGGGGGGGTTCAAAAGAACTTCCACACTCTAAAGTTGAAATGTGTTAACTTGAGGCGTCGATAACACTACTTATCGGGTTGTAGCAACGACAAGAAGTCTTCTTCAGCCTCCCTCGTAGTCCCTGGGCACTCACTCCTAGCCCTACCAATCACCGCACAGCTTGGGAAACTGAGACTCAGAGGGGGAAACGGGCCCAAAGCTCACAGGACTAAGAGGACATGGGGATAAGGCTGAACTCTAGGTCCAAGCCCCAGTCGCACGCACACGCACACACGCACGCGCACACGCACGCGCACACACGCACGCACCGCTTATGCGTCACACGTCATTAATGCCAGTTCAGCACCAGCACCACGTACGTACTCACCTTTCGGGGCAGTGGGCTTCGCGGCAATCCTGCCCACCAGGCATTCCTTCAGCATGGATTCATAGTTGACCCAACGGTGAACCTGGGATGAAGAAGATAAACAGCAGACGAGCCGCGTGACCGCCACTCCACGGGCCACGCCACCGACCTGCGAGTGTCACTGAACTAAACCTTCCTAGACGACGCTGAAGCTGATTTAATTAACCACCAGCCACGTGAGAGAGGAATGGTAAAGCACCGAGGCCTGGCACAGACCGCACCCTCTCAGGAGCCCCACCCCTTTGTCGGGCGTCCACTTAGCTCCATTAGAATACAAGATGTTATTTCTGAACACAGTGACGCTCTGCCTTGAGCCCGGCCCAAAGAAACTCACAATGCTGAGGAATGGCAACAAGACTACTCTTACTGCAGATTCTCCTTCTGGAAGAAGGAGTTCAACATCCAAGGTTACTGAGAACAGGTGAGAGGGGAAATGTACAGAGGGGCTCTCAGGCAAATGTTCCTATCTCCAGCAGGCATGGATTGCTACATAATAACAAATGACAATGGGGAGCTGCCTTAGAAAAGCAGTGGGTAAGCTGGTTGTGGGTGGCTCACACCTGTGATCCTAGCTACTCGGGAGGGTGAGGGCCTAGGGTCAGGTTCAAAGCCAGCCTTGGCAGGACAGGCTGTGAGACTCCCCAGCTGCCTACAAAGCAGAAGTGGGGGGCTGTGGCTGTCAGTGGTAGAGCGCGAGTTCTGAGCAAAAGAAGCTCAGGGACAGCCCCATTCCCCAAGCTCAAGCCCTATGACGGGGGAAAAAATACAATACAAAACAAAACAGTGAAGAGCCTTCCCAGGAGAATGTCATTATGACAATGTGTAAGCATGATTTTTCTCCAATCTACAAGGAATATTAACAGCAATTAAAATTCTGTACTTAGATGCATCTCAGTACTCTTTAAGTATAAAACAAATTGAATTTCTAGCAACCTGGTTAAGTAAAACCCTACTCACATAAATGAGAAAACAGAATACAAATAACCAAGATACAGCTGATCAAAAACAATGTAGACCAAGAAATATATAACAACTCAATCTGATTTTGGCATCTTGTACTATCTAGTACTGGTATTATCACCTAATTAATTATTACTAAAATACAAACTAAGATATGCTAGGCATGGGCAAATTTCATTCCTTCTAAACATTGTAAAGGATCACAGAATAACAACTCAGTAAATACAGTAATTAGAGCTATATATTCTGTACAGCTTTTAAGAAGAGTAAAATCTAATACTGAAGCAAACGGCGTCAAGTTACTAATTCAATTATCTTTTGAGATAGCCACAGAGACTCTCTGCTTCTCTTCTGGGAGCAAGGGGTTTTCTGTGCAGTAGTCGGCCTCGCCTGACTCCCTATATGGTATGCAGATTCACAGAATGAGGCAGCCCAGATGGGGAGCCATCCACAAACATAGAAAGACCAAGAACCCTGAACTAAACTAATGGTCTAAAAATACTCAGCAAACTAGTGTCAGGTCCCCGCGTTCCTTCCGATCACTACTTCTTTCCGGAAGTCAATTATCACCATTATTAAAACTAATCATGACTTAGTGAGCACTTGCCAGCAGGGGAAGGCAGAGAGCGTGCCAACAACTTGAAGCTATCTCTACGTCTGAATGATGATTCAAAAGCAAACTAAATGAACAGCTGCTACTTGTGAGCATCTGCCCACATTTCACAATTTAAACCACACGTCCGAAATGTATGCGACTATCTGTGTTCTTTCTATAGGTGTCACACAGGTGGATCTACGCACACTCTGTCGATCACTTTCAGCACCTCACCTGATCGAAGAGATCAGTGCCGTCTGCTCCCGCCGCTTTCATGAGTTCATCTTCTCCCCCGGGGTGATATTCCATGTATGGGCTGACGTTATAAACATACCCTGCTCAAAGCAAGAGAAATAATACTCCAGTGAACCTCTTAAGAAACTGGAAGCACCAATAAATCATTCTCCATCCATTTCATTGAACTCATAGTTATTTCAAAGTACCACGAGCTGTAAAGAGCTGTTCACAAGTTCGCTGCCAGCTCCGGGGGCCTGGCAGGTGACCTGAGACCCCGAGGTCAGAGGCAGACAATGGGGCAGCCTTCCTTCTGGAAACGCAGCCGGAAAGGCAGCGCCCACACCCGTTCTGCGGGCACTGGCTGGCACAGGGGAAGAGACTCCGGGTCCTCCACGAGCCGCTCGCCCTGGGGAAGCTTGGCTGGAGCTTGGTTCTCCAGGGAGGCATCTTTGTGACGCTGAATGGCTCTAAGAAAGGCGCGATTAGCCAAGGCTGTCCACAGGCAGACATCTTGGAGAGACACCCAGGTCAGACACGGTTTACAAGATGCACGGATGCAAAAGACACGGAAGGGAATGGATTCCCAACACAAGGAAATGACGGAGCGCGGTGTATATAACTTACGGAGCATGCTCACGCGCGCACACAGAGGGAGGGACAGGTTCAGTGGAAACCACCTGTCCCCCTCCAGCTTCCCCCTGCCGGGGAGGAGCCGGCCAGCCGCCCGCCGCCCCACCTTCCCCCAGGGGCTCCGGGCCCACCCCGCCCCCTCCTGCCTGCAGCTGCCCACGACCCCTCCCCCACGCCCTCTCCGGGTATTTACTTCACCAGCTCACGAGCTCAACCGTGTTTGCAATTTCTTAAGAAAGAGAAACAGGAGACATAGAACAAAAACTACTTTGACCAAGGCCACAGCAAGGCGAGCTGCTTTGCCTGGACACCAGGGAGTGGGCAAGCCGGCCCCCCAAAGGGCAAGCGGGGAGCCCCAGCTGACAGAAGCATGGACGGTCCCTCAGGACAGCGCTGCACAAGACCCCCGGCTCCGGGGGGAGAGGAAGAGCACACGCCACGGCCCGGCTCCCACGGGCACACGCTGGCACACGCCACGGCCCGGCTCCCACGGGCACACGCTGGCACACGCCACGGCCCGGCTCCCACGGGCACACGCTGGCACACGCCACGGCCCGGCTCCCACGGGCACACGCTGGCACACGCCACGGCCCGGCTCCCACGGGCACACGCTGGCACACGCCACGGCCCGGCTCCCACGGGCACACGCTGGCACACGCCACGGCCCGGCTCCCACGGGCACACGCTGGCACACGCCACGGCCCGGCTCCCACGGGCACACGCTGGCACACGCCACGGCCTGGCTCCCACGGGCACACGCGGGCACACGCTGGCACACGCCATGGCCTGGCTCCCACGGGCACACGCGGGCACACGCTGGCACACGCGGGCACATGCTGGCACACGCTATGGCCCGGCTCCCACGGGCACACGCTGGCACACGCGGGCACATGCTGGCACACGCTATGGCCCGGCTCCCACGGGCACACGCTGGCACACGCTGGCACACGCTGGCACACGCCACGGCCCGGCTCCCACGGGCACACACTGGCACATGCTGGCACACGCCACGGCCCGGCTCCCACGGGCACACGCTGGCACACGCTGGCACACGCTGGCACACGCCATGGCCCGGCTCCCACGGGCACACGCTGGCACACGCTGGCACACGCTGGCACACGCCACGGCCCGGCTCCCACGGGCACACGCTGGCACACGCTGGCACACGCCACGGCCCGGCTCCCATGGGCACACGCTGGCACACGCGGGCACACGCTGGCACACGCCACGGCCTGGCTCCCACGGGCACACGCTGGCACACGCTGGCACACGCCACGGCCCGGCTCCCACGGGCACACGCTGGCACACGCCACAGCCCGGCTCCCACGGGCACACGCGGGCACACGCTGGCACACGCCACGGCCCGGCTCCCACGGGCACACGCTGGCACACGCTGGCACACGCCACGGCCCGGCTCCCACGGGCACACGCTGGCACACGCTGGCACACGCTGGCACACGCTGGCACACGCCACGGCCCAGCTCCCACGGGCACACGCTGGTACACACTCCACACACACGGCCCAGAGTGCCCTGCTCCGGCTCACACCACGGGACGTCGGTGCAGAGCCCCTTCCCCCCCCCAACCAGTCCTCCTCGGGGCCGCTCCCCGTGAGAACTGCGGGCACAGGACCTGAGGGGAAACCCAGGGGAGGGCGCGGACCCTCCCTTAGGGCGGGGGCACGTCGGGTGCGCATCCTGGAGCTGGCACGGGAACGGGGAGGGGCAGTCCCTGGGAGGGGGGGCGAACCCCTTGGGAGAGGCTGCTGAAGGACATCCGGAGACGAGAGACCCCCACAGCTCCGATCCCGGCCGGCAGGATAAAGGACAGGGGCGTAGGCGGAGGCCGGGCAGGTCACCCGGATGGGAGGGAGGCCACTCCGCCATCCGTGACCCCGCCAGCCACCATCACCTGCACACCCGTCGCACCACAGAGGGGCCAGACGCGAAGACGGCGCGGTACAAGCCTTTGACCTCTGACCAGAGCGAGGCTGGGCTCGACAACGTGAAGACGGGGGGCTGTGGAGCACGCCTATGTTCACGCGGTCACACAGATGTGCACACAATGCTCCTCCCTGTCTGGCGCGTCATCGGAACCAGGGCACACCCACCCCCTCAGAGAGACAACACTAGCACTGCTCATCAACCCCTCATGGCAAGAAACCAAACGGTCACTGTGGCAGCTCAAGATACGTTAATGGCAGTGTTAATAACTTGGCGACCAAGAGACCTAGACTGGAGTAAACTGGCCCATTCCTATAGACTTTCTTTCCGGCCACTCTCTCTTCTTTCCTTCCTATTTTTCTTTCCTAGCAATTAAAAAGTAAATCCCAGAATGTCCCGCCCCCCCCAAAAAAAATTGTGTGCTTTCCCTTCATGCTTTGTAATTATCTCTGTATTGTAGCTGATCTTTTCGTCTTTCTTTCGTTTGCTTTTCTGCTTGCTTGCTTTCCTTTTCCTTTCCTTCCCTTCCCCCCCCCCCACCCCCCGGGTGCAGATACTGGGGCTTGAACTCAGAGCCTGGGGGACAGACCCTGAGCTTGTCTGCTCAAGGCTAGGTAGCGCTCTACCACTTGACCCACTGTTTCACTTCTGGCCATTTTTTGGTAGTTAATTGCAGATCAAAGTCTTAAAGAATTTCCTGTCCAGGCAGGCTTTGAACCATGATCCTCAGATCTCGGCCTCCTAAGTAGCTAGGATCACAGGCATGAGCCACCGGCACCCAGCTACATCTGGCTTGACTAAGCAAGTCTCTCATGTTCAAGACTTGCTGTAGTTGTTTTACGTCTCACAGTATTAACAATTGAGTGAGTCCAGGCTTTTTCAAGTAAGCAATGCACTGAGCCCTTTTGTTTTGATTTTGTTTTTCAGATAGTCTCACTAACTCTGCCAAAGCTGGTATCAAATTCAGGATCTTCCTTTCTTTGCCCCCAAGTTGCTGGGATACCAGGTGGAGCTTCTTGTAAGCTCTTACTAGTTCTTCTGTGCTTGTTTGTTTTTTTGTGTGTCTGGGGCTTGAACTCAGGGCCTGGGCACTGTCCCTGAGCTTTTTCAAGGCTAGCCATCTACCACTTGAGCCACAGCTCTACTTCTGGCTTTTGTTTTGTTTTGTTTTGTGTGGTTAGTTGAAGCTAAGAGTCTCATGGACTTTCCTGTCTAGGCTGGCTTTGAACTGGGATCCTCAGATCTCAGCATCCTGAGTAGCTAGGATTAGAGTTATGAACCACAGGCACCCAGCTACTACTTGACATTTAAAAACAATTTTGTAACCTTCACACTTTTCCAATAACACTTTTATTAATTTCTTCCTAAATTTTTAAGTGCTAAGGTGTGACAGCTCTGAACAGCTGATTGAGCATTTGATAGAAACAAATAATTTGTGGAAGATAATAATCTCAAATTGATGCTGGGCTCTTAATAAATTTTGCCAGTCCAAATCCTAATTAATAACAACATTAGAAACAAACACCCTTCCACATTTGTCTTTTTTATCTAGATTCTGCAAATGAGTGAAAAAATGTGAAATTCGTCTTTCTAAATCTGCCTTATTTCATTTAACATGTCATTTCAGTTCTATCGAGAAATGGCTTTTATTCTCAGAACTTTTGTGAGAGCTCATAGTTCCAGACTTGTAACACAAAAGTGACACTAGTAAGTGTGTGCAAATCTAAGGACAGACGTTACTGCTCCATGTCGATTCGACACATCCAACCATCACACTCATCTCATTACAGATTCACCCGCACACAAGGAACCCGTTTCTCAGTCTGGCTTTTGCTCCAGTCTGCCTCCTTGTAAACCCAGCCATGAGCCCAAGCCTAACCTACGGGCCCCTCCGCTTGGAAGTGCTCCTGCTTCCTGCCACAGTGCTGCTCAGGGCTCCAGGGCGCGCGCACACACACACACACACACACACACAGGACACACACACACACACACACACACACACACACACACACACGATTCCCCGATCCCTGAGAACAGACCCCACCTCCCCCAGTCCAGCAGGAAGCACTGGGGCACAGTGGAGAAACCACTCTGAACCGGTGCCTGGAGCCAGTAAACAGGTAAGCAGCCTGAAAGGAGGGGGGTGGGGTACTTGAACCCTGTAAGAAACAAGGGGATCTTTTCACACCTGGCAGAATCTTAGATCCGGCAAGCTGGTGGTAACCACATCTGGATGTCCCTGGAGAGTTGAGCAGTTCTAGCTTGGGACAAGTTATGTCATCACCTGCTAGAAGTTTCCATATCACAGCCATTGAAAACTTCATACTCTAACCTGGAAACCGTGTCTCACGTCTATAATCACAATTTGAGGCCAATCCAAGCAATACGTTACTTAGACCCTATCTCCACCAATAAGCAGGCGTGGAGGCAGGAACGTATAATCCCAGCTATAGAGGAGACAGAGGACGGACTGCAATCTAAGAGTGCAAGGCAAAAAAAAAAAAAAAAAAAATCTAGAGAGGCAATGGGAACAATAACCTACAACAGAAAGAGTCAGGGGTGCCTCAAGTGGCAGAGTGCCCGTCTCAAGAGCACAGAGCTCTGAATTCAAACCCCAGCACCGTCAGAAGAAAACCAGAAGTGACGCTGTATCTAATCGTGTGCTGATTATGTTTTGGCGATACTGAGGTTTGAACTGAGGGATTCGCGGTTGCTAGGTAGGTAGTCTATCACTTGATCCACGCCACCAGTCCTTCCTGACACTGGTTCTTCAAGACAGGGTCTCGCTGCCCGCCGGGGCTGCCCTGAACTACAGTCCTCTGTGTGTGCTCCTTTAACGGGCATGGCCAGGGTGGGACACCGTGCCGGCTCTCTTTGGCTCTTCTGAAGCTCGAGGTGACAGGTGTGTGCCACCATGCCCGGCCATCAATTGAGATGGGCTCCTCGGGACTTTCATGTCCTGGGAGGCCTCAAACTGCGCTGCCCTGATCTCTGCCCCTCCGGCAGCTAGGATTCTGGGCTTGAACCAATGTACCCAGGTAAACTGTGCCTTTCTGAACCTTTCTAACCTAGTAAGCACAGAAGTTAGCAAGCACAGGACTCCCAAGGCCTTGAAGTGAAACCATACAACAGCACCCGCCCCCCCCCCCCCCGCACATCCATCATATACACATACACATACACGTACACCCCAATTCCTGTGCCTCCGTCACAGGATCGTGCCCCTGTGCATTTCCCCATGTAAATCTCCTGTCTTGCACAGACGCCTGGGTTAGGGGCCTATCTTACTTTAGGGTGATCCCAGCTGACTCTACATCTGTAATGAAAGCCATATTCTGTCTCTTCTGCTGTTCTCATTTGTAATGCGAAACTTACAATGTAGTAGGAGCTACAAATTCAGGCAACCGGCCCAGCTAAGGAAGAGTGCACTAAGTAACAATTTGCTGGAATGAGGACGGATGGCCAGACTTTCATGCAGCCTTTCTGGCTCCCTCTGGGTTCCCAGAGACATCTTTCTCCAACAGAACTCAATTATGTGGCTCTGAGGTAGAAAATTATTGGACACATACTGTGTGTTCTGAAGAATTCTGCCATTTGGTTTAACATTAAATTGCCTGGCAAACACTTCTTTTCAAAGGGGATGCTGTATTGAGATGCTAGACAAATTCTCATTTCAGAAGTCAGGTTTTTCTACACCACAATGTGCATGGTTACGGTGGTTTATGTCCTGCACAGGGACAGTGCTACCTAATCCTCACAAAGCAGCATGACCGTGGAGTGATTACATGGCACTATAAATGGAAAACCCAGGCTATATTTTTTGAAGTACTTAATGAGCCTACCTCTTATACATATCCAACAATCGTCTTTCTTGTTGTGTTTCTGAAGTTCTTCTTCAGTGACTTCAAGCAGCCTCCCTTTCAAACCTGTTAGGTCTTTTCCACTTTTGGTCAGTCGAATCCAATCCATAAGACTTCTGCCTTGTTTTAAAGGGACCTAAAAGAAGGAAAAGGGAAGACATATTTGACTTCTTTGAGTTATTTTCCTTTCTTTCCTCCTCCCTACGACTTGTCTTCAGGCCATTTCATTACTTTTATTCCCATTTAAAAAGATAAAACTTCTCAAAAGGCTGAGTCGGGAGAATTGAAAGTTCGAGGCTAGCCTGAGCCAGATAACATGACCAGGTCTCAAAAGCAAAAAGAGAGCTGGCTGCTATAGCTCAGAGCAGAGATCACAGCTGCTTGGGAGGTGGAGGTTGGAAATAGCCCAGTTTGAGACTACCTGGGCAAAAAGTGAGTGGGCCCTCCTCCCCTAGCCACGCTGCAAATGGCTTATAGGATAAGGCTGCACCTCTGATCCTACAAAGGGAGGAAACAAAGTCGGAAACTGCCCAACAAAAGAATTCAGATGATAATCTTAATGGAAAAAGGCAGCAACACATATTCTAATTCTAGAAAAGTTAGACTAAGGAGAGAAACAGATCACACATCAGAAAGGAACACAGGATTGGAAGGTAGCATGATAGAAATACATAGCCCTAAGTGAAATGTCACAAACATGATCACAAACCTTCGTTATCTAAGTCAACATTTCTTACTCAATTTCCTTTTCCGTGAAATGGAACAATAAAAGCTGCTATCACAGGATCGCTGTGGAAATTAAATGAAGCAGCACAGAAAACACAGAGTCCACATAGTCACTAGTAAGCACTTCATAGACCTTGGTGGTAAAAGCAAATAAAAACTACAGCTCTCTAAGTCCACATTCCGATCAAAGATCAGAACTCTGGTCCACGTGAAGGAAAATAACGAAGCCGGTGAGTCCTCCCAAAGTGATATGAAGATTTAAAAGGAATCCAGAAACGAAAATAAAGCGGAGTGACCCAACAGGGGAATGTCTCCTATAGGAAGCATGAAGACTACTCAACAATGGGAATGAGCAGGCGGCGATCACACTGGAGAGCACCAAGGACAGGATGTGCATTCAATTCTGCAAATGTAAAATGTTTCTGCATGCCATCTTGTTGCTAGCGGTCACTTAGCCCGCAAAATACTCCAGGATATCATGTCTGCTCCAAAGACAGCAAGTACCAAGTAGAAAAGACACTGTTGAAGCGCTCGGGTAGTGGGGAAAGGCAGTGTAAACATTATGACTTGGAGAGGGGTCCCTACATCTTACATGAGGCTTGTGGACATTTACTCTCCTGCCTTGGTTCTCCCCAAATGGCCCCCCCACAAGTCCGCACCCTGGCAGGGCTGTCACCACAGTTTTGCAGGGACCTGGCCCGGCACCACCCACCAGGCGGGAAGGGGGGAGGGGGAGGGGGAAGGGGAGGGGGGAGGTAAGGGAGGGCCAGGTGTGGGAAGAGGTGAGCAGGTGCTGGAAGGGAGGATGGGGAAGGGCAGGGGCTGGAGTCTTGAGGACCTTTATCATGATGGCCCTCTCGGGCGGGCACCTGGCCAGGCGGGCACTTCGGGAAAGGACTTGGGGTGAGGGAACTGACAGAGGGGTGAAGAGACAGGAAAGATGGAGAGGAGGAAGAGGTTGGGGTCTGGAGGTGGGAGGAAACCGGAGAGCATGTCTGAGAAGATCTAACAGGGCTGACAGGAAGGGGTGAGGGAGATGCAGGCAGGTGGAGGAGGCAGGGATGAGGAAATCCAGACAGCAGGGCCCGGCGGGACCGGGGAGCCGGGGGGCGGGGGCGGGGAGCCGGGGGCGGGGCCGGGGAGCCGGGGGGCGGGGCAGGGGAGCCGGGGGGCGGGGCCGGGGGGCCGGGGGCGGGGCCGGGGAGCCGGGGGGCGGGGAGCCGGGGGCGGGGCCGGGGCAGGGGCCGGGGGCGGGGCCGAGGAGCCGGGGGTGGGGCCGGGCGGGGCCGGGGAGCCGGGGGCGGGGCCGGGGAGCCGGGGGCGGGGAGCCGGGGGGCGGGGAGCCGGAGGCGGGGCCGGGGAGCCGGGGGCGGGGCCGGGGGCGGGGCAGGGGGGCCGGGGGCGGGGCCGAGGAGCCGGGGGTGGGGCCGGGCGGGGCCGGGGAGTCGGGGACGGGGCCGGGGAGTCGGGGACGGGGCCGGGGAGTCGGGGACGGGGCCGGTCCGGGCCGGGGAGTCGGGGGCGGGGCCGGGGAGCCGGGGGCGGGGCCGGGGAGTCGGGGGCGGGGCCGGGGAGTCCGGGACGGGGCAGGGATGCGGAGCCGGGGGCCTGGCAGGGCCGGGCGGGGGTGGGGAGCGGACGAGGGGGGCGGCCAGGGAGCCGCGGGCGGGGCGTGGGGAGGGGTGGGACCCGGGGCCGGCAGGCGCGTGCCGGGTCGGGCCTGGCCGAGAGGCCCGCGGAGGTGCCGGGGTCACCCGCCTACCTTGCTGCGGCCCCCGGAGGCGGCGCGCTGCTGCGAGCCGGGGCCCGGGAAGGACTGAGACGGGACGTTGAGCATCCTGGACCCCCGGCCCGGCCCGGCCCGGCCCTACTCTGCCTGGGGTCCTCACCGCACGGCTCGGCGCCCGCCGCCCCGGCGCCGCGGCCGGGCAGAGGCCAAGCCGGACCCACTTCCGGGGTCTCCGGACGTCATGACGCAGCACGTCAGGGGCGGGGCCGGGGAGGGAGGCGAGGGAGCATGCTCAGTTGCCAGCGGGGCGAGTACGCATGCTCAGTTGCCTGACTTCAGCCCTGGCGCGCGCGCGCCGCTGTCCTGCGCCCCGGTGCTGATCGAGCTGGGAAGGAAGCCTCCCGGGCCTTCCCCGGAGCCACGCCGCCCAGGGTGGAAGAAGCCCGCCGCGGGGGCCTGCGGGCGGGGGCTGTCGGCGATGCCAGGCCTGCGGGCCCCGGCTGCCCTCCCAGGGCCCTGCGCCCCCGTCCCTTCGGTCAGCCCAGCTCCTGGGGAGGCCGAGGTCGCGGGTCGAAGCCAGCCTGCACGGGAAAGTCCAGGGACGCTCATCTCCGGTTTACCGTCGGAAAGCCGGGCGTGACACCAGCCTGGGCCGAAACAGCCAAGAGACGGCTCCCGGGCCCTGGGTTCAAATCTCGGTACCAACACGCACGCGCACACACGCATGCACACACGCATGCACACACTCGCACGCATGCACACACGCGCACGCATGCACACACGCGCACGCATGCACACACGCGCACGCATGCACACACGCGCACGCATGCACCCACGCGCGCGCGCGCAAGTAAACGGGTTGGGTTTGGAGTCCGGCCCTGCCCTTCATGACTGAGACGTCGTGGGCACTTTCCACATCTCCTCCGTCTGCGCGCTGAGGCGGCTTCAGGGCCAGTAAAGCGCCGGGCCGCCCCTTCAAACCCCTCCACCGCCATGGACAAAGCGAGGAGGCGGCATCCCGTCTGCGCTGCGCGTGCGTTCGCAGTTCCAGACGGGCCCCCATTCCTGACAATGGCTCTGCCCCGGCTGCCACGCGTGCTGGTGGCCCGTTCTGCCTGTCGTCGCTGTTCTTTCTCAGCAAATACAAGTGTCCGGGGAGTGAGTGCCATTCATTGAGGAGAAAGAGAAAAAAAATTCACAGTTCTGAAAAAAAACTAGTAATCTTTCTTTCGTTACTGATTTTTTTCCCCCGAGCATAGTAACACGGTTTAAAGTTCCTCTCTTTCAATTATCTTATTCCCAAAGTGCCTGAAACAAAGTTATATCTGTTGTATCATTTATACTAGAGGGAAAGTTTTTGTGTGTGCATGCAGGTGTATATATAATGTATATATGCATAAACTCATTTGGGCAAGAGGGATTTCTTAGCCAACGACCTCAGATTCTTGCCTCAACCCATTATCACACTGGTTATAGAAAATAATTTCTGAGATAGGGCCCTGCTGAGTGTCCCAAGCAAGTCTCGGCTTGGCTGTCTGCCCACTTGAGGCCCACAAGTGGCTTATATTACAGGCCAATGTTCTACTTGTAGTTGAACTCTTTTTGGTGAGATGATTATATATGAACTAACGGAACTTTACGCACATCGTTTATTATATTTCTTTCACTTTGCAAATCATCTGTTTTCTCTCTCACTAAGGAAGTACTCCTCTGCAAATCCATATTAGAAAAACTAATCACTGAGAAACTATTTCATGTCTCATAAGAAAAATTTCACAAGTAAATATAAAAAGCAGGTAAAGAAGAGCAAAAAGAAAATTGATTGAAAATATATACATATATACATATATATACATATGATTTATGTATCTATTTCAATACCCAGCTTTCGGAGTCAAGGACTGGTACATGAGCCCAGTACTAATATGTGAGCCCATGCCAACCTGCCTTTTTGCTGGTTAATTGGACTGAAAGTCTCAGCCATTTCTGCCCAGTCTTTGGTTTTGTTTTAGTTTTTTCTCTCTTTTTTGTTTTGGGGGCTTTTTGGTTTGGTTTCGTCCATCATGGGGCCTGAACTCAGGGCCTGGGCGCCATCCCTGAGCTCTTTTGCTCAAGGCTAGTGCTCTACCACTTTGAGCCATAGGTCCACTTTTGGTTTTCTGGTGGTTAATTGGAGATAAGACTGTGATGGACTTTTTTTTGCTCAGGCTGGCTTTGAACTGTGATCCTCAGATCTCAGCCTCTTGAGTAGCTAAGATTACAGGTGTGAGCCACCAGGGCCCAGCATCTAGGCTGGCTTTGAACCATCATCCTTCAAGTCACAGTCTTCTCTGGAGTTGTTAGAGTTACAGGTGTGAGCCATCAATGCCTGGCAAAAATTGATACTGAAGATTAATATTGAAGTATGTTTCATACTTGGCAAAGATCTTAGCTCTACCTTAGACAACAATTGAAAGAATACTTTTATACTCTGGTTTATAGGCTCCAATGTTTAAGGTTCTGTGTAAGTCACTCCCATTTAAACATTTTAATTATAGGGATCCGTCCATGAAGTACGGTAAGTATTGAGCACACTTGTTCCTACTATAAGATTTAAAGACAGGAGTGGTATTAAGGTTTCTTCTTTATTGCTTTCATTTGTTTTCTCTGCGTGTGTGTTTACACACATGCGTGCCATATTGACACTTGAACTCACAGCCTGGGTGTTGCCCCAGGTATGGTAGGCTGGTATGCTACCATTTCAGCCAAACTTCTACTTTTGGCTGTTTTGCTGATGAACCTGACATAAGAGTCTCACAGACTTTCCTGCTCAGGCTGGCTTCAAACCATGGTCTTCAGATCTCAGCCTCCTGAGTAGGTAGGGTTACACATGTGAACTACGGATGCCTGCCTGAAATTATCCTTTGTAGGTGTCCAGGGTTTATAATTCAAGACATTTGTAAATAGCACCAATTTTAAATTCCAACATCTAATTCTTACAGGTCAAACTACGATACCAATTACAACATACTTCATTTTATTAATAATGTATATACACATAAATTAGTTTCAAAAGATTATGATACATTTGTTCATTAAATCCTTCTATTTTGGGCTGGGGATATAGCCTAGTGGCAAGAGTGCCTGCCTCGGATACACGAGGCCCTAGGTTCGATTCCCCAGCACCACATATACAGAAAACGGCCAGAAGCGGCGCTGTGGCTCAAGTGGCAGAGTGCTAGCCTTGAGCGGGAAGAAGCCAGGGACAGTGCTCAGGCCCTGAGTCCAAGGCCCAGGACTGGCCAAAAAAAAAAAAAATCCTTCTATTTTGTGTATCAACAGGAGCAACTAGATTAATTTTCAGGTCATCTCAGCAGTGTCATCTTCACTATCAGAATCTTCCTAAAATGAAATTGTGGCTTGAACTGGAAAATTTCTCAGAAGAACTTCTGCTTCTTGATATAGGTAATCATAACACTTTGACTTTGGCCAAAATAACCTGAAAGAAGCAGATCATTAATGTGTTTTATCTTTTTCGTGTTCATGAAATGGCCAAACTTCAAGGGCTCCACAGATCCAACGGTTGATTTAGACATTGAGATAAAGTCTTGCAATAGTTAAAAGTATCTTTATCAGAGCTTTTGTGGTGATTATTCACCAAAGTATCAATAAATGGCTCATAATTTTAAATCCTCATCAAACTATAAATTAGATCAAACAAACCCATATTATTCTCTGTGTAAGCATAAGATCAATGTTTTCTTTTTTATAATTAAATTTTATTGACAAGGTGTTAGGCAGAGGGGGTACAATGTTTGTTTTCTTTAAAATAGGCACACATACACACACATCACAAACAGAAAGTTCATCTTTTGATTTCCACATTCCTTTGGTGGGATGACTTCTACCACTACAATAAGAATAGGGATGATAGCCAACTTTGTAAACTTGACAAAGTATTATGCACCCTAAACACCTAGGCATAAGATGAATTAAGTCAGTTGTGGTGCTATGTGCCTGTATTCCTAGCACCCCGGAGGCGGAGGGCAAGGTTGAGGGTAGCCTGGGCTACAGAGTGAGTGAGGCCGTCTCAAATAGAATCCTAACAGCAATTCAGAAACTAGAGCAATTGTTTATTTTCTATTATGAAACTGGAATTGCCACCCTGAGGAAAGCTGCCTGATTTTTATCATCTGGGGGCACGTTTCTTCTAGAGACTTCATACTTGTCCCTGTTCTGATTCTTCTGTGTTCCCGGTGGTGCGCTCTCTCCCTCCCCCCCCCCCCAGTGTGTATTGGTTAAATACTGGCCTTCCCCCCACCCCCACCAGGCCGCCCCAAGCTGCGTTGAGCTCCATCTCCTTTCCTCCGGTTCCCCTGCCCTTCATGACTTCCCAGCCCTTCATTTACCATGGACTCCCAAGCTGCCCTTGAACTTCAGATTTCAACTCGGGGCCTCTGGTGTATATGCACCCCGGCCCCCCCACCCCCACCCGACTCCCCGGGCCCCAATTTCCGTACTCAGAATTGACCGGGCCAGGAGTCTTGCTCACCTGCCATATCCAACACCATATCCTAAAGCCTAACTTCGTCACCTAATCACCCCGCCACCCCGAGACTCGCGGTGCCCGGAGGTGCCCCCCTCCCCCGGCAGAGCCGACCCTGAGCGCTGCCCGAGGGGCGAAGGGGCCCAGGCCGTCCAGCCGCGCGGCGCCGTCCCGCGCCCTCGCCGGCCCCTCCCGTGCCCCGCGCCACCGCGCCCCAGCCCGCCGGGGAAAGCAGAAGGCAGCGCGCCAAGCTGCGGCCGGGCCCCCGGGAGGAACCGAGACGCCCGCCCCGCACGCCGCCCGGGACGGGCACGGCCCACCGGGCTCCCGGGCGTGCAAGCGCGCACGCTCGCCTTCCCGCGGCCTCTCCGCCCTGGCAGATGCGGGATCCTAAGTCCTGTGTTCTGAAAGCAGGGTGTGGGGGCCCCCACTGGACGGAAAAGAACGTCCCGCATCCCGCCCTCTGAAACCGTGTGCGTGCATTATACACATATACACATGCACACACATTGTATGTGCAACGCACGCACCGTACGCATATACACATGCACACACATTGTATGTGCAACGCATGCACCGTACGCATATACACATGCACACATTGTATGTGTATATATTCATTTATATATACACACATATGTCTGTATATATATTTTAATACACATAACAAATATTGTCGGGCATATAGAATCAATATGTATACATGTTTTTTCATGTGTATATCTCTTCAATGTATATATACAATGTATATATACATATTCTATGCATGTATATATTCTGTGCATATTCTGTAAATACATTCATAGCATGCACATAATACACATGTTCTCCGGATGTATACAGATGTTCACATAGAGAACGTGTGCATAGCTAAGCATATGCATGTTCATTGCATGTGTTCTGAGTGTGATGTATCTTCTGTGTATGTTCTATGAATATAAACATAGGATGCGTTCCTCCTGGGCTATTCGCTTGCTTAGGAACCATCCATTTACTTAGTTCCTGAGGGGCGCTAGCGCCCTCCTTGCCTGGACGATGAGACTTGGTTTTCTCTAGATAATGAAGCCCATGGCGTTGGATATACCTGCCATGACGCGGCTTGTTTCCATTCCATAAGCGTGCTTCTGTGTTCGAGCCAGTACTCGGGCTTGAATCCAGGGCCTCACCGTCTCCCTTTGCGTTCCCCTCAAGGCTGGCGCTCTGCCACTTGAAACACTCCTCCACAGCTGGCTTTTGGCTGGTTAGCTGAGGATAAGAGCCTTGGTTATTTTGTCTGTCTGGGCCAGCTTTGAACCACAGTCCTCAGATCTCATCCCCCTGAGTAGGTAGGCTGGTAACCAGTAACCTCCATCCCCTGCAGACATCTTAGATGTGTCTGGACGACTTCCATTCCGCCGTTGGAGATGTAACAGTGAGTGGGTAGACGCCGTTCTCGGCACGATTGTAATCGTTATTATCACCCATGTCCATTATGAGCCACATGAGCGGAGAGTTTTGAAAAAGAAGACATTTGATAGCACAAGGCCATTTTATGCCCAGAAGGGACACGAGGAAGGAGATGGAGATCTGTGTGAGCAGCCACAAAAACCTTCCTAGAGCAAATGAAGCCCAAGCTGAGATTTCTAGTAGGAGATCTCAAGGGATAGTGCGTATCACAAAAGCGAGGTAGGAAGGGCTTGCGCTAGTCACAGCTGGCCTGCCGTCCTAAGACATGGTCACCCTGATGTGTGCCTATGGATGGGAGACTTCAAAGAGGAGGATGGCATGACCGGAGATTGCCTTTTATTTTCTAAGAATCTCTCTGGCAGTGACAGGGAGGAGGGAAGCCGGGACTAGCCCAGCTCCAGCCCATGGAAGCCATCTCTGTGCTGCCCTGGGCGGGAGATGGCAGGAGAAGGAGCGGGTGTTCATTGGGCCGAGGCAGTGAAGGGTTGTGAGCGACTGGAACATCATCACTGGAGGGTCGGGGGGAGTGGGAGACTCAAGGTGAGGAAATGAAGCCGTGTGTTGAGATGGCCCTTTGGGGGAAGAACACGAGGAGAATGTGGGGTCCGCGGAGCAGTCTTGTTCTCGGGGTGCAAGAGGCAAACGTGGTTGCGAGGTGAGGACAGGCGTGACGGCAAGATCTGTTCTTGACGCAGTGAATGGTGCACAGAAACGTGGATGGCTCCAACGCTCAGGCCTTGCGTGTGCGCCTTGGTTGTGTTCACGCTGCCTCTGCGTGCGCATCAGGAAACCGGAGAGGGAACTCCCAGAGAGACCAGGGCACAGGCCTCGTTCTCTTTCTCTCCCCCTCTTTCTTTTTTGTAAGATTTCTTTCTTTACATAGTTTATTATTATTCTCAGATGTGGAATCTCTTCGCTCAATCATAAAGGACCATAATAATTTTAAACTTTTTGATGAAAACCAATGTCATTTTCAGAGACAGTATTCTTCTTACTTGAGGATAGATAACATATTTCGGAAGCACAAGGCTATATCATCTTATACAGTAGGTGTAAATAAATACAAGATTACAATAGCTGAGGCATTCGTGTTATAGTTTTGATTTATTGTAGCGCATAGTTCAGACATAAGCCCTATTTTTCATGATGTTTTGCAATTGTTTTAAAGGAACATTATGATCCCTAAATATCTGGACTCTTGATTTTAAAAATGCACTTCCAGCTAGGTGCCAGTGGCTCACACCTGTAATCCTAGCTATTCAGGAGGCTGAGATCTAAGGATCTCAGTTCAAAGCCAGCCTGGGAAAGAAAGTCCAGGAGACCTTATATCCAATTAATCACCAAAAATTCAGAAGTAGGGGTATGGTAGAGTGCTAGATTTGAGCAAAAAAGCCCAGGGACAGCACCCAGACCCTGAGCTCAAGCCTCAGAGCCAGCGCGAAATAAAAATAAATAAATAAATGCATATCCACAACATGCTTCTTTCCAGGAAAATGATTCCTGCGTGTTTGAATGCCGGAAGAGTGAGATTTACTAACACGGTTGATATTCTATTTCTTAGGGGGGAGGAGTCCAGGGGGAAAGGGAAAATGGGAGAAAATGAGGGAGTAGGTAACACTTTCGACAAGAAATGTATTCGTTACCTTCCTTATATAACTGTAACTCCTCTGTACATCACCTTTACAATTAAAAAAAAGTTGCGGATAATGACCTCAAAGCAAAATGTTAAAATTTAAATTACTGAGTACCCTGAACTCCCAATAGTTTATATTGTATGTCTAATGATAAGTTACTACATTCGAATTAAGACTGAGAAGATTTAAATGATATATATTTGCTAACTATTTTAATATAACTACAGATTGTCTACTATCATAAATTATGTGTTTATATTAAAAGTAACCGTCTTTTTCAGATCTAATTTCTTTTTGCCCATCTCTTTCATTTCTGATTTTATAGAAGGTGATTGAATTCTTGTTTCTGTTCTGCATTCAATCTGGTATAATATGTTGGGGAAATAGGGGAAATCTGCTCTCACATATGTTTGGGAAATGAAAGATGTTTGTAGACTTCTGAAGAGCGCGCTGCAGATTTCCCCAAGAGTCCTGTGCACCGCACAGTCTACTGACTTAAGACACGTAGAAATGTCAGCCTGCTATTTTTTTCATTAGAACATAGAAACAAGCAGATATAGCCGGTTAAGAAAGTTAAGTTCCATTCTCTATCTCCTCAAGAAAACTTCACTTTTCTATTGTCATTATAAATGTCGTGGGCTCATTCTATTCATCAACCAAATTTCTATCGTTAAAAACTATTGGTGATTCACTCCTATAATCCTACGTACTTGAGGCTTACACCCAAGGAAGGCAGTTCAAAGCCAACCCTGGCAGAAAAAAAAAAACATGATACTTATCTCCAATGAACTACCAAAAACCTGGAAATGGAGCTGTGGCTCAAGTGGTAGAGCAAAAACCTAAAGGATAGCACTCAAGCCCTTAGTTCAAGCCCCAAGACACACACACACACACACACACACACACACACACACACACACGTGAGGTGATCCTCTCTTCTGAATCATTGTTTTCTGAGTCACAGATTGTGTTTAGATTTGAGTCTGTTGGATGGATGAGTCTAACTTACCCTCCCCTTTGTCCTTGTTTGTGAACAGAGGCATGGTTTTTTTTGCTTCTGTACCACCATTTGGATAGGACTTAACATGGAACTAAGAGGACATACGTGCTGACATTTTGAGATCTTGCTAGATACTGAAAATTCTGCAACTTCTGAGGCAAGTGATTGTCTGTGGTGTATGTAGAATTGGAGCGTAAGCAGCGTGTGCGGTGTGCGTATTGAACGTTCTCATCAGCCCCCTGCAGAACGTCACCTGCCCCTCAGCTTTCCTCAAACTCACAACTTGACCTTGGGGGCTAGGCATCCTGCAAGAAGGGCATTTTCCCGGCTTGGGTGCTGGGGAATGAGGGCGTCACGCTGCCAATCCAGACTTCCAGGCAGCCCTGACCCGCACCACGCCCCGCAGCTTCTCAGCCTGGCAGCTGCCTCGGGTTCCGCAGCGTGAGTCAGCGGCTCTCGCTGACTTTCCTCCCCCTGCTGATTTGGGTGTCACCTCTCCTCAGACGAATGAGTCATTACGGCTCCCACCGGTCCTCCTCTTCTCTCTGGCCTTCTGCGTGCTCATCTGATTTCCTTCCCATCGTGTGAGCTGGCTTCACAGAGGACCGAGGCAAACACGGCTCACGTTTGCAGGCCTTGCTTTACTGATTCCGCTAAAGTAAGATGGATGGTAGCAGAACCAAGGAAACTTCTAGGTCAGCATAAAATCATCAGTGGACACGCTTACTCTTCTTCTGGAGTTCTTGGATTTTTCACTCAGAGCCTTAGCATCCTAGATGACCTGCTAACATTCGTGTCACACCAGGTCTTTTTGTGTTTGTTTTTAAAATTCAGTTTTACACACTTGTCCATGTGAATTTTTTCCCTTTTTCTTTTTCTACAGGTTTGGTGGGTCTGTTCCTTTTTTATTAGTATCTTTAAGTATTTGTACAAAAGAGCTGTCATTTAACAAAGCAGTTTATGAAAACAATGCATCTTGATCAACGTTACCCCTTTCAACATTCTCGCGCGTCCCTCCCAACCCTCCCCTTCCCCCACTTCTCTTAATTTTCCTGGAGAATTATTTTCTGTGTGAAAGAAACAACGAATGTCAATCTGAGGAGAGGATTTCCCACACGTAACAGACACATTTTTCAGTATTAGATGTCTTTCTCATTTTTTTTCTGCCCATCACAGGTTGTTTTTTTTTTTCTTGCAACAGGATCATAAACAATAACATTGGTTGGATAAAATCACTTCCTGAATCTCATTTAACGTCGTAGGTCAACTTTTGATTACTAGGTCACATTTACATATCATTTCCATGACATCTGTAGCATCGAGGGTTTGAGGACAATGTAATAATCATAGCAGAACTTTGTGTAAGGAATTTAAGTATTTGAGTGAACATTTTAAGTTCTTCACAAATTTGAACACAGAGAATCTAGTTGAAGGACGAGTTTCCACAGACACTGTACAAACCTTCGTGATCACAGCATCACACTAAGGGGCTGGTATTGGGGGAAAAACTTTTCCAAAAGTCTGACTGTAAAAACCAGAAGCCTAGCTGTGGCTCCACACCGCTGGAATCCGCTACCCGGAAGGCAGAGGCTGAGGAGCACAACCCGGAGCCTGGCCCAGGCAGACGTTCAAGAGCAGGAAGAGCAAAAGGACCAGCGCGTGGCTCAAGTGGTGGAGCGCCCGCCTGGAAAGGGGAAGGCCTTGCGCTCCATCCCAACAGTAACTAAGTCATTCAAGCATGACAGCAGTGAGAAGGAGCCAGAGAGCCCCAGCCGTTTATGAAAATACAACTCAGAAGAGCGCGGGAATTTCCTCAGTGCTAACGCTTTCCCCAACTGAATAAGAAGCAAATGAGTAATGTGTTTCTATAGAAATCTAACTCTGTTGAAATACACAGAAAGAGCAGGGCCGGTGGCTCACGCCTGTAACCGTAGCTACTCAGGAAGCTGAGAAATGAGCACCAAAGCTCTTTGTTGTTGTTGTTGTTATTGTAAATGTACAGACACAAGTGTTCCCTCTTCCTTCGTCTCCTCCCAGTTTCTCCCTCCTGTCCCTCTTCTCCCGAGCTGGACAGTTCATTTTCAGCCTAGTGTCTGGAGAGCACCTACGCCAGCCTGGGCAGACGATCCACAAGACTCTGATCTCCAGTTATCAAAAGAAAACCAAACCAAAACCTAGACGTGACTCAGTGGTGAGCGCCAGCCTTGAGCGAAAGAGCCGGGTGAGAGCGCGAGACCCCGAGTCCACGCCGCAGCGCCGGCGTGTGTGGATGCGCACGCACGTGTGCACACACACACATTTATTGAGACAGGTCTCACGACAGCTTGGGCTGGCCCTGGGCCTCTCGCTTCAGCCTCGCGGGTGCTCGGTCACGGCGTGCGGGTCGTACCCAGGCTGGACTGCGTTTTCGCTGGCACCACGTGGGCTCGGGCGCGGCCATGTCTGCGTGGGATGCGCTGCTAATGCCATGCGCTTGGGGCACGGAGGCGTCCCGAGGCCGGTCACGACGTCACGTCCGCGCCCGGTGTCCTACACGCGGGACTGTGGAGCCGCCGTCGTAAGAGCCGCGCGTGGCCGCAGGCCTGGGAGTGGAAGGCAGGTCTGCGCCGCACCCACCCCGCACCCGTCAGACTCGAGGGGGTTTTGTCGGGGAGGACCCGGGCTTCCGCGGCTCGGATGGAGTGTGCGTGTTCACCACGCCCCGTGGAGTCGGGGGTGAGCGAGCTCCCCCTGCCTCCCCTCGCCCGCCCGGAAGCAAGCGTGCCCGCGCCCATCCCAGCCACCAGCGAGCGCTTTCCAGAGGGTTCCACGAGTGCCTCACCCGCGTGACGCTTCCCCGAAAGCCGACGGACACCGCCGGTGCAGGTGGAGATCGCCTGCGTGGGGATGCAAGCACCGCCGCGCGCTCCGGGCCATGGGGCGGACCAGTGTCACCCTCCCTCGCGCTCCGGGCCATGGGGCGGACCAGTGTCACCCTCCCTCGAGCTCCGGGTGATGGGGTGGACCAGTGTCACCCTCCCTCGCGCTCCGGGCCATGGGGCGGACCAGTGTCACTCTCGGGCCTTTCCCACGGGGCTGCCTGCCCTGGGGCCTTGGTTTCCACCAACCCCGGTGATATTTGATTCTCCTCGCTTCCGACTTCCGGTGTCCTACCGGCATCATTTCCCTGCCGCCTCATAGGAAGTGGAAGATTCCTCAGGATTTGGAATAAAATACACCAGTGCTTTAAATGTCTGGCATTGGGCTCGGTCTCCATGTGACTCCAGGGGTTCGTTCACCATGGAGAGTCCTTCATAAACTCTACCGTGTCAAAGAAGCTCAGGGTGGCGGCGGGGGGGTGGGGGGGGGCTCTAAGTGCTATCTGTGCCTGAGTTAATATTGTTCTTTCTTAACCGTTGTCTTTTAGTAGTTGTGCCAAGGGGATTCTATTGACCTTGTGAGGTAATGAATGAGTACAATGCGTCTTGATCAATACCACGCCTGCCATTTTTCCCCTCATCTCTCCCGTCCCTCTCAAGTGACCTGGTTCCATTTCCACATGTGTACACACTGGATACTATGACTGTGCCGCACACCCCTCCTCTCTCCATCCATCCACCCAATATCCACACACACACACACACACTTCTTCCTTGTTTCCATTTTCCTGGAAATCATTTCCATAAATATTGTGTTATGTGAGGCTGGGGATATGGCCTAGTGGTAGAGTGCTTGCTTAGCGTGCATGAAGCCCTGGGTTCGATTCCTCAGCACCACATAGATAGAAAAAGCCGGAAGTGGCGCTGTGGCTCAGGTGGCAGAGTGCTAGCCTTGAGCAAAAAGAAGCCAGGGACAGTGCTCAGGCCCTGAGTCCAAGGCCCAGGACGGGCAATAAAAAACAAAACCAAACAAAAATATTGTTTTCTGTGCTCAGAGGCATATGTAGGCATTGCACTTTCGTGCTCATGTCCCGAGAATATCCTCATTTGCAGACACATGCTCTGTGTCCACCAGTGGGGCTGGGGCTTCAACTTGCACCTTCACTCAGCCTTTTCTGCTCAAGGAGATGCCTCTGCTACTTGAGCTACTCCTCCACTTCTGGCTTCTTGCTGGTTAATTACACGACTTATTGTGGGGGTGAAGGGTTAAATTAAAGTGACTGGGTTTTAAGGTGTTAGTCAGTTTGTTGTTTACCTTAAAATACAAATGACCCTGAGCACGCTTAAGTTTCAGGAACTGGTTTGTTTGTGCTAAAGCTGTTAAGCTGCAAATTCTTTAACAACCCTAAAGCCAGACTCCCTACAGTGCTTGTAAATTCCTAGAACAAAGCTATCTACAAGTTAAAGAAGCTACTGTGTGCTGTGCTTGGCCTTGGGAAGGACTGCACAAAGTACGAGATAAAAGCACACTAGAAACAGACCCGGACTGTCAATCACCCCATTTGGCAGGACAGCTTGTAAAAACCCAGACAGCTGGGAAACTCCCCGATAACCTTTGACCGTCCTAGAATGCCCCGAGCCCTGAGCCAATCAGCCTAATTCTGCCCAAACACCTGCTTGCTGTAAACTTCCTAGTTTTTGCCTTCATAAGCCCTGTGCAATCGCAGCTCGGGGCTTCCTCCCTATCTCCGCTGCGTCGGTGTAAGGGACGGGGCCCGAGCTGCAGCTCGCCCGAATAAAGCCTCGCTTTTGCATTTCGGAACGTCTGGCTCTCGGTGGTCTTCTTGGTGGGATTCTCTCGACTTGGGCATTACAGGGGGTGGACGCCCATCCTGAGGCTTGAACTCAGGGCCTGGGCACTGCCCATGATTCCGTTCCGTTTTGTTTTGTTTTGCTAGCCACGGCTCCACTTCCAGTTTTTCAGTGGCTAATTGGAGGTGAGTCTCACGGACTAGCTTCGAGCCATGATCCTCAGATCCCGGCCTGCTGAGCAGCTAAGAGCGTACAAGTGCGCCACTCGCATCTGGATGGCATTGCTTAACTGTTCAATGATGTAATCAATGGCAGAATAAGTGCGAGAAGAGGCAGGCTCGTTAAACAAGACGGGTGTAAATGTGAGCGTTGGGGGACACTCCCTGGTGTTCCCGTGGTGTGTATCCGTGTGTTTGGAGGCGCTCCCTGGTGCACCCGCGGTGTGCAGCTGTGTGTACCATGCAAACACACCAGGTGCCGTGCGTCACGCGCGTCCGTGCACCGAGTGTCCCGTGGGTTGGGAGAGTGCTCTTCGGAGGCTGGGCTCTTGGGCCTCTTCGCCTCCAAGCTGTCCGACGCGGTGAGGGCCGGGGAGGACTTCCGGAAGCGACCGTGGAAGTGCTCGCCGGTGTCGGGTGGGCAGCAGGTGGAGAGCCGCGTCCCGAGCGCGGGCATAACTGACGCCCGGCCTCGCACGAGGACAGGCTCCGTCTGTCAACCACCCTCGACGTCGCCGGGGCCTCAGCAGGCTCCGCCGAGCCCGGGCGGCGGCCAGCGTCCTGGCGAGCGGGCCACACGGGTGAAGACGCGCGTGTGTGTGTGTGTGTGCGCGCGTGTGCATGGTGCACGCGCACGAGTACCGGGGGTCACTCCAGGCCGGGTGCCACCCCTCAGCGCGCTTGCCCGGAGCCGGTGGTGCTCCGCCACCCGAGCCCCGCACGCACTCACAGGCGGCAGGCCCGGTGCCCATCCGCTCCGACTCCTGACCCGGTTCCACACCCCTCACGAAACGCCCCCTCGCCTGCCCACCGAACGCGCCCCGGCCGCGGGCGGTGAGGACGGGAGGCGAGCAGGGACCGCCGTGTCACCAGGACGTGGCGTCGGCCGGCCAAGGGGAAGCCAGGTTCAACGCTGTCACTGAAAATCTCCAGCCTGCGGGCCTGGCCGCGCAGGAGGCCGGGATCGGAGGCCCCGGGAGGGAGGCCGGGATCGGAGGCCCCGGGGGGGAGGCCGGGATCGGAGGCTCCGGGCGGGGAGGCCGGGATCGGAGGCTCCGGGTGGGAGGCTCCGGGCGGGAGGCCGGGATTGGAGGCTCCGGGGGGGAGGCCAGGATCGGAGGCTCTGGGTGGGAGGCCGGGATCGGAGGCTCCGGGGGGGAGGCCGGGATCGGAGGCTCCGGGTGGGAGGCCGGGATCGGAGGTTCCGGGTGGGAGGCTCCGGGGGGGAGGCCGGGATCAGAGGCCCCGGGTGGGAGGCCGGGATCGGAGGCTCCGGGGGGGAGGCCGGGATTGGAGGCTCCGGGGGGGAGGCCGGGATCGGAGGCTCCGGGGGGGAGGCCGGGATCAGAGGCTCCGGGGGGGAGGCCGGGATCAGAGGCTCCGGGGGGGAGGCCGGGATTGGAGGCTCCGGGGGGGAGGCCGGGATCGGAGGCTCCGGGGGGGAGGCCGGGATCGGAGGCTCCGGGGGGGAGGCCGGGATCAGAGGCTCCGGGGGGGAGGCCGGGATCGGAGGCTCCGGGGGGGAGGCTGGGATCGGAGGCTCCGGGGGGAGGCCGGGATCGGAGGCTCCGGGGGGAGGCCGGGATCGGAGGCTCCGGGGGGGAGGCCGGGATCGGAGGCTCCGGGGGGGAGGCTGGGATCGGAGGCTCCGGGTGGGAGGCCGGGATCGGAGGCCCCGGGTGGGAGGCCGGGATCGGAGGCCCCGGGTGGGAGGCCGGGATCGGAGGCTCCGGGGGGGAGGCTGGGATCGGAGGCTCCGGGTGGGAGGCCGGCCCAGGCAGGGAAGCCACGGGCCCCTCAGCTCCAACAAGCCGCCCGGACCAGGCAGAAGCGGTGCCATGGCTCCAGGGGCAGAGCGCCAGCCTCGAGCGCAGAGAGGACCGGGGACGGCGCCCGGCCCGGCCAAGCCCAGGACTGGCCAAGAAACCACGCCAGACAGGAAGCCAACCAAGACCATGGAGCATGCTTCTCCCCCTCCCCGCCCCGCCCCGCCCCTCCCCTCCCCTGCCCATCCCCTGCCCTCCCCTCCCCTCCCCTCCCCTCCCCGCCCCGCCCCTCCCTTCCCCGCCCCTCCCCTCCCCGCCCCTCCCCACCCCTCCCCGCCCCTCCCCTCCCCTCCCCGCCCCTCCCCGCCCCGCCCCGACCCGACCCGCCCCGACCCGCCCCGCCCCGCCCCGACCCGACCCGCCCCTCCCCGCCCCTCCCCGCCCCGCCCCTCCCTGACCCCAAGTTGGGGCATCTTTATTTATCATTACCATTTCAGTTAACTAATTACTGAGTGTTTCAGAACAAAGCATGCAGACATACTCTGAAGAAAGTGTTTCATGAGAAAAGAGCTGGGGCACCCTATAAGGAATACAGAGAACTTTAATATGGTTGTATGGCCAGCAGCGTGAAGTAAGCGACAGGGTGGTTGGGGTGTATTCTGCACCCCGAGGCCCATAAATCTGAGAGGATTTACCTCACACTCTTCTTTCGTTGTAAAAGGGAATAGAACTCATAACCCACAGCCACAGGAAAACAAGAGCACCAGAAAAGAAAAACACCTAGCGGGTCATTTGGCCATTTGGCCAATTTGGGAAGGAAACAATGAGACAACTTGAAGACCAGTTTGTAACCGAGAGGAGAAAGTTCCTCCTATCTCCGTGACCATAACCACACAGAGTGGGCCCCATTTGCCCCATTCCTTTGTCATGATCTCGAATGAACCGCTCGATGTCTTCTCGTCCCATAAATAAAGGATTTCAAAGCCCACAGCTGGAAGGAAGCCTTTTGAGTATAGTTTGCTTCGTGTTCTCATAAGCACTCTACATATTCAATTGCCATAAATTCTTTCAAAACCTCTGAGTAAAGGTGCTAAATAAAGTTTACCTGTCTGAATGTTCTGTGGGAGAAATACCTCATTTTCAACAACGAGTTTAAATTTCAAAGCAGACAGGTCATGAGTACCTATTTTTAAGTTCATGGTAGAGCTGTGCCACTGCAGGATAACAGGAGATAAAAGCAACGGATACGCTAGGGTTGCAGTATTTTACGTGGACCTGCGGTTATATTGATTTTTTCTTCCATTCCTCTTATGGAGACTGAAGTGGGAGCTTGCACCTGTCTTTGCTGCCCTTCAGCTGCATGGGGATTTCAGTAGTGCCACTGATGAGTGCTGTCTGGCTCGTGTAACGACGCCACAGCTGGAAGGACACGCTTGCCCCGCGCGGTCCATGCTGGAGGGAAGCGCGCTGGGGCAGGGCTGGGGCAATGCCCCAGGGCACGCCTGAAGAAGAAAGGTCGTCCTTCGCTCATGGAACATTCCAGCTGGTGGTGGCTTGACTCCATGATCCTGGGCCCCACAGCGCCGTGGGGAGAGAGGAGGCTGCGCGGCGCGGCGTGCACAAAGCAGGCAGCGAGGGCGGGCGGAGGACTCAGCATCAACTACCTCCAGAGGTTCACCCCAGCCGCCTCCTTCCTCCAACTCCCCCCTCCCTATTCCCCACCACCTCCCGGGACACCGCCAGTCCTCGAGGACCAAGGCTGCCTCGGGAGCCGGGAGGGAGTGCTCCCCACCCGAGTCTGCTCCACCGGGAGACAGAGTCTGAAATCCGATTGCCGGCCTCGAACCCGGCACGTTGCTGAAGCTCTCTGCGCCTCAGTTTCCTCGTCTCAGCTGAGCCATCGCTCAGCAGGGGCCATGGGGAGTCCTCATTTCTAGCTTCTTCTGGGGAGACCGTCAGTGCAGTGACTGTACAGTGCAGGCACCAGGGTGGATAAGATCTTCACAGAAGGTAGCTGCTGTTACGTCATTTGGGTTCGAAAATGCCACTGTCCACTTGGTTTGAGGAAAGTGTGGACAGTCAAGCCCCAGCAAGATTCCACTCGGGTTGAGCCGTTTCGATGACACATCATTTCCTCAGCCTTGTCATGTGTCCCCCCCCCCCCCCCCGCCATCATTGATCACAGATTCCGAGAGGGAAGCTCCGTCGTCAAGTGGTCCGGAAATTAACCGTTGTCCTGGCTCTCAGCAACCCTGGCTCGCTAACCATCCGGGCACCAAGTCGTTCGTCATCCTCCCCTCGCTCCACCGGGACGTGGCAGCTGGGTAATCACTGCCAGTCCTCCTCCTCCTCCTCCTCCTCCTCCCCCTTGCTCTCCTCCCCTTCTACCCCCCTCCTCTCCCTCCTTCCCTCCTCCCCACCCCCATATCCCCCAGCTCTGCCATTGTTTCAGTGTTACTCATTACAGAACGTGTTGCCTTTGTAAATCCCTCCTCTCTCTCCCTCTCTCTCTCTCTCTCTCTCTCTCTCTCTCTCTCTCTGGTCATCAGCTGATTTAATTAAAGTCAGGTGGCTTTTGTTCCTTCTTCAAGTTTTATAATCGTGTGGATGGTGGATGGCAGGTTGACAGAGTTTCTCATCTCAATGAAGGACCAAGCGACTGAGCTGTCATTGAGCAAGCGCAATCTCTTTCCTAGCTCTTCATGAGTGTCCCCAGATCTCCCCACTCTCAAGATGTCCTGAAAGTTCACTCGATATTGTGTATCAAGCTTAATTAGGACAACGAGATTGAATATGATCTGTGAGAGACAAAGTAGAACTTTTTCTTCCTATTCTAAAGAAATAAGTGATATGACTATTTAAATGACACGAATTTACCAAATAGGTGTTATAGAACCTGCACAGCCCAGGAATTTAAAGGAAGAGAAAGAGGAGTCTTAAGCTTTTATGACTTGGTTTTTAATCATCTTTTGAAAAAACCAGCAAGGTCAATAAAAATAAAAACCAAGGTCAATAAATGATTCGGTGGTACAAATGGGTGAATTTAGGGAAAACAAATTGAATCACCTTTTTGAAGGTTTTGATAATAAACTTCCCGCATGACTCTAAAGAGGCCTGCCCCTCTGGTGACTAGGAAAATGAAATTAGAGTATGCTTAAAATAAATGAGGAGGACAGTTGCGATTTGGAACTGACCCGGTGGGTGGGTGGGTGGCCTCCTTGCTGGCACCAGCCCCTGCCGTCCACCAGGCCTGAGCCGGTCACACAGGGGAGGAAGGGAAGTGAAGACAGCGAAGACAGCGATTGCAGGACTGTCACAGAGCCAACGGCCAAAGAGAAGGGATTGAAGCACTCAGAACATTCTTGAAAAAGACGCAGGGGAACTTGAGCAGGCAAGGAAGGGGACAGGGGAAGAGACAGCAGAAGGTAAGCAGCTCTCAGGGGAGCTAATGACCATTGAACTTCTGGGACCCGGGCCTGGCAACAGCTCACAAGAGTGAGGGCTTTTCCTCCCACCTTCTCTGCCCTCCCGCTCGGGTGAGAAGCCCCTGAGGGGAGGCTGCGTGACAGACACCTTTCACTTGGATTTCCTGGGAATTGCCAGGACAAAGTCACGTGGTAGACTACTGGCTGGACAGGGGTAAAGGAGGCGCCTACGGAGCTAACTACTGCCCCCTGCAGAGAACACCCACGCAGCGCCCACTGCAGCGCTAACTACTGCCCACTGCACAGAACACCCACCGCAGCGCTAACTACTGCCCACTGCACAGAACACCACCGCAGAGCCCACCGCAGCTCTAACTACTGCCCACTGCACAGAACACCCACCGCAGCGCTAACTACTGCCCACTGCACAGAACACCACCGCAGCGCTAACTACTGCCCACTGCACAGAACACCACCGCAGCGCTAACTACTGCCCACTGCACAGAACACCACCGCAGAGCCCACCGCAGCTCTAACTACTGCCCACTGCACAGAACACCCACCGCAGCGCTAACTACTGCCCACTGCACAGAACACCACCGCAGAGCCCACTGCAGCGCTAACTACTGCCCACTGCACAGAACACCACCGCAGCGCTAACTACTGCCCACTGCACAGAACACCACCGCAGAGCCCACCGCAGAGCTAACTACTGCCCACTGCACAGAACACCCACCGCAGCTCTAACTACTGCCACTGCACAGAACACCACCGCAGCGCTAACTACTGCCCACTGCACAGAACACCCACCGCAGAGCCCACTGCAGCGCTAACTACTGCCCACTGCACAGAACACCACCGCAGAGCCCACTGCAGCGCTAACTACTGCCCACTGCACAGAACACCCACCGCAGCGCTGACTACTGCCCACTGCACAGAACACCACCGCAGCGCTAACTACTGCCCACTGCACAGAACACCACCGCAGAGCCCACTGCAGAGCTAACTACTGCCCACTGCACAGAACACCACCGCAGCTCTAACTACTGCCCACTGCACAGAACACCACCGCAGCGCTAACTACTGCCCACTGCACAGAACACCACCGCAGAGCCCACCGCAGCGCTGACTACTGCCCACTGCACAGAACACCCACTGCAGCGCTAACTACTGCCCACTGCACAGAACACCACCGCAGCGCTAACTACTGCCCACTGCACAGAACACCACCGCAGAACTACTGCCCACTGCACAGAACACCACCGCAGCGCTAACTACTGCCCACTGCACAGAACACCACCGCAGCCCAGCAGCGCTACTACTGCCCACTGCACAGAACACCACCGCAGCGCTAACTACTGCCCACTGCACAGAACACCACCGCAGAGCCCACCGCAGCGCTAACTACTGCCCACTGCACAGAACACCACCGCAGCGCTAACTACTGCCCACTGCACAGAACACCACCGCAGCTCTAACTACTGCCCACTGCACAGAACACCACCGCAGCTCTAACTACTGCCCACTGCACAGAACACCCACGCAGAGCCCACCGCAGCGCTAACTACTGCCCACTGCACAGAACACCCAACGCAGAGCCCACTGCAGCGCTAACTACTGCCCACTGCACAGAACACCACCGCAGAGCCCACTGCAGCGCTAACTACTGCCCACTGCACAGAACACCCACCGCAGCGCTGACTACTGCCCACTGCACAGAACACCACCGCAGCGCTAACTACTGCCCACTGCACAGAACACCACCGCAGAGCCCACTGCAGAGCTAACTACTGCCCACTGCACAGAACACCACCGCAGCTCTAACTACTGCCCACTGCACAGAACACCACCGCAGCGCTAACTACTGCCCACTGCACAGAACACCACCGCAGAGCCCACCGCAGCGCTGACTACTGCCCACTGCACAGAACACCCACTGCAGCGCTAACTACTGCCCACTGCACAGAACACCACCGCAGCGCTAACTACTGCCCACTGCACAGAACACCACCGCAGAGCCCACTGCTAACTACTGCCCACTGCACAGAACACCACCGCAGCTCTAACTACTGCCCACTGCACAGAACACCACCGCAGCGCTAACTACTGCCCACTGCACAGAACACCACCGCAGCGCTAACTACTGCCCACTGCACAGAACACCACCGCAGAGCCCACCGCAGCGCTGACTACTGCCACTGCACAGAACACCACCGCAGCGCTAACTACTGCCCACTGCACAGAACACCACCGCAGAGCCCACTGCAGAGCTAACTACTGCCCACTGCACAGAACACCACCGCAGCGCTAACTACTGCCCACTGCACAGAACACCACCGCAGCTCTAACTACTGCCACTGCACAGAACACCACCGCAGCGCTAACTACTGCCCACTGCACAGAACACCCACCGCAGAGCCCACTGCAGCGCTAACTACTGCCCACTGCACAGAACACCACCGCAGAGCCCACTGCAGCGCTAACTACTGCCCACTGCACAGAACACCCACCGCAGCGCTGACTACTGCCCACTGCACAGAACACCACCGCAGAGCCCACTGCAGAGCTTACTACTGCCCACTGCACAGAACACCACCGCAGCTCTAACTACTGCCCACTGCACAGAACACCACCGCAGCGCTAACTACTGCCCACTGCACAGAACACCACCGCAGAGCCCACCGCAGCGCTGACTACTGCCCACTGCACAGAACACCCACTGCAGCGCTAACTACTGCCCACTGCACAGAACTCCACCGCAGAGCCCACTGCAGAGCTAACTACTGCCCACTGCACAGAACACCACCGCAGCTCTAACTACTGCCCACTGCACAGAACACCACCGCAGCGCTAACTACTGCCCACTGCACAGAACACCACCGCAGAGCCCACCGCAGCGCTGACTACTGCCCACTGCACAGAACACCACCGCAGCGCTAACTACTGCCCACTGCACAGAACACCACCGCAGAGCCCACTGCAGAGCTAACTACTGCCCACTGCACAGAACACCACCGCAGCTCTAACTACTGCCCACTGCACAGAACACCACCGCAGCTCTAACTACTGCCACTGCACAGAACACCACCGCAGCGCTAACTACTGCCCACTGCACAGAACACCCACCGCAGAGCCCACTGCAACGCTAACTACTGCCCACTGCACAGAACACCACCGCAGAGCCCACTGCAGCGCTAACTACTGCCCACTGCACAGAACACCCACCGCAGCGCTGACTACTGCCCACTGCACAGAACACCACCGCAGCGCTAACTACTGCCCACTGCACAGAACACCACCGCAGAGCCCACTGCAGAGCTAACTACTGCCCACTGCACAGAACACCACCGCAGCTCTAACTACTGCCCACTGCACAGAACACCACCGCAGCGCTAACTACTGCCCACTGCACAGAACACCACCGCAGAGCCCACCGCAGCGCTGACTACTGCCCACTGCACAGAACACCACCGCAGCGCCCACTGCAGAGCTAACTACTGCCCACTGCACAGAACACCACCGCAGCGCTAACTACTGCCCACTGCACAGAACACCACCGCAGAGCCGACTGCAGCGCTGACTACTGCCCACTGCACAGAACACCACCGCAGCGCTAACTACTGCCCACTGCACAGAACACCCACCGCAGAGCCCACTGCAGCGCTGACTACTGCCCACTGCACAGAACACCACCGCAGAGCCCACTGCAGCGCTAACTACTGCCCACTGCACAGAACACCCACCGCAGCGCTGACTACTGCCCACTGCACAGAACACCACCGCAGCGCTAACTACTGCCCACTGCACAGAACACCACCGCAGAGCCCACTGCAGAGCTAACTACTGCCCACTGCACAGAACACCACCGCAGCTCTAACTACTGCCCACTGCACAGAACACCACCGCAGCGCTAACTACTGCCCACTGCACAGAACACCACCGCAGAGCCCACCGCAGCGCTGACTACTGCCCACTGCACAGAACACCACCGCAGCTCTAACTACTGCCCACTGCACAGAACACCACCGCAGAGCCCACCGCAGCGCTGACTACTGCCCACTGCACAGAACACCACCACAGCGCTAACTACTGCCCACTGCACAGAACACCACCGCAGAGCCCACTGCAGCGCTAACTACTGCCCACTGCACAGAACACCCACTGCAGCGCTAACTACTGCCCACTGCACAGAACACCACCGCAGCGCTAACTACTGCCCACTGCACAGAACACCACCGCAGCGCTAACTACTGCCCACTGCACAGAACACCCACCGCAGCGCTAACTACTGCCCACTGCACAGAACACCCACCGCAGAGCTAACTACTGCCCACTGCACAGAACACCACCGCAGCGCTAACTACTGCCCACTGCACAGAACACCACCGCAGAGCCCACTGCAGAGCTAACTACTGCCCACTGCACAGAACACCACCGCAGCTCTAACTACTGCCACTGCACAGAATACCCACTGCAGAGCTAACTACTGCCCACTGCACAGAACACCCGCAGAGCCCACCGCAGCGCTGACTACTGCCCACTGCACAGAACACCCACGGCAGCGCTAACTACTGCCCACTGCACAGAACACCACCGCAGCGCTAACTACTGCCCACTGCACAGAACACCACCGCAGAGCCCACTGCAGAGCTAACTACTGCCCACTGCACAGAACACCACCGCAGCTCTAACTACTGCCCACTGCACAGAACACCACCGCAGCTCTAACTACTGCCACTGCACAGAACACCCACTGCAGAGCTAACTACTGCCCACTGCACAGAACACCCACTGCAGCGCTAACTACTGCCCACTGCACAGAACACCACCGCAGCGCTAACTACTGCCCACTGCACAGAACACCACCGCAGAGCCCACTGCAGAGCTAACTACTGCCCACTGCACAGAACACCACCGCAGCTCTAACTACTGCCACTGCACAGAACACCCACTGCAGAGCTAACTACTGCCCACTGCACAGAACACCACCGCAGAGCCCACCGCAGCGCTGACTACTGCCCACTGCACAGAACACCCACTGCAGCGCTAACTACTGCCCACTGCACAGAACACCACCGCAGCGCTAACTACTGCCCACTGCACAGAACACCACCGCAGAGCCCACTGCAGAGCTAACTACTGCCCACTGCACAGAACACCACCGCAGCTCTAACTACTGCCCACTGCACAGAACACCACCGCAGCTCTAACTACTGCCACTGCACAGAACACCCACTGCAGAGCTAACTACTGCCCACTGCACAGAACACCCACTGCAGCGCTAACTACTGCCCACTGCACAGAACACCACCGCAGCGCTAACTACTGCCCACTGCACAGAACACCACCGCAGAGCCCTCCGCAGCTCTAACTACTGCCCACTGCACAGAACACCACCGCAGAGCCCACTGCAGCGCTAACTACTGCCCACTGCACAGAACACCACCGCAGCGCTAACTACTGCCCACTGCACAGAACACCACCGCAGAGCCCACCGCAGCTCTAACTACTGCCCACTGCACAGAACACCACCGCAGAGCCCACTGCAGCGCTAACTACTGCCCACTGCACAGAACACCACCGCAGCGCTAACTACTGCCCACTGCACAGAACACCACCGCAGAGCCCACTGCAGAGCTAACTACTGCCCACTGCACAGAACACCACCGCAGCGCTAACTACTGCCCACTGCACAGAACACCACCGCAGCGCTAACTACTGCCCACTGCACAGAACACCACCGCAGAGCCGACTGCAGCGCTGACTACTGCCCACTGCACAGAACACCACCGCAGCGCTAACTACTGCCCACTGCACAGAACACCACCCAGAGCCCACCGCAGCGCTGACTACTGCCCACTGCACAGAACACCCACGGCAGCGCTAACTACTGCCCACTGCACAGAACACCACCGCAGCGCTAACTACTGCCCACTGCACAGAACACCACCGCAGAGCCCACTGCAGAGCTAACTACTGCCCACTGCACAGAACACCACCGCAGCTCTAACTACTGCCCACTGCACAGAACACCACCGCAGCTCTAACTACTGCCACTGCACAGAACACCCACTGCAGAGCTAACTACTGCCCACTGCACAGAACACCCACTGCAGCGCTAACTACTGCCCACTGCACAGAACACCACCGCAGCGCTAACTACTGCCCACTGCACAGAACACCACCGCAGAGCCCACTGCAGAGCTAACTACTGCCCACTGCACAGAACACCACCGCAGCTCTAACTACTGCCACTGCACAGAACACCCACTGCAGAGCTAACTACTGCCCACTGCACAGAACACCACCGCAGAGCCCACCGCAGCGCTGACTACTGCCCACTGCACAGAACACCCACTGCAGCGCTAACTACTGCCCACTGCACAGAACACCACCGCAGCGCTAACTACTGCCCACTGCACAGAACACCACCGCAGAGCCCACTGCAGAGCTAACTACTGCCCACTGCACAGAACACCACCGCAGCTCTAACTACTGCCCACTGCACAGAACACCACCGCAGCTCTAACTACTGCCACTGCACAGAACACCCACTGCAGAGCTAACTACTGCCCACTGCACAGAACACCCACTGCAGCGCTAACTACTGCCCACTGCACAGAACACCACCGCAGCGCTAACTACTGCCCACTGCACAGAACACCACCGCAGAGCCCACCGCAGCTCTAACTACTGCCCACTGCACAGAACACCACCGCAGAGCCCACTGCAGCGCTAACTACTGCCCACTGCACAGAACACCACCGCAGCGCTAACTACTGCCCACTGCACAGAACACCACCGCAGCGCCCACTGCAGAGCTAACTACTGCCCACTGCACAGAACACCCACTGCAGCGCTAACTACTGCCCACTGCACAGAACACCACCGCAGCGCCCACTGCAGAGCTAACTACTGCCCACTGCACAGAACACCACCGCAGCTCTAACTACTGCCCACTGCACAGAACACCACCGCAGCGCTAACTACTGCCCACTGCACAGAACACCACCGCAGAGCCGACTGCAGCGCTGACTACTGCCCACTGCACAGAACACCACCGCAGCGCTAACTACTGCCCACTGCACAGAACACCACCCAGAGCCCACTGCAGAGCTGACTACTGCCCACTGCACAGAACACCACCGCAGCTCTAACTACTGCCCACTGCACAGAACACCACCGCAGCGCTAACTACTGCCCACTGCACAGAACACCACCGCAGCGCCCACTGCAGAGCTAACTACTGCCCACTGCACAGAACACCCCCACTGCAGCGCTAACTACTGCCCACTGCACAGAACACCACCGCAGCGCCCACTGCAGAGCTAACTACTGCCCACTGCACAGAACACCACCGCAGCTCTAACTACTGCCCACTGCACAGAACACCACCGCAGCGCTAACTACTTCCCACTGCACAGAACACCACCGCAGAGCCGACTGCAGCGCTGACTACTGCCCACTGCACAGAACACCACCGCAGCGCTAACTACTGCCCACTGCACAGAACACCCCCAGAGCCCACTGCAGAGCTAACTACTGCCCACTGCACAGAACACCACCGCAGCTCTAACTACTGCCACTGCACAGAACACCCACTGCAGAGCTAACTACTGCCCACTGCACAGAACACCACCGCAGCGCTAACTACTGCCCACTGCACAGAACACCACCGCAGCGCTAACTACTGCCCACTGCACAGAACACCACCGCAGCGCTAACTACTGCCCACTGCACAGAACACCACCGCAGCTCTAACTACTGCCCACTGCACAGAACACCACCGCAGCGCTAACTACTGCCCACTGCACAGAACACCACCGCAGCTCTAACTACTGCCCACTGCACAGAACACCACCGCAGCGCTAACTACTGCCCACTGCACAGAACACCACCCAGAGCTAACTACTGCCCACTGCACAGAACACCACCGCAGCGCTAACTACTGCCCACTGCACAGAACACCACCGCAGCGCTAACTACTGCCCACTGCACAGAACACCACCGCAGCGCTAACTACTGCCCACTGCACAGAACACCACCGCAGCGCTAACTACTGCCCACTGCACAGAACACCACCGCAGCGCTAACTACTGCCACTGCACAGAACACCACCCAGAGCCCACCGCAGCGCTGACTACTGCCCACTGCACAGAACACCACCGCAGCGCTAACTACTGCCCACTGCACAGAACACCACCGCAGCGCTAACTACTGCCCACTGCACAGAACACCACCACAGAGCCCACCGCAGAGCTAACTACTGCCCACTGCACAGAACACCACCGCAGAGCTAACTACTGCCCACTGCACAGAACACCACCGCAGAGCTAACTACTGCCCACTGCACAGAACACCACCGCAGCGCTAACTACTGCCCACTGCACAGAACACCACCGCAGCGCTAACTACTGCCCACTGCACAGAACACCACCGCAGTGCCGACTGCAGCGCTAACTACTGCCCACTGCACAGAACACCACCACAGCGCTAACTACTGCCCACTGCACAGAACACCACCGCAGCGCTAACTACTGCCCACTGCACAGAACACCACCCAGAGCCCACCGCAGCGTGCCCAGGCCTGCCGAGCTGACACGTACTTACGATTTGTCACTAAGAAAAACAGAATTGCCCACGTGTGGCAACTCACACACGAGCGAAAGTTCCCTTAAAATTTCCTAAAATGAACAACACTTTTAAAATCTTGACACACCATTGCCAACAAGAGAGTTGTGACCTGGAGAAAACAAACTTCCCCAAACTAGTGAGGAGGAGGAGGAGGAGGAGGGGGGCGGGGAGGAGGAGGAGGAGGAGGGAGGAGGGAGGAGGGAGGAGGAAGAGGAGGAGGAGGAGAAGAGGAGGAAGAGGAGAAGAGGAGGAGGAGGAGGAGAGAAAAAGAAGAAGGAGGAGGAGGAGGAGGAGGAGAGAAGGAAGAAGAGGAGGAGAGGATGAGGAGATGAGGAGAAGGAGGAGGAGAGAAGGAGGAAGAGGAGGAGGAGGAGGGAGGAGGAGGAGGAGGAAGAGGAGGAGGAGGAGCAGGAGGAGGAGGAGGAGGAGGAGGAGATAAGGAGGAGGAGGAGAGAAGGAGGAGGAGGAGGAGGAGGAAGAGGAGGAGGAGAGGAGATGAGGAGGAGGAGGAGGAGGAGATGAGGAGGAGGAGGAGCAGATGAGGAGGAGGAGGAGGAGGAAGAGAAGGAGGAGGAGCAGGAGAGAGGAGGAGGAGGAGGAGGAGATGAGGAGGAAGAGGAGAGAAGGAGGAGGAGGAGGAGGAGATGAGGAGGAGGAGGAGGAGAGAAGGGAGGAGGAGGAAGAGGAGGAGGAGGGGGAGGAGGAGGAGGAGGAGGAGATGAGGAGGAGGAGGAGGAGAGAAGGGGAGGAGGAGGAAGAGGAGGAGGAGGGGGAGGAGGAGGAAGAGGAGGAGGAGGGGAGGAGGAGGGGGAGGAGGAGAGGGAGGAGGAGGGGGAGGAGGGGGAGGAGGAGGGGGAGGAGGAGAGGGAGGAGGAGGGGGAGGAGGGGGAGGAGGAGGGGGAGGAGGAGGGGAAGGAGGGAGGGGGAGGAGGAGGGGAGGAGGAAGGGGAGGAGGGGACGTCTGAGGGGGATGTGGGGAGGACTCAGGCTCATCACTGACAAGAGTTGTAATCGGTGCCCCCACCGTGGAGACCGATATGAAGTGTGTCTCAAGGACGAGCAGTAGGCCTGGCTAGCATCCCATGTTATCACCGCTGCGCATGGACTCCAAATCACCAGCGTCTCCATCTATCTACCCATATCCTGCGTTCCTCACAGCAGTCAACACCCGAGTGCCCGCCAGCAGATGGGTGGACAGTGAAAGAGAACGAAATCACAGGCCAGCACTGGTGGTTCACCCTGTGATCCGAGCTACTCGCCGGGCTGAGCGGTGAGGATTGCGGTTCCAGGTCAGCCTCGGCAGGAAGCTCGGGAGACTCCTGTCTCCAGCGATGGACCCGCGGGAAACTGGGAGGAGAGCCGTGGAAAGCATTCGCCCTGCGCAGAAAAAGCTGGGGGACAGCACTTAGGCCCTGAGTTAAAGACTTAGGACCTGCACACGTGCACGGGTGCACACGCACGTGCACACACACACACACACACAATGAAATCACCTGATTTGCTTTAAAAGAAAGAAAAGCCAGGAAAGGAGCTGATGGTGTCAAGTGAAATAAGACTATCGAGGTGAGCGTCCTGCGTTTCCTCCCACTGTAGAAGCTGTGGGGAAAGTGGAAGAGAGCCAACCGCAGCACACCCACGAAACAACAGGGATCTGGAAGTGTAACGGAGATGACGAAGGAAGGGGGTGGGGAAGGAAAACCAGGAGAGAGGAAGTGGGAATAAGGAGGCGTCATAGGAAGCAAATACAGCTCAAGCACAGTAGAAGCGCCATAACGAAGCCCCTTACTGAGTCTACTCACGCCTAGACACTCACATCCGGATCTGTACCTCGCCCTGCTAGTTAACCAGCACTGACCTTGTTGTATAAATGGTGGAGCAAATGAAGAGGAGCGCGTTCCACGACCGCGTCGCTGGCAAGTTGCTGGCTAGGTCTGAAGGCAGAAGCCGCAGGTGGGGAATTCTGACGCGGATGGACAAGGCCAAAACAGGATAGGGACTTTACATACACGAGGCACCAACGAAACCTCCTGCGGGGAGATAATACGCCCTTGCAGGAAAACTCCTTTGTTTCTTTTACTCATTTTATGTGTTGCTCATTCCTCCGAAAGTATGCAGACATCCTTGCACGTCAGAAAGCCAGGCGTGTGCCTAGAGTACTGAATTAGCATGGCTAGCCACGCACCATATTCCGGTTTATTTTTGACAGGTCATCATATTGCATGGTACAAACAAGCACACATAGTGCTATTCTGAGATTTCCCAAATTAGTAAATAATAAACGGAAACTATGTCCACAAAGCCCTCCGGCCTATGTCCAAAACTGGAGAAGCACTCGACTCTCTTTCCCTGCAGCGAGTGTTTTCTCCCCACAGCCCGTGGGAAGGGCGCCAGTGTGGGCTTCCCGGCTCGTGCCCGCCTCCGCTCTGCCGGCATCTGCCAGTCCCCGGTGGCAGGCTGGCCGCGGGCCGACGTCCACGTCCTTACGCAACGGGAGGAGGCGGCGCAGGGAGACGCGCGGCCCCAGAGCCAGGGCTCGGCGCTGCAGGCGGATTCTCCCCACGGTCTCCCGTGGCACCCAGGGATCCGCTGCCATGAAGCTGCCGTTCCCATGCACGCACTCAGCAAGAGCCGTCCGCGAAAGTGCATGCATTACCCTCTGTGCTCGTTTGTGTCCATACGAAGGACAAGTTCAAACTCTGTGAGTATGGTTCCTTGTGTTAGTCAGTCAAAGGGCAATCGGGATGCTGACATAAGCCGTTTCTAACCATGATTTTATTTCATAGCCTCTGAGTACACCTAGAGGGCAGAAAATAAATCAAGACAGGCAAGAGGCTTACAGGAGGGTAATTATGACGGGACTCACATCAACCCCCCTGACACAGACGGCATGGAAATTTGGGGTAACTGAATTCTCTTATAGTATTTTATGTTTCGATGACAATCAATCAGCCACCCATTTTCAGAATGAACTTCCCAAGTGAGGCTATTTTGATAGGCATATCAAAATGATTCATTTCACTCATATTTTACAAGCCAGAGATAATAGCTAGAGTACGTTGAGAGATGAACTATAGTATCTATTTGCAGCTAATCAAATGCAGAAACTTGTTCTGGGTGCCTCACTGAGAAAAGTCTTCTCTTGCTCTTGGCTGGCACTTAATGCGGAGCGATAGGTAGACGCGGGCAGTAAGGGGAGACGGCGCACTGCTGCAGCTCTATGGCCTCTCTTCCATCCTCTGTCCAGGTGCAATGTCTCTGCCGTGTTATGAAACGGAGAGAAAGCCCTTGCCAGAGGTGGGCTCTCCATCCTGACCTTCCCAGCCTTCAACTACGAACAGTTCGTGGTTCACCCAGGCTGTAGTATCATGTTACAATAGCAGGAAACGACCTGAGATGGAAGCTTCCTTTCTATATATTGCATTAGCACCAAAACGCCTTGCCAATCACACCAGAATACCTTACCGGTTTGTGTGTGTGCACGCATGTGTATACGTGTGTGTGTGTGCATGTGTGTGTGTCAGCACTGGGCGTGAGCTCAGGGCCTCACACTTTCCATTCGCATTTTTCACTCAAGGCTGTCATTCGACCACTTGAACCACAGCTCCACCTTCCTGCCTTTTGCTGGTAGTTGGAGATAAGAATCTCTCGGATTTGTCTTCCTGGCTGTCTTCTAACGGGGAGCCTCCAATCTCAGCCTTCTGAGTAGCTGGGATGACAGGTGTGAGCCCCAGACAATTTATTTCTTATTTGACTACCAAGTCCAAACTGAAGATTGTTACTCAGAATCTATGTAGATGTTTAACTTTTAAAAACTTTTGCTGTTTATAAAATCCTTACGATACTAAATAATATCCTTTTACTCTTAATAGGGAAAAACTATGAAGAGGGATTTTCCATGTCCAGCTTGAGTATACAGTAGGCACTGACAGAACTGTTTGCATTTTATATTTACTTGTCAACACCAAGAAGAAAGCACTGTTCAATTAGGCATTCCTGCCTGATGTGGGTACCATTAACCTTCCAGGACTACTGAGTTCCAGTGACCCAAGATAGCAGAACATCGTAGTAAAGAATAAGGTCCAAAGAATATTCCTCCGTGGTCCTTGTTTGCCTGCGTCATGTGAATTGGGGCCCGATGTCAACAGGGCTGACCCGCCCTTCACCTGAGATGCAGACAGAACTTTAGCATGAACTTTAGAACACCCTGGAGTTGGGGGGAACTTGGAAAATAGTTTTCTGCTTACAGACAGTGTCATCTCATCGACAAGCTCAGGTAGACCGAACAATGAAGAAATGATTGGCTGTGGCCTAATGTTACAGAAGAGGACACCGGCCAAGGCCCAGTTCATTGATTTCTCCTGTCTTTACCCAGGATGATGGAATGATAAACTACAAGTCAGGTATCTCAATCCTGAGCCTCCTCGGTCTTCCTATCTCCACTGCCTACACCCCCACACACATACACACACACACACACACACACACATACACACACACACACACACACATATACACACACAGTACCATATTGGAGGAGAATGGAAATTCCCCAGGGTGGACGTCTGTGGCCCCTGCCGGCAGAACACAGCCCTTTCCCACAGTGTTGGGGGTTTGTCCCCTTCTGTTCTGGTTTCTCAGCGAAATATAAAGATCTGGGACGTGGCGCTGTGGCTCACATGGTAGAGCGCTAGCGTCGCGCTGATGAGCTCAAGGACACTAGATCTGTGTGTGTGATGTCACCACAGGCTTGGCGCTGTATCATGTCATTTATATAATGTAACCCTGAGTAAATGACTTTGACATCAAGTATAATTTAAAATCCACGAGAAAAACTCTGCCAACGGCACCCATTTGCTTTCCGTGGTGCCTTGGACACAGAGCAGCAGCAGGACGGTTAGGGGACGTGATCTCTTCTTCCTTTACCCGGGGTGGAGCGTGGAACTCTCTTGGGTGGATATGGTGAGGTGTTTCTTGGTGCCGGGAAAGGATATGGGTATCTTCACCTCTCTCCAGATCTTTGACTCAGGAAGTCCCCCCACTTTGTTCGAGCACGGTTGTTTAGCTACACGAGGCGTTTTTAATGGGTCCTGTCCCTCCACCCAAGCCCTCCCTCCAGGAGATCCTGGACCGACTTGGAGCAAGGTTGTAATTCAAGGAGCTCCCACTAGAGGGCACCGCACACGCCAGGACGCTGATGGAAGGCCCTGTTACTGTCTCGGGGTGGACTCCTCCATCATCCACTGAGGCACCGTTGACGACTTTAACACAAACGTGAGCAACGACCACGACGGGCTTGCGGACTCGCTAGGAACGAGACCGAAGGACGTCTGCTGGCCGCATTTGTAAATGTTCAGAGCCAGGGGGACAGGGCTGTAGGAAATGCCTGGTCCCGGGTGCGCGAGCTCTTAAAGGAATGAGCCCCGCATCGCCCTGCTCCCCCCGTCGGGAGGGGGCCGTGCTTCTGAACACCACTCCTCAGGAAGAGCCAGCGGGGGAGAGCCTGGGCCAGGCCCGGGGGAGCCCGGGGGAGCCCGGGGGAGCCGGGCCTCGCTGCCCGCAAAGCCCCGGGGTGCTGTGGACAGTCCAGCCCAGCCCCTGGGGTTCCTGTTCTGGTGCGGCTGAATAAACCCCGAGCGGGGGAAACAGCGCAGGTCCGCGGAGAGAATCAAACACTAGCACAGGCCCAAACGACTGGCACTGCGTGAAGACGGCGCCCGCTGCACTCCCCCGCGCGTGTTCAATTCCTTCTCATTTTCAAAACTCCCTGTAGGGCTGGGGGCGTGGGGCAGTGGCGGAGCGCCGGCCTCGCCAGCGCAGCGCGGACTCCTGTACCAGCTAAAAGAAAGCTTTCAACTACAAACAAATCTTTGCATGACGCAGTGATGGAATTCACATACCCAGGGCTGGGGATATGGCCTAGTGGCAAGAGTGCTCGCCTCGTATACATGAGGCCCTGGGTTCGATTCCCCAGCACCACATATACAGAAAACGGCCAGAAGTGGCGCTGTGGCTCAAGTGGCAGAATGCCAGCCTTGAGCAAAAGGAAGCAGGGACAGTGCTCAGGCCCTGAGTCCAAGGCCCAGGACTGGCCAAAAAAACCAAACAAACAAAAAGAATTCATATAGCTAACTAGCCATATACCTGATTCCGGGACCATTACATGTAGTCATGATAAATCATTACATTTTGTGTTTATTCTTCAGTAGCACACGGTTTACCGCAAGGAGCGACCCCTGGCCACGTAGACTAGAAAAATGAGTCGCCCCGTTGAAATTCCGCCAAGGCCATAAACCCCTAGGCCGCTGAACGTAGCACGGCAAGCGAGGTGTTACCCATCGCCGGGCTAGGAACCCCCAGCCGTCCTGCCCCGCTCCCCACCTCGGAGCCCAGCCTGGGCGCCAGGGTCGCCCGCGGCCAGGCCCAAGGTTAAGTCTGTGGAGGAAAACACGGAGGACTCTCTGAGGGCTTGACAGGGTCTCCCCGGATCGAATTGACACACAGGACAGAACGGAGCTGCTCAGACACGGCGGCCAGGCTAGAAGCTGTCCTGCCCAGCAAGGATGCTACAAACAGACGAAAGCTCCAGAAGGAAGCGGTGGAGGCAGCCCGGCCCGACGGGGCGGGAGACAAAGATGGAGATGTCAGGTCAAAGAGAAAAAAGAAGAAAGAAACGACTTGGGCAAAACGGGAGTGACGGCCAATCAGGCAGGGGTGGGGGGAGGGGGAGGGGCTGTGGACGGGAGGTCCGGGGCCAGGCGTGGGGGGGCCACTGCGAGCCGGCGTCCCGCAGATCTGCCATGCGTGGAAGCTGGGGAGAGTCCGCCCGCGGAAAGCAGCGCCGTGACTCACGTGTTCAAAAAACCCCCAAATACAGCAGGCGGATTCGTCCCAAGTCACCAGTCCACATCGCGCACGACACAAGACAGCTCGTTCGCAGACGCTTCGCAAGGGCTTTTCTTACTTGAGTCAAACTAGTAGACGTGGAGAAACTCCAGAAAGCGCCAAGAACAGAGGAGAAGAAGCACGGGTCCTCCGCGCGCGCTCGCTGGCTCGTAGGAAGGGCGGGTGCGCGGCGGTCTGCGTCTCCGCGCTTCACACCCGGGCCGGGGAAATGGGTGGGTCTGGGTCTGTGAGGGAGATCGGTGGATCTATGTCTGTTTAAGTGTAAAGTCACATTGTACACGCTGTTATAAAGTCACATCATTGTACATACAGTTATAAAGTCACACTGTACACGCTGTTATAAAGTCACGTTGTACACACTGTTATAAAGTCACATTGTACACGCTGTTATAGTCACGTTGTACACGCTGTTATAGTCACATTGTACACGCTGTTATAAAGTCACATTGTACACGCTGTTATAGTCACATTGTACACGCTGTTATAGTCACATTGTACACGCTGTTATAAAGTCACATTGTACACGCTGTTATAGTCACGTTGTACATGCTGTTATAGTCACATTGTACACACTGTTATAGTCACATTGTACACACTGTTATAGTCACATTGTACACGCTGTTATAGTCACATTGTACACGCTGTTATAAAGTCACATTGTACACGCTGTTATAAAGTCACATTGTACACGCTGTTATAGTCACATTGTACACGCTGTTATAGTCACATTGTACACGCTGTTATAAAGTCACATTGTACACGCTGTTATAGTCACGTTGTACACGCTGTTATAGTCACATTGTACACACTGTTATAGTCACATTGTACATGCTGTTATAGTCACATTGTACACGCTGCTATAGTCACATTGTACACGCTGTTATAAAGTCACATCGTACACGCTGTTATAAAGTCACATTGTACACGCTGTTATAGTCACATTGTACACGCTGTTATAAAGTCACACTGTACACGCTGTTATAAAGTCACATTGTACACGCTGTTATAGTCACATTGTACACGCTGTTATAGTCACATTGTACACACTGTTATAGTCACATTGTACACGCTGTTATAAAGTCACATTGTACACGCTGTTATAGTCACATTGTACACGGTTATAAAGTCACGTTGTACACACTGTTATAAAGTCACATTGTACACGCTGTTATAGTCACATTGTACACGCTGTTATAAAGTCACGTTGTACACACTGTTATAAAGTCACATCGTACACGCTGTTATAAAGTCACATTGTACACACTGTTATAAAGTCACATCATTGTACATACAGTTATAAATTCACATCGTACATACTGTTGGCTAGCTGCCCTTCCCAATGTAGCGGTGAAAACAAACCCAAAATAAATGCCGAAACTGGCAAGAAATACTCATTGCAATTAATTAAGAAAAAGGTGTTGTTCTATTATTTTCCTAACATTTATTTTAGTGACACGGCAGGGCCAGGGAAAAGCATTCAGCCAGACAGGGCTTCACAAACACTCGTTTTCTGCCTGTGCAATGCTTAGAAAAGACCAGGAGTTGTGAGTGCTTGTTGCTTGGTCTTCCAAAGCTCAGTGCTGTTCCAAAGCCCCTCTGTCGGTCTGGAAGCCACTGGGAGCGCGCACTCTGGATGGAGTGGCTCTCCAACTACAGGAAGGCCACGGGCCCCCGGGGAAGAGTCTGACGTCATTCTTGTGTTCTTGGAACCTTCCAGATGTTTCAGGCAGCTGGGACCTTCCAGTGCTTCCTTGAGCCGGCCCTCCCTCCCGCTCGCCCGCTCTCCAGAGCCCGGGCTGACGCCGGGTTCCTGGTCCTCCCCGGGGCGGAGGTGACAGGCACGGGACAGGGTGACCTATAACATGAACACGAGCAGAGCTGTCGGATGCGTTTCATGATTAAAATGAGGCTTCCTGAAGATGGCGGGGCTGCTCATTCTGTGGCTATCCTCTCTCTCTCTCTCTCTCTCTCTCTCTCTCTCTCTCTCTCTCTCTCTCTCTCTCTCTGTGTACTACTGATAGTGTACACACGAGTGCACTAGCTGGAGTAAAGATCGTGCCTATGGCATGCAGAATCCGCGGGAAAGCGCAGCCGTGTCTTCCATGCAAGCTTCCGTCGGGATGGCGGGCGGTCTCCCGCTGCCGCGCTGCGGCTCTGCGGATGGGGCTCCCGAGAGTCACGCGAAGGCGCAGCCCGCAGCCCCACAGCGCGCGACCGTCCAGGTCACGGGAACGCCGGCATCCCCCGCGAGGCACCGACACGGGTCCACGGCGTCCCCGCACGAAGCTGCTCCCCGGGGTGCACGAGGCGCCGGAGAGCCGAGGGCCCGGCCCTGCCCTGGGATGCCCGCCCCCTCCAGGCCCGCGGGGAGCCCGCCCGGCCAGAGCGCCCCACGACGGCGGCGCTGCTGCTCCAGGGGGCCGCCACCCGCGCCTCACCCCTGCACCCCAACCGTCAACCGAGCACCTCGCCCTCACCCTCACCCCTGCACCTCACCCCTCACCCCTGCACCTCACCCCTCACCCCTGCACCTCAGCCCTCACCCCTGCACCTCACCCCTCACCCCTGCACCTCACCCCTCACCCCTGCACCTCAGCCCTCACCCCTGCACCTCACCCCCTCACCCCTGCACCTCACCCCTCACCCCTGCACCTCACCCCCTCACCCCTGCACCTCAGCCCTCACCCCTGCACCTCACCCCTCACCCCTGCACCTCAGCCCTCACCCCTGCACCTCAGCCCTCACCCCTGCACCTCACCCCTCACCCCTGCACCTCACCCCCTCACCCCTGCACCTCACCCCTCACCCCTGCACCTCACCCCTCACCCCTGCACCTCAGCCCTCACCCCTGCACCTCACCCCTCACCCCTGCACCTCAGCCCTCACCCCTGCACCTCACCCCTCACCCCTGCACCTCAGCCCTCACCCCTGCACCTCACCCATCACCCCTGCACCCCAACCATCAACCGGGCACCTCTCCCTCATCCTCATCCCTGCACCTCAGCCCTCACCCCTGCACCCCAACCATCAACCGGGCACCTCGCCCTCATCCTCATCCCTGCACCTCAGCCCTCACCCCTGCACCCCAACCATCAACCGGGCACCTCGCCCTCATCCTCACCCCTGCACCTCACCCCTCACCCCTGCACCTCAGCCCTCACCCCTGCACCTCAGCCCTCACCCCTGCACCTCACCCCTCACCCCTGCACCTCAGCCCTCACCCCTGCACCTCAGCCCTCACCCCTGCACCTCACCCCCTCACCCAGGGCTTCCCTCGGGTAGAGGCAGCAGGCGGGCTTGGTGCCCGGGCTCTGACACCGGCCTTACAGCGGGCGGCACGGCTGCCCGGGGCGTTTGAGACGCGCAGCCGGCTGCGTACGGTGCCTCCGCCCCTGCAGCTCCGCGCACGCTTCCTCCCGACAGGGCTGTGTGTGAGTGCGGGGGGGGGAGTGTGCAACGGGGAACTTGTGTGTGCGGAGAGCAGAACTCACAGGCAAAGAATTGTTCAGGCACAGGAGCGGCGGACTGGCTGACTCGGGGGCGCGGGGTGGTGGACTGGCTGACTCGGGGGCGCTGGGGGGAGGACTGGCTGACTCGGGGGCGCTGGGGGGTGGACTGGCTGACTCGGGGGCGCTGGGGGGTGGGCTGGCTGACTCGGGGGCACTGGGGGGCGGACTGGCTGACTCGGGGGCGCTGGGGGGCGGGCTGGCTGACTCGGGGGCGCTGGGGGGTGGACTGGCTGACTCGGGGGCGCTGGGGGGTGGACTGGCTGACTCGGGGGCGCTGGGGGGTGGACTGGCTGACTCGGGGGCGCTGGGGGGTGGACTGGCTGACTCGGGGGCGCTGGGGGGCGGACTGGCTGACTCGGGGGCGCTGGGGGGTGGACTGGCTGACTCGGGGGCGCTGGGGGGCGGACTGGCTGACTCGGGGGCGCTGGGGGGTGGCCTGGCTGACTTGGGGGTGCGGGGTGGTGGACTGGCTGTCGGGTGGGGAGGGCCCGGGAGGAGAGGGTCACATGTGGGACGGACACAGTGCGTGGAGGCGGGCCGAGTCCTGCCTGCGCCCGCCCCCCCGTTGCCCGCCCTCAGCCCCCACCCCCGCTGCGCTGCCTTCACCTCCCACCCCGTCATCTGCGAGCGCTAACCCCTCTGCGTGGAGGACGTGAGCGTCACAAGGCCACCGTTAACTTACACACCAGCCGGGCACACGCACGCGACCAGCAAGCCACGCCACCGTTAACTTACACACCAGCCGGGCACACGCACGGGAACAGCAAGCCACGCCACCGTTAACTTACACACCAGCCGGGCACACGCAGGGGAACAGCAAGCCACGCCCTCCGCACCTGCAGGGCCCCGGGGCGGCAGTCGCGTTTCTAGTCCCGGCTCTCTCCCTAGAGGCGTTGGGAGGAGAGAAAGCGCTAGAAGAGCTTGTGAGGACGGGGGGGGGGAGGGGGAGGAGTGGCCGTCACGCAGCCGGACTCGAGTGTTGGGATAAAGCTCTAGGTAGGGAGCCCCCGCCTCGCTTCTGGGTTGGAATCTCACCACGGCCCATCAGCACCTCGGGAACCCTCGGGGACTCCGTCTCGGCCTGGACGCCCGCAGCCCCAACCCCGGCCTTCAGGAGGCTGCGGCCGGAGGCGCCCACCTCAAGGCCCGCCGGGGCCTGCGGCCGTGGACTGATTGCCCCGCGCCGTGGAGCTTCCCCTGGACACTCAGGGCGGCCTGAGCCTAGGGACACACTGCCCAGCTCGGGCGGGAAAGAGTTCAGGACTTGCTTGTCTCCGAGCAGGTTCGCTCCATCTGGGACGCCCTATTGCAGTCTGGTTGGAATATCATCTTTCTCCCTCTCAGACCACAACCACCGATGGTTTTGTTTCCTTCCTCTTCTCGGAGCGTGATGAGTTTGACATGATATCAATTGCCCAGGAAGAGGAACCTAGTGCTCCAAGCACAATGACCACCCAGGGCGAACAAACACTGCGCCCAAGGAGCCACCAGGCGGCCTCTTGCTAAATAGCCGCCACATTTCTTCTCTTCTCCACGACAGGAACTGAATATACCACTGGAATGCACCAAGGTGTTAAGTTGGCGTATTTTCTCTGACAACATGCCTGCTCTCTAAATAGATCTGGCTTCTATTTTAAGGAGACGCCAAACTGAAGTCATATCCTGCAATAAATTCCTGATTCTTTGCATTGCGTTACAGCGCACGGGTGTAGCCAACCAGTAGCCCTACCGAGTCCAACCTCCCTCAACACAGTATTTACTCCATTTAGTAACGAATGTTGCTCAAAAATTTGATAAATGAAAGCCCAAGCCTTCGACTATGATAACAAGGCAGTGGATCTTATGGTGTCTGAACTGTTAAGTTACAGAACCAGGAAAATTGGACTCAGATCTCAGGTTTGCTTCTAAATAGATGTCACACTTCTTCCATCAGGCCACCAAGTTGCTTCTCACTCTGGTCCCTACACTGCAAAGCACAGTGTTTTGTGACGGATACCCTGCATTCTTCCACAGTTCTCTTAGCCTCACCGCGTTCTGGTCAGAATTTCTCTGACCCACCCAAGCCAAAGCCAAACCACTGGCAGAGGAGCAAAGTTGTAGGGCACCTGCGCTATGTAAAGCAACAAGTGAATGCTCATTAGGATGGGAGGCTGAGATCAAAGCCGGAGACAGACAAATCTAAGAGAAATATAGGAGAGTCTTCTCTCCAGGTAACCAGCAAAAAATCTGGAAGTGAGGCCTAACCCAAGAGGTAGAGGACCCTCCACGAGCAAAAAAGCAGCAACTATTCACACGGAGGCCAGTTGTTGGGCTTGAGGATAAGAATGTTCATATTCCATATGAGCCCCGTACTGGGTTTTGAACTCAGAGACTCGGGCTTGCTCAGCAGCACTCTATTACTTGGCCATGTCTCCAGCAGTGCTTTTTCACTGGTTATTTTGGAGCTGAAGTCTCATATTCTTTTCTTCCTGGGCTGTGTGTGAACCACCATCCCTTCTCACCTCTTGAGCGAATGCTGACGCCAAGGCCTGGCTCTCTGTGCAATCATCTTCGTCTCCATGAGGCAGAATGTCCCCTTTCGGCTTGTGTGGACATATTGAGCTGAGCAGAACATTTCTTACAGCTCTGGGAAGAAAGAAAGTTACGGCTCTTTATTTCCATGCGCCCCATAGCAAATTGACCTTTAGACATTCGAGCCATGGCCCACGCTTATAATCCTGGCTACTCGGGAGGGGACCACCCGGGATGACCGTGCAAAGCCAGCGGCGCAGGAAAGTCTACGCAATTCTTATCTCCAGCGAACCACCACGAGACAAACCCCAAGTGGAGCTGTGGCTCCGGTGGAAATGCACTATCCGTGAGCAAAAATGCTTAGGACCAGAGCCCAGTCCCTGAGTTCAACCCCCCAGGACTAGCACAAAAATAAATTCATTTTAAAGAATATTAACCACAGTCTCCCTAATAAAAATAGCACAGCTAAAATGTCTCGGTAGAACAAAATCTATCACTGCCCGTCAGCAGTGCGGGTCAGAGCTTTAAAGCTAGCCGCTCAAAGAGACTGAGAGAAGAGGGATCACCATCAAAGCCAGATAGGGGAGAAAAGTCTGAGAGACCCTATCGCAAAAATAGAATACGACCAGCAAGCTGGGGAAGGGTGAATGCTGGTAATGACCCAAAAGAAATGGCCAAAAAGCCCCTCCTTCATTCAATGGGCTTCCTTCTTAATGAAACTGCTGAAGGGACGGTGGAGTTTCCCCAGTATTCCACAGATTGTGGAATACTTCACATCATCGTTTTGAGTCTGCAGGGTGTTTGTGTTTAAATTTTACTTCTGCTTTTTATACAGAAAGAATTCCAGAACTAAATAAGAACCTTTCACTGAACAAGGCAAAGCCCACCGTTGTTGGAAGTTTTGATCGTTCCCACACAGCGATCTGTGCTGATAGGTTCTTTCTGAGGAGGCTCGATGCAGTCAGGATGTCTAGTAAATGAGATTGCGCCAGGATCTCGTGTGATAACAAAATTCCAATTACTCCCTGCAAGTGGATTAAAATATCAGTCATGATTCTATTTATAAGCAGATAGTTATTTCCTCCTACAAGGGTTGTAGTCTATGCATTCTTCTTTTCCAGAAGAGTCTGGAAATATAGCCCATGTGAACCACTTTTGGGGAAAAAAAAATACTTGTGTTTAACCTAGAAGAGAGTAAACCAGAGTTTCATTTCTTGGCATTATAAGCCTTTATGTCAATTTTCTTAATGAAATATTGTTTTAAATATGCACTAATAAAACAATTGCTTAGCCACAAAATCAGAAACCAAATAACCTCACTTTCCTTTATTATTTTACAATTTTTTCTGATGGTATCGATATCTAATCCATGCATATTTTGTTTTAAAGTGTTTGTGCTGGTACTGGGGCTTAAACTCAGGGTCTGGACACTGTCCCTTAGTATTTTTTCCTCAAAGCTAGAATTCCACCACTTGAGCCATAGCTGTACTTCCAGCATTGTGCTGGTTAACTGCACACGAGAATCTCATGGGCTTTCCCGCCTGGGCTGGTTTTGAACTGCAATCCTCAGATCTCCTGAACAGTTGAGATGCCAGGCCTGAACCACTAGTTCCCAGCTCATGCATATTTTTTAAGTAGTTAATAATCAACCATTTCTTTGCCTGCATTTCTTCTTGTGCTCTTAGAATTTGACTTTGATCAACTAAAGTATAGATATTGAAATATCAGTGTACTATTGAACATTTGCAATATCGTAAGTCAGTCTTGGGTGCTCACCGCGGAGGTGGACAGCCAGTCCTCTGGTTTCTGTTCATTCGCACACAACTCGCAGCCAATGGGGAAGGGCGGGGGCGGGGGGGCGGGCCAGGGGAGGGAGACGGGTGCTCAGAACCAGAGCTGCCTCCCAGCTGGTGCTTGTAGACAGAAAGACATTGTCTTGATCCTTTCCAGCAGGGGAAAAAAGTCCCCAAAGTAATCTGCAAAACTTGGGGGTTGGGGAGGGAGATGGAAATCATCGGTGTAAAGCAAGTCTTAGTTGCTCTTTGCCTTTTCTCTTCTTCACCTTCCTTCATTTCTATTTAGAATCCTTTACTTGTGGTAACAAAAATTCAGATTAGTTCTTATAAAGATTTATGGATGTCACTTCTCAAAAGAAGACAGATGGCAGACGCGAAATATCATTCATCACCAGGGAAAGGCAAGTTCACGCCACAGCGAGAACCATCTCACGCTCGCTGGTGTGGCGATGATCGGAAAGCCTAAACATAGTGGCTGGAGGCGGTGACTCAGATCTGCCATCCTAGCCGCCTGGAAGGCAGAGACCGGAGGATCCGGATCCGAGAGTCAACCAAACGCACAGAAGCTGGAGAGATGGCTGTCCGCCCACGGCGGGGCGCAGTGGTTTGTGCCTCGGACTCCAGCTACGGGCAAGCGCGGTGAGCCTGTCATCCTTAACCACACGGAGAAGCAAAGCAGGAGAGTGGCAGCCCAGGGCAGGCTGGGAACGAAGCCAACCTCTCAGGATCGAGGCCACTTGGGGGGGTCGGGGGGGGCTCAGGAGGGAGAGGACCCGCCTGGCAAGGGCAAGGACAGGCACGCGCGGACTCTCTGTGGAACAGCCCAGCCTGCTTCTGTGGGGAATGCGTTGCCCTCACGCAGCACCCGGCATCGTGTAGACGAGGGTGGTGAACCCAGGCAGCCCACCGATGCGTTCTCTCACCCTGAATAGGAAGAGAGTCATCGCTCTCTGAAACGAGATTCTCACCGTTCAGCAGAGCCACGCCGTTTCGTTCGCTTAATTACAAGGCTTCTTTTTACCAACGCCCAGCGGCCTGTCAGTGAAGGCACGGTTTTAGAATCTGACAAATAAGCAAACAGAGCCCTAGATCAGAGGCGCGGCTCCCCTAGTTTGCTTTGTACCCAAAGGAAAGAATACTCATCACACCTACACGCTATTTTCTCCCATCTTTATCCACTCGAATGCATTTTTTCAGGAGAAATAACACATGATTCCTGGCATTTTACATCACAACTAGGATTTCTTTCTTGGGAGTTCATGTGAACGCCCTTCGTAGTCTTCAGTCGCAGGCTTTCACGAGGCTTTGAAGCTAAGGAAGGAAGGAAAACGCGTCCTAGAAGCAGGTGCCGGCAGGCTTGTGGGTCAGGAGAAGGCGGTGACAGTCACCTAGCAGCACTCAGATGCCTTCACGGGTGGTCAACCCACATAGAGGAAATAGTACTAATCTATGCAAATCTTCTGTGAGCACAGACAGGAAGCGCCCCAGCTTGCTTCTGCGGTCAGCACACCCAGCTAACAACACCTGACTGGCACGTGCTAAGGGAAGTACATTACAGCCCCATCTAGCTCATGAACACAAATGCAAAAAGAGAAAAAAGTGTGGGATTGGGAATGTGGCTTGGCCATAGAGTGCTCGCCTGGCATGCACGAGGCCCTGGGTTCGAGTCTTCAGCACCACATACACAGAAAAAGCCGGAAGGGGAGCTGTGGCTCAGGTGGCAGAGTGCTAGCCTTGAGCAAAAAGAAGCCAAGGAGAGCGCTCAGGCCCTGAGTCCAAGGCCCAGGACTGGCACACACACAAAAAAGTGTTGTCAGGAAAGAAGGGAGGTCAAGGGGAGGTGGGCAGACCAGGGAAGAGGAAGGGTGGGCAAATGGAGTCATGAGATTCCATGTGCAAAGTGAAAATTAGGCAGGAAACGAGAGCAGGGGTGGGGAGGGGAGAGACGGGGGAAAGTGACGGCAGGCGTGACAGTGAGCGAGAGGCATTGTACACACACACAAACGTGCTCAACGGAAACCCCTTTGCACAGCTACTTAAGGATAATTTTTAAAATATTTAAGTTGAATTCAAAACACGTACTCATAACTGACACCTTGAATTGACACTCCTCTGTGAAAGTAATTAAATATAGTAAAAAAAAAAAAGTATATAAAATAACAATGCCAAAAGTTAAATGATTAGATAGCCCTAGGAGAATAAAGGGAACTTCACCTTTAATTCAAACTAACTCCAGAGAGATCATAGAGCTCAGCAGGAAAGCAGCTGGTTGTCCCACTCAGAAGCAGGTGGCAGCCCGTCCTCTCCTCCACGAGCCTCTCCTGCTGCCCACACGAGGGGCTGGGGAGGGGGGGGGGCAGCCCGCCCCTCACACAATGCCGCTCAGCGCAGCCACGCTGGAAAACCAACTGGTAAGCTCTGGTGAGCTTAACTATGAAAAAGAAACCCCCGCGTCGATACGTCTACACGCCCAGCCCAAAGAAATGAGCTCGCGCCTCCACTCCAAAGCCAGGCGGAGCGATTGTGTAGAACAGCACCCCACCAGAAAGAAGTCAAATAAGGAGCCGGAGAAGAATGGATCAAATGTGACCTTTATACACCGAGCATGTGCGGTAGCGGTATGTACCCAACACAACGGTAACCTCACAGAACGATGTTGAATGTAGAGGCTGGCCTTGCATTTTATGAGGTCCGGAGAAAGGTCACACCGTGGTAGGATTTCCTGTCCATTTGCTTTCGTGGTGTTAGGATGGAAACTGGAGCACTGGACAGGCCTGGCAAGCTCTGCGCCGCTGATCAAGCCTCCAAGCCTCGTCTTTTTGTTTTTCGCCTTTTTTCATGCCGGTACTGGGGCTTGAACTCAGGGCCTGGGTGCTGTCCCTTAGCTTTTTCCCTCAAGGCTGGCACTCGACCACTGGAGCCACAGCGCCACTTCCAGCTTTGTGGTAGTTTATTGCAAATACTACTGTCATGGATTTTCTTCCTTAGGCTGGCTTTGAACCTTGGTCCTCTGATCCCAACCTCCTGAACAGTTTTAGGATCCCAGGTTTGAGCCACTGGTGCTCAACAAACTTAATCTTTTCTTTTGGAAAGATCTCCTTGATGGTTTAACATTTAATTAGGGCTGAGGACCACATATAACACTTACAGAAGCGCTAACCTTCAGGTGGCTGAGTAGCCAAGTTGCCGGAATCCCTAGCTTTGTTCTACAGTGTGAGGAAAACCTTCTCTGTCGTCAGGGGGAAAATCGTTCCATCAGAACTTTATTATATGGATTACACATAGAATTAAAAATCATACACCATTGTTACTATCTCCAACACACCCCCTCAACGTAGATTCCTCTGGCTGCCTGAGAGAGACCTCTTAAAATGAGCCAACACCTCTCTTTCCTCACGAAACCTTTTAGATAATTTCTAATCTTTCTAAGTAGTATCTACATCAGCGCTGACTGCTGGCTCGCCCCGGAGCCCTAACTGCGTAGGAGGCTGAGATCGAGGATCAAATTCAGAAGCCAGCTTCGGGCAGAAAAGTCTGTGTGACTCTTATCTCCAATTAACCAGCAAAAAGGGAGAAGTAGAGTTGTGGTTCAACTGGTTAGACTGCCAGCCTTGAGTGAAAAAACCAAGAACATGAGGCCCTGGGTTCAAGCCCTAGCCTCAACACACATGTACACGCCCATGCACAAGTGCACACACACACACACACTAGCACACGCATACAAGGAAGTTACTTTTCTCAGATATCATTTCACATCTCCACCTGATTTATATTGTAAGTTTTATGATTTTTAACTTCCTTTCATTTAAAAATGCCTTAGGAAGTTGCTGAAGAGATTTGAGAAAAGCATGTTTGTCACATTTTTTTGTCTCTATTAGAAGATTGGGAAACAGAGTGTTTGGTCTATTATAAAATGCTTATTATGTTCATTCAGTGCCTCACTTCGATATGACAAGATAATAAAGGCAGGAAGTGCGAACATTTTCTGCCTTTGACAAGAGCAATGTGGAATCTATTTACATCAATAAAACTCAAAACATCTCCGACATCAACCAAAGCAGTGCATTGTCGCTTGGCACATGTACTTATTACTGATCATGACAAACAAATCGCTCACTGAAAGGAAGTCAGTTGCCACATTTGTGTGTGAAAATGGTTAAATATTCACAGCTGAGAAGTCACAAATGAATCTACCCACAACTTTTCCAAAAACCACAAGGAAAGTAGGAACTGAAACTGAGAAGAATGACCATAAATAACCAGAGGCCTGAAGATATCGAGTCTACTGCTTTATCCACATCCCGATTCCTTCTTTTTAATCGGTGAAAGCTCTAGTTCTTAACCTATAGCTTTCACCTTCAAGTGTATAACCCAAACAATGGCGCTTTCTCCCTAGTGACTATCTTCTCGAACTTCCCGTCGTGGCTCACGGATTGGAGCTGAATCCGCCTTCGTCCGTCCCTGCTGCTCTAACCCCAGCCAGTGCCGGGCTCTGTGCGCCATCAGCCCCAGAACTGGAGTCCTCCTGGCAAGCTCCAAATCTCCACCGCGCCTGCATTCTAGCGCTGCTCCTGGTAATGCCTCGGTTGTGCTTTGTGGCTGGAGAAATCCACGCTTGTACCAGAGGGCCAGGGACAGAGCGGGGCGTAGAGAGGCATGGGAGACCTCCAGCACAGGACCGCACGACGGCGACGCCTCTCAGAGCAGCGGCCGCTGGGTCCTTCACACCCGTCAGTCACGCGACTGGGCGGGGCAGCCTGCCGCTGAGCCCGCCCCCAGGCACCTTCCTCAAAGAGCAAGGGCGCTGCCATCTCGGAGCCCAAGGGCAGATTCGATCTCAAAAGAACGAAACCGTTCACATCGGCCCCAGACTTCACTCGAGTGGCTACAGGCTTCCTTCGGGCCTGAGCTCCATGTTCCACCCAGAGTATGAACTGAAGACGTTTCCATTTGCTTTGGAAGCAGGCCATGCCTGCGAGGACGGAGGGAGACCCGAACCGATCCAGTGGCAGGAGGCAGGAGCTGCTCCCAGACAGGCCTAACAGTGCCGTGCACTTCCCACACCAGGCCAACGGGAGCTCTGTGTAAACCGTGTTCTCTGCTACTTACCAACGCTTGTTTCTCTTGTGTGGCCGAGTCAATCGTACCCATGACTATAGGCCGCTGCTATAAAGTTAGAGCTGTGCTAGGTATTCATAAAGCAAATATAGGATTTGATCCTATTAAAAATGGGCAAGTGGACTAGGAACGCGTCGGTGTTCATCACTGTGGCAAGGCGCGGGAGACGAGCAGCTTTACAGGAAGAGTCTGTTCACCGTGTCGGGGACGCCGCGGTCAGGTGTCCTGTTGCTTTGGGCCTCCGGTGGGGATGGATGTCACCGTGAGCGCTCAGGACCAGGAAGCCTGTTGGCTTTGTGGCAATCAGAAAGCAAACAGCAAGGCAGAGGACGAGGCGGTGTCCCAAGGTCTCTTTCAAGGTCAAGCCCTCATATTCAAGGTCATGACAGGACTTCCCTCCGCTAGGCGCTCCCTGCTCAAGTTCCAGCATCCAGCAGTGCCCGGCGGTGACCTCGCCTTTGACCTCTGGGACTGGACGGCAGCTTCGCCTCCTTCCGGAGCTCACAGGGCCAAGGGCCTAGGCTCTGCCATGAGAATCAGCGTTCTTATTTACTATAAAAGGGTGTTCTTGGAACGCTTCCCTTGGCTCCATTAAACAGATGCGCACAAACCAGATGCGCTGTTTCCTCTCGTTACATGCACACTACGCCCTGACTCTTCACGTTGTCCTTTGGCGGCTCGGCGCGGGCGGCAGCGTTGTCCTCATTTTCTCGTTGTCTGGCTCCCTCTTCCTCCAGAGGGGAGGACCACCTGTGTCTGTCCTATCGCTTCGGGGGACGGAGTCCCCGGGGCCCGGAGGAGGAGGAGGAGGAGGAGGGAGGTCGGAGGCTGAAGCCTGGCCGGTCAGTTCCAGGAAGGAGGCCCGGGAAGGAGGAGGGGTCCACAGCCAACGCCCTCACCAGGAGCTGAGCTGAGCACCGGGCACCTGCTCCTCGGCCCCCTCCATAGCCACTGTGCTGGGGCCCGGCCCAGACAACCCCCCCCCACCCCGCCACCGGCCCCCAGGCAAAGGATCCTGGGAGTCCCACTGTTGCTAAGGAAACAACGCAGAGGTCCTTTGCAGGAGTCCCTGTTTCTGTAGCAATTGTGGGCTTGGGAGAAGGGTGGGTCGCAGACTTCTGAAGCGGCTCTGGAACCCTTGAACGGACACTAAGTGTGAGAAATACAGACTCCTGGCCCACTTTCCATGAGTGGATCAGAACCCATGGCTCAGTGAGATTTCCAAGTTATTCACACACACACACACACACACACACACACACACACACACACACAGCCTCTGTTACAGAGGTTGGTATCCAAAGTGTATGTTATTGTCAGATCTGCCAGAAAACTGAGCTGAAGAGAAACTAGATAGCTAAATATGATGTATCAGTGAAAATTTGCAGGCCAATTATTCACCGAGTGTGGAAAGATAACATCGAAATGTATCATAAGCACTGTTTCATATATGTGTCTATATATTATAGCTATTAACAAAATATTTACTAGTAATTAAGTGGGAAATCCAATTACCTGACAACATATGGAAATGTAACCTCAGAGTTGAGGACTACTTATAAGCACCATCATAAGAACTACTCAGTAAATATTTGAAATATATAAAATTAAAATATTGTGTCCATACTTTGCTCTAATTTTGTCATCTGGAAAAAAAAAACAGACATTATCTTTGTGATTTGAGGAGATTTCTGCAAGCTTTCCTTTATTCTTGACGTTTCTAGCCAATCTATGAATTTATCTCGAAGACTAGTTTTTTGTTTTTATTTTGATTGTTTGTTAATAAAAGGTACTGCATGCTGTTAATGGAGAATAAAGTACATCAAAGAGAAAAAATTTGCCCAAATTCTACCCCGATAAAAAGTAATCTATTTATCCTATGTTTCCTTTTTTAAAATGTAAGTTGTCCTGCAGCTATACTTCAACATGCTGGTATATTTTAAATTATGGCAAAATGTTTTGTCGTGCTATTTCCTGGGCTATAGTAATAATCTCTTAGAGTCATGTAAGCGCATGCTCTGTAATCGTATCAGTATTGACTGCATGGCATTTCCTCTAGCGCTGTGATTTACCACTCCTCCATTGACAGACACACCACTGAAAAGGATCACGGTGGTTGGTGTTCTGGATGAGAAGTAGAGCCTGCCCAAGCCTGGCGGCGACGCCGTGCCGAAGTGAACACGCGCTGTCCCCGCGCCCTCGGGCCCAGCGCCTGTGGCTGTATTCACCAGGGATTGGGTCTCTGCTTGCGCGCATGGACGCCAGGCAAGCGACGCCAGGCAAGCACTCCGCCCCGGGCTTGCCCAAGCCGTGCCGGGAAGTCATTCTGAGCAAACTCCTCAGCGCCACTTGCAACTTGCTAACTCTTCTCTCTTCGACCACACTAACATAGCGTGCAAATTATATTGTTGCAGTTTTTTTTATTTCAATGATATTTTATAAAGGTTTACAACTTGAACATTTCTGTCTCAAATTTTTGTTTTGCATATGTATGTGTGTGTATTATTACTTGTAAAGATTTGTCCTGATGCTCTATTTATATGTGATGTGATGTGGTGTGTGTGTGTGTGTGTGTGTGTGTGTGTGTGTATTTGGGTCGATCCTGGGGCGTGAACTCAGGGCCCTGTACCTGTCCCTTAGCGAGTTTGCTCAAGGCTAGCATGCTGCCACAGCTCCACTTTTGGCTTCTTGTTGGTTAATTGAAGATAAGAATCTCAGACTTTCCTGCTTGGCCTGGCTTGGAATGGAGATCGCCAAATCTTAGCCTTAGTTTTTGTCCTAATGTTTCATATATTATTTTAATCTGAGGACAATTCATGTTCTACTTACTATTTTGGCAAGAGATTTATTAGTCAGGTTTCCAGATATATGTGATATATCAGACACACACACACACACACACACACACACACACACACACACACACACACCTGTCTGGATACATTTTGCATCTGGACCAAGAAACACCAAGACAGAAGAGAACATACGGAAGTTGACTCACAAAATCATGAAAGCTGAGAAGTTCTACAACCTGATGAACCAGGAAAGCCAGGGCATAATTCATGGTGAGTCTGAAGGCCTAAGAACTCGAAGCCCTGCTGTCCAGTGGACGGGGAAGATAGTGTCCTGTTGTCACAGAAAGAGCAGATTTGCCCTTTCTGCACATATTTGCTCAACTCGAACTCTTAAGAAATCGGTGGCAGCCATGATTCTTGTTACTTGTTCTTCTGAACCATATCCTAATTTCTTCCAGAACCAGTCAGCACTCAGGCACATTGAGAGGGAAGGTTTAACCAGGTGTCTGGTCACATATGATAACAATGATGCGTATTCCTCCAAGGTCACGGTCACTTATGGGAATACTGATATACCTACATTCCTCCAAGGTCGGTAAGGATTTTTTAGTTGTGTTAAAACTTTTTACTTCATTTGGGAAGAGTTGGCCTGCATAGTCTTAACAGACTTCCCAAGCAAGAAAATGGACCATGGGAATTTCCACTTAATCAGGTCCTTTGGTTTCTGTCTCTGGGTAAACTTTTGTTGTCAAATGTCTTCTGGAGTATCTTACCCTGTAGTACCCAAAATATTATCAAGTCTGAAATCTCAGCTACTCAAAAGACTGAGATCTGGGGATCACAGTTGGATGCCAGCTCCAAAGTCTGTGAGATTCTTATCTCCAATTAACCACCCCAAATCCAGAAGTGGAAAAGATACTCACGTGGTTCAGCACCCCTTGAATGAGAACGCTAAGGAACAATGCCAAGGCCCTGAGTTCAAGCCTCAGTAGCTGCACAAATAATCACTAAACTGAAATTCCTAGTCTATGGCCAGGATTCAGTAACACTGAGACTTCATTTGACAATTCCCCTCAGTCCTCCAAGGTCTTTTCTATAATTAACGTCACTCTTTATTTGTGTCTTGCAATTAAAGGTTACCCTGAGCTGAGCTCTAGGCTCTGTGTGACACGAGGTTATTTCCCTCCCTGGGATCGCTGGCTATTTTGATCATCTAGACCTACATCTTCTTGGGCCAGTTTCCTTCAGTCATCTGTTTCCTGTTTTAAGGACATTGTCAAGGCCCCAAGCCAAGGGCTACCAGCCAAGAAGAGAATTGGTCTGCAGGGTAGAGCTGGAGCAGTTGTTCACGGAGCGTGTGTGTGTGTGTGTGTGTGTGTGCATGTGTGTGTAAGAGAGAGAGAGTACTTGTGCATGCTATGGGGAAAAGGAATGGCTTCTCATTCTTGTTTAGCTTTATTTCTCCTTATTGTAAAGCATTTGTTCTGAATGCGAATTATTGAAGAGCAACTATAGACTCTAATAAACAAATAAGCCATTATGTTAATGTTTAATCATTTAAATTTGATTCAAATACAACCTTAACTCTAAATATGATGAAAGTAGAAAGCTATAGATAAAACTGTAACCTTTTATACTTGCTTTATTTGGCTCTGCTTCTTGAGGAATAAAAATTTCAAATGTTTACAGGTATCCACACGATATATTCTTTAAATTAATTAATTCTGCTGATTTTAATGTATTTATGTCCGACTCCTTCAAAAGAAATGTTATGAGCTGGGCACTGGTGGCTCACGCCTGTCATCCTAGCTACTCAGAAGGCTAAGATCTGAGGATTGTGGTTCAAAGCCAGCCTGTGCAGCAAAGTCCACGAGACTCTTTATCTCCAATAAAAACTATTCAGCCTGAGGTAGCGCTGTGTCTCAAGTGGTAGAGAGCTAGTCTTGAGCCAAAGAAGCTTAGGGACAGCGTCAAGGCCCTGAGTTCAAGCCCCAGGACCTCCAACAAAAGAAAAAACAGAAATGTTATTCAACAGTCCAATTACTATAGAAAACACATGCAAAATACCCATATTTGAAGCCAGCTCTGATAGTATGCATCTGTGATTCCAGCTGTGCAAGCCATGGAGGAAGAAGTATCATGTCCAAGGCATGCTTTGGGCAAAAATAGGGTCTGGGAGTATGGTTCAAATGGTAGAACACCCATAAATGGACATCATATACATATACACACATACACGACATGAGATTTATCACAAGTAAGAGTTCATAAAAAGGAGTCATTTCTGAGCTGTCTCTTGAAGTGATAAATTATATATGCTACATATACATAAATACATGTGTGTATATATATGTATATACATACATACTTACATACATACATACAGATTTTCTTTCAAAGAAGGGATCATATAAAGTTCCAACTAAGCCAAACCTTCAGGTGTAACAAAATTTGTAGTACTCCAATCACTACTCAATCAAATGAAACCAAGCAAATCTCATTAGGCATGAAGGGCACACAGCTCGGTTGTCTTGAAATATCTTTTACATGAGGTCATCCCTTTCAGAGTCACAGAATCTATTTGCCACAAAGCAAAATAGCTTGCATTTTCAGATATCAACGTTTTCAGTTAAACCATCCTAACACTCGACTTCAAGAGCTAAATGGGGACCAGCAATGGTAATGCTGGCCTATAATCCAGCTAGCTGGGAGGCCGAGGTAGGAAGGTCATGTTCAAGGCCATTCAGGCAGTGTTAGCATGAGAAACAATCTGAAAAACAAACTAAAAGCTAATGGTTTTGTGTCCTGGCTTAAGTGGTAGTACGCTTATCTAGCAAGCATGAAGCTCTGAGTTCAAGCCCCGCATTTGCCAAAACCCATACCTATGTACAAGCACATGTACCTAGCAATCAAGAGGCCTGGAGTGCAATTCCTAGTACCACCTTCTCACCTCCCCCCCAACACACACACAAAGAACTGATCAGAGCAGTATTTATAGACACCTAACTTTAAAAATATACCAACAGCTATTTTTAATTCCACATTAAAACAAAAAAAATCCTAAAATCCAATAGATTAAAGAGAGCTATTATAAGAAGGCACTTAAGAAATGTTAGCCATTCCTCTTGGCGGTGGAACTCTTTTTTTAAAGCGGCTGTACTCTTAGCACTTCAAGGATCATGAAAAGACAAATGGCCTGGGTTATGTCCTTGGCGTTTGTTATTCAATGAAATCTTTGACTGGTTATAATCATATCTTGAGTCTTTGGCTCTGTTTGTGCTATTGCTCTGAAGAAAATGGTGTTGTCCCATCAAAATCTTTGCACAGGAAGCCATACGTACGCTATTATGTTGGAGACTTTAGGGAGATAGTCCTTTAGTAGCCAATGCCAGGAAATCCTAGTTGAGGCACTAACTGTCCACAAATAAAAGGACTGCAGTGTAAAGTCTACTATATGTTTGTCTTTCATTCTTCCCCACGTCTGGAAAGTACAGGAGCCCGCTATGTCTCCACACATGTTCCTTCTGAGGACTGGACGGATTTAATTTTACCAGAATTAAATTTAATGAAACCGTGCCTCAGTGCACTGTGTCAGTGGGGGGAGAAGCTCTTGTAACACAAGTTTTCTATTCTGTATTCAACTGCTTATTTCTAAAAGTGCGACACTAGCACCTCCTTTGAATTGTCTTTCAGCTTTCAAGGTCACGTCTCCATTTCAGCTGTCATTCCAATGTCTTCCCCAGCAATCATAGCAGCACAGTAAATCCTAGGCAAGACGGAAACAGAAGAAACAAGCAGGGGACATATCCGGAGAAGCCCTTTTGAGGTGGGCTAGGCGTTTGGGTTCACTTATTCCAAACGCTCAGCCCCTCCCAATAACCCCGCACACCACATGTGGCTTAAGCCAGCCCAACCACAAGAAAGTCTTCATCTTTCCCAACAGACCACGCTGCTCTGATAGTAGCACAGTGCGCTATAAATGACCACAGTGCTGCAACCCCAGACCTGCCTTCCTGTAGCAGCACGCGCCCGCCGAGCGCTGCCCAGCCCTGCTCAGCATTCCCGTAAGTCCGTCCGTCTTTTCCAAGGCGGCACTGAAGATGTCTGAAGGGATCTGTGGCACCAGCCCGCCCACTACCGCCTTTTACTTCTCAAGGTCAAAACAAGGGCAGTCTTCCATGTTATTCCTTTGTCCCTTTCTAAACGTAGTCTGTCTATATTTTCCTTAAAAGTGAGCTTCCCGAACAAAATTCGTATTGGAATCTAACCAGTGAGAACGGAAGGGGCTCCCGGCTCCCCTAGTGTAGATTATCTTCTTGTACTTTTTGCACTTGAAGTAGAGTTCGCTTCTTTGGTAGTGATGTCAAATTGTTTCATTGTGATCTCGCAGCTCATGAACTTCCTGGGCTGGTTTTGTCGTTGCTGCTGTTGCTGTAGTGTGGGGTATTGCTTCTTGAATCTGACTTATTGTCAAGCCTCTTTCATCTTTTTGGACATATGTGACAAAACTTTGTTTGCTTTCTTTTGTACGAAATTCAGTGATCAAACATAGAATTAAACGACTTAAATTTGAACAAGCGTATCAAGATAACCCTTTGCGTTTTTCCAGAAGTCTCTCCCTTTGGTTTAGTAGTAATCAAAGCACACAAAGCATGTTTAATATTTCATTTCACATTTTAAGTATGTTTCTATATTTCTATGTAGAATCCAACTTCCCTTGGGTTTGTGCAAGGGTTTGAAAGCACATAGCCTTGAGCTTGCTGGGCAGGGCTCTGCCACTTGAGCCTTCCCTCAAGTCCAATCACCCCGGGGATTGTTGGAGCTAGGATCTCAGTTTTTGACCACACTGACTTGAGTCGTGATCTCTCCACACCGCCGGCTGCGGTGACAGGCGTGCGCTAAGATGAGTCTCCTGAACTTTTTGCTCAGATTGGCCTCAAAAATGCAAACCTCCTTATCTCAGCCTCTCCTATAGTTAGGATTAGAAATGAGCCATGTACCAAGCCCCACATTTTTTTATTTTTCAAGCCTTCTGTCCGGGCGCCGGTGGCTCACCCTTGTGGTCCTAGCTACTCAGGAAGCTGAGGATTGCAGTTCAAAGCCAACCAGGGCAGAAAAGTCCCTGTGAGACGCTTATCTCCAATGAGCCACTCAACAATTGGGAGTGGTGTTGTGGCTCAAGTGGTAGGGTGCTAGCTTTGAGCACAAAGAAGCTCAGGGACAGCGCCCAGGCCCTGAGTTCAAACCCCACAACCTACCTCAAAAAAAAATCTTCTACAATTTTTTAATCAAGTTGATAAAAGTACCCTAGAATTATCAAGTTAGACCATCCCTTTCCAGTCTCATTGCAAGTGTGCTTCCAAAGGAAGTGCTTAAGCTAGGATTTGCTTCCTCTTCTGGAGTGATCATTTCATAGCCTGCTCTGTGCATACTGAAGAACAGGGGCTTCACTCAGGCAAGGGTGGACATGGCAGATACCAGGCTTGACTTCCCCAGTTAACCATGGAGATGCCAGAGTGGAGCTGTGGCTCAGGTAGTGGGATGCTGGCCTTGAGCGGAAGAGCCGACGGAGAGCAGAGTTCAAACCCTAGTACCAGCACAGAAAAACCAAACAAAAACAAACAAACATATTTTTCCTCTTAAGAAAGAAAGATATATCTCTAGATATTTCGTAACACATATGTTTCATCCCTACCTAATTATATTTGCCTCCCCTACTCATGAGTTTTAAAGTTGATATCAGATATCTTTAAATGGCTATTTGTCTTCATTCCAACCTGATAGGTTCTGCAAGGGCTTGTTTTTCTTTTTAAATTAGCTTACATTTAGCTTTATGAAGGGAGAGGGATTGTTCATTGTGACATTGGCATGTAAGCAGAGAGAATTTTTTAGACTCCAAGAAACGGATTAAAAAAAATAGCAAATAGTAGTGTTGCCTTCATAACTAAGCTACTTATTTGTTTGTTTTTTGGCCGGTCCTGGGGCGTGGACGCAGGGCCTGAGCACTGTCCCTGGCTTCTTTTTGCTCAAGGCTAGCACTCTGCCACTTGAGCCACAGCGCCACTTCTGGCCGTTTTCTGTATATGTGGTGCTGGGGAATTGAACCCAGGGCCTCATGTATACAAGACAAGCACTCTTGCCACTAGGCCATATTCCCAGCCCTAACTAAGCTACTTATGTGGGCTATTTCTAGAGGTTTCCATTGTTCCCTGGGGAAATTCTTCCTTCACAGGAAGAATCCCTGTAACTTCTCTCAGATAGCTCCATTGACTTGTGTGAAGACATTTCAGGTGAAGCGGGAAGCCCAAAGTTTCAGGCCCATTTAAGTAAGAGTTCAGTGGTCTGAATCCTCACGAAGTCACCTTCAGGTATTATTCTAATGCCACAAACTAAGTTGCTGATAGGATAGGCACTGCAGGACCAATAAAAGTCCTGAAATGCTTGGCATAGAAACATCCCGAGTGCACTGGGCTGCGCGGCGGGTGGCATAACCGACACCAAGATCTTTCCCTGCCCTAAGAACTTCCTGGACTCACGCGAGCACCGAGAGCCGCCTTTCCCTAGCGGACGCTGACGGGCGGCGTTGGCTGACCGCCGTCCCTCAGTGAGCTTCCAGGACGCTGTCAGCGTGGGGGTCCAGCCCCCCCCCCCCCGACGGCACAGCTCCACCGTCCCTCAGTCAGCTCCCAGGACGCTGTCAGCGTGGGGGTCCAGCCCCCCCCCCCGACGGCACAGCTCCACCGTCCCTCAGTCAGCTCCCAGGACGCTGTCAGCGTGGGGTTCCAGCCCCCCGCCCCGACGGCACAGCTCACTCAGATTGCTTTGGAAGTGTCGGTGGCCACAGGGAGATGTTTGCTTTCTTAGTCCAGTAATCTCACATTCCTGCAAGACTGGAAAGAATAAGCACCTTGTAAGTAGGAAATCCAGTAACTGCCCCCACTAAACACTGGAAAGCAGGGAAGGAGACAGCCGGCCCTGTGTGCCGTTCCCCCAGGCCGCGCGTCTCAGTCAGTCGCGGGCCACGTAAAACGGACACGCACTTCCCAGCATGCAAGGCATCCTTGGACGCGTGATCACGGACACCACGCTCCAAGGTGACCTGCACGCTCAGTGCGAGGGACCAAAAGCGACCTCATTTGTGTATGCTTAGATGTCTTGGCCATTGTGCGAGCGTGCGCACACGCATGCTCACACGCGTGTTCCCACGCGCCGGCACACGCTGGCCCTGGAGCTTAAACTGAGGAGCTTGTGTTCTTGCTTGGTCTTCTGCACGGGCACCGTAGCCCCGAGTCACGCCTCCCCTTCGGCTTTTTGCTCGTGAAGTGTAGATCGTGGGCTCATCTGCCCGGTCTGGCTTTGACCCGCGATCTTCAGAGCTCAGGCTGCTGAGGCGCTAGGCTGACAGGTGGGAGCCACTGGCCGCCGTGTGTTTGGGCTATTTTTGCTTGAAATCTAACTGGAACACGAACAGCTCCCTCTCCTAACAGAGTTGAGTTTGATCCAGTAATGCTTCCAAATGAGCAATGACTGCTTTTGCGCACTTGAGCTGAGAGGCCAGTGTGTGACATGAACCTTTCCTGTTTTGTGATAATGTGTTTTATTTTAGTGCATCAAACAGGGTAATAAAATAACATGGTGAAAAGCAGTAGTGAAGGGCATACTTGCGGTCATTTTAGAATCGAAAAATGGTTTCACATGTTATTATAACAGACTAATGAGTACAATAAGAGCATTTCCCACATTGTGGTGGTGAATATAGTTTTCCCTAAATAAAATGAAGTTGCTTTTGGCTCTTTGTTAATATATTTATCCATGTATGATCACCATAGTTAGTGACACTTCACACTTTCAGGAACCTTAGAGGATAGAAATCACATAGACAAAAGCATTTTATCTAATGCATCAACAATGCACATGCACATTTGTTTTTAGTACAGTATGCATGGAATGAGAGACTCCACATTTCTTAGTGGCAGGTGATGGATATATAAATACATACTCAGAAGTGTGCTCAAATTACCTCTCCAGCTAAGATCTATATGTTCACAAGTAATTAGAACTAGAACTTAATTCTATTGGTGTTTGGAAAATGTAATACTGTTCTGAAAATAGAATAAGACCTGCACTATACACACACACACACACACACACACACACACACACACAACATATACACTTAGAAATGTTAGTCTATTTCTTTGAATAATTATTCAAAGAAAGGCATAGAGGCAGGTGGCAGTGGCTCACGCCTGTAATCCTAGCTACTCAGAAGGCTGAGATCTGAGGGTTGTTGCTTGAAGCCAGCCTGGGTAGAAAAGTCACTGTGAGACTTTTATCTCCAATGAACCACTCAAAAACCAGAAGTGAAATTGTGGCTCAGTGGTAGAGCTTTAACTTTGAGCAAAAGAGCTCAGAGACTGAGCCCAGGCCTTGAGTTCAAGCCCCCTGACTGACGAAAAAAAAAAAAAACACCAAAAAAACAAGGTATGAAAGTTATTCATCTTTGTTCTGTTTCCTATGTGAATCTGTATACATTGCGCATATGAACTCTAACTCTGTGTGCTTTCCTGAGAAGAATAATGGCAGCTGCTTTCACTATTGTCTTAAAAGAAGGAACTCTCCGTGGAGGTTTTATGAATGTTCCTGGAGTTGGAAACATTCGTTTCGTTTTGGGACGAATTCCCTTGTTGGGAGTCATTTCACCGAGGGCCTCCCCTGGTTTCTGGAGGAACTGTGTACCTCCACGCATCTCAATGAACATGCTACAGAGCAAGCTCTTCTGTTGAGCTGTGCACAAATGCAGGAGGTGACTGGGAAACTGGTTGCAGAAGCTATTTATTGCCCTCCACATCTTAAAATGGAATGGCAACCCGTTTAGGAGACTCATTTCCATCTGCTGAGACAGGATCATCTGAGCCCTGCTCCTTTTGCTGTGGGAAGGGAATTCACACCGCAAGTCATAGCTGGGCGTTGGGGAAGAAGTCCTTGAGGAAAAGGAGGTAGAGCTGGCTCCATGCTCAGTCCTCGGGCATCTTCGGGAAGCGTCGCTGGCTTCAGACGCCCGGGGTCAATCGTGCCATCCCGCATCCTCCTCAGGCTACAGGAAGGCGTCCTTGTCGTCGGCGGGCTGAGGCTGGGAGGGGTGGAGGGAGGCGAGGCTGCGGGGTCTCCGTGCACAGAGCCCCTGGTCCAGCGCAGCTGGCCGACCGTTGCGAGTCCTCCGCGGAGCGCGTGTTCAGCAAAGCGCTTTCTACAGCGAGGAGTCGCTTCTGGTGCGCCCTGCACTCCAGGCACGCGCGGTCGGAGAGGACGCGAACTCACTTCAGAGCAGGAAGACAGAGGCGAGCGGCCTGTGCTCCCCGCGGGCCGCGGGGTTGCAATCGTGACTTCTGAGGGTCGTCGTTCAGGGCCAGGCCGCCGTTATGACACACTTAGCTCCAGTTAACCACCAAAAGCCAGGCGTGGAGGTGTGGCTCAAGGGGCAGAGCGCCAGCTCGGAGTGAAAGAGCTAAGTGACAGAGGCCAGGCCCTGAGTTCAAGCCCCAGGATTGGCCAGCACAAACAACAACAACAACAACAACAACCTCCTGGAGTCAGAGAACGCTAAACTATTCTGAAAAACAAGCAAGTGCGTAAAGAAAGCGCCAGTGGTTCACGCCAGGTCCACTCAAGGTCACAGTGGGTGACCTTCACGAGGAGCCAGGGTCTCCACGTGTCCCCAGCTCCCATCCACCCGCACGCCGCCCCTCACCTCCACCACGGCGGACGCTCCGGCACAGGCAGAGCTGCGGAGGGCACGGCACCCCTGGAAGCTCCCTCCCCTCGGGCGCACCCCACGCCCTCTCACCCCACGTCGAGGGGGAGGGCGTGCGCACGCCTGTCACACTCCTGGAAGAGGAGAAAGCCAGCCGTGAATGAAAACGGGAAAGTGTGAGGCCTGAAATTCAAGCCCCGGAGCCTCCCTCACTTAAAAAAATAGTTTGGGGAAGGTAGACAAGTGGAATTAGAAAAACATGGGAGTTTCCTTACTACTCAAGGGGACCTGAGACAAACTCGGGGTGGACGAATGAATGAAGGTGGGAAGAAGGCGTGGCTGGGGCTGGGGGCGGCGGGGATGGGGGGACCACTGGATCCCCACAGAGCAGACTGAGGGGCGGCAGTCAGGCCGAGCTACAGGAAGCCATTGGAAGTCACACAATGCACCTAGGCAGGTGTGGTTGCTCAAAGGGAACGTGGCCATTATCTCCCAACCCAGGGTGTGCACGGCAGCGGTACGCGGTACGCACCCCGGCTCACACGCTGTGTCCTCACGCGAGTGTTCCTCCTGCCTGAGCCTCTTCCTGCCTTGGACCCCCACAACTGTCATGCGCCCCCCACCTAGGATGTACCCAGCTAGTACCCAGCGAGTGCCCAGATAGTACCTAGTTAGCACCCAGACAATACCTAGAGAGTACCCAGATGATACCCAGATAGTACTCCGCACATGGGTACTCCACAAGTACCCACTGAAGTGAGGTAGCGCATTACAATTCCTAAAGACAGTGGGAGATGGTTTATCTCTCACTGCTTGTGACTTGAATGGTCTTCGTTTAATTGTTTCACAACTGTGTAGCCCATAGGCAAGACCTACACTAGGATTTTATACTTCAGCATGAAGTTGTCCCTGCGAAGATATGCCTCCTCTGTTTACTTAAACGATAATACATAAAATAATATGGAAAGTGTTTTGGTGGGCCAAATAACCAAGCGTTGAGCACATTTTAGGAAGAAAAGATGATGAAACTCGGTCAAGAATCGTGAGTCACAACGACAGTTGAGCTGTTTTATAATGTTTGTAAAAATACCCATCAAAAAGTGCTGCTACCATCACAAACTTTCGAGTAATCATTGTACCCTCACATGAAATTTATGTAAGAACTAATATGGGACTGGGCACTAGTTGCTCACACCTATAATCCTAGCTACTCAGGAGGATGAGATATGAGGATTGAGGTTCAAAGCCAGCCTGGGCAGGAAAATCTGAGACTCTTATCTCCTACCACCACCAAAAAACCAGAAGTGAGGATGCGGTTCAAGTGGTAGAATACTAGCCTTGAGCACAAAAGCTCAGGGAGAACACCCAGGCCACGAGATCAAGTCCTAGAACTGGCACCAAAAAAAAAATAATAATAATAATGAGCTAATATGCCACAGGGCTTGGCTTTGGTGCTAGAACACTTGCAAGTACAAGGTCCTAAGTTCAATACCCCAGTACCACCACCAGAAACAAACAAAACAGAACTCATATTCTGTGAGCAAATTACAACTGGCAATGTTTAGAATTCCTTTGGCAAAAGTACTTCTCTGTGTTATTTGACCTCATGCAGTCATTGGTTTCTAGCTTATTTCAGAAATTAAACTTTCAGGAAAAAGTCATTTCCATTGCCAATATACCAGGTGTGATTTCCCATTAAATTTATTCATTAGGTATCTACTGTCTTTTTAATACTGTACTAGATATTGATCCATCTATTCAACTGGATTGCCCAACATACATTTTATCTATACTGAATATTTTAAGTGTAAAAACCAGATGGTTGAATGGTCTGGAAGTTAATTCATTAATAAACACTTGCAAAAATGTAATTAAATAGAGACATTCTATTTTTATTTTAAAAAGCAAACATCTAAGTATAACCAGTGTTAAAAGCTATGTTTTCTGTAAATAACATTACAAAAAGAGATAATGCAGAAAACATTTTAAATAAATATAATAGATATATTACACCAAAGATAAACACTAAAATAATTTGATTACATATTATATGTATAATTCTATTATATATATATATATATATTCCTAGTCTACTTTCTGGACCATTTGAAGACAATTTATATAAGAAAGTACAGTGGAAGATAATGAGATTAAAACAAGGCCAAATTCTTGCTGATCCTGAATTCTGTACTCTGCAGTGTTTCTTAGCAATGGGATTACTTTGTATTTGCAGAAATAGTGTTTCTCCATGTCAGAGTCAGGTCTGAGGAGAACCAGGCAGTACTTAATACTTGTTCTACATTTCCTTTGCCCAGCACTGCTGTCAAAGTTGGAGTCTCACCCTTGTCCCCCACCTGCTCTCTGGACTCTGCCTTCTCGGGATGGATTGATTCGCCGGGACAACCAGGCATTGCCTGCCAGGTCCTCTGCTTGCACCAAGATCTCCCTGGCATGTTTCTCACTGTTTCTCGCACTTGTGCAAGTCAGGCATAGGCATCTGCACCTTGAACTCTAGAGAGAGGCTGAAGTCCACATTCCATTTCTCTCATGTTTCTAAAAATACTCTACCTATAAGAATATAATCACCCATGCTTTCAGCAATAGGTAAAGAAATCTAGTCCATGAAGGTATTTTTATTATAAAAACACGTATTGCATTGGAATATTTCCATGCATATAAGAAAACCCCGCTCCAAGACATCATCCAGCATTATGCGAGTAGTTCAGGTTATTTAATTTGCCAAATAACTCTGCTGATTACTATTCTTCTGGAAGTCTCCATGTTATTTTCTAACCATGGAATGAGGACATCTCATGACATGATTTCTGACAAATATTCTGTTAAATATCAATCAGAAATTTCCATGTGTTCCTTAGGACTGGTGTCATAGCATATCACATGGTGGGTGAGGGCTTCAGTTTTCTGAATGGAGACCAAGACGAAGCAGGCAGTTGAGTCAGAGAGGTGTCAAGCCTCGTGCCCGTGAGCTTACGGTGATCATAACCGGCACTTCTGTGCATGGCAGGGACACGGCTACCAAGCTAAAAACACAGCCTCCAGAATGAGAGAAGGGCTTTTCCAACTACACAGCAGCGAATGGCAAAATATCCAGAGTATTGAAAGAGCTCAAGAAACAAAACTCTCAAAGAATCAACAACCCAAATTCATAAGGCAGAAAATTATCTAAAGAGAGATATTGTCAGGAGAAAATGTAAAAATGGCCAATAGACACATGAAGAAATACTCAGCATCTCTGGCCTTTAAGGAAATGCAAATCAAAACAACACTGAGACTCCACCTCACTCCAGTTGGAATGGTCATCATCAAGAATACTAACAACAACAGATGCTGGTGAGGATGGGGTGTGGGGGGGGTGGGGGGGAGATTGTAGTGGGGAGAACCTTCATACACTGTTGGTGAGAATTTAAATGGATGCAACCACCCTGGAAAGCAGTTGGAATCTATGGAGATTCCTCAGAAAACCAGACACAGAACAACACTATGACCCAGCAACCACTCAGGCATTTATCCAAAAGATGACAAATCAGAATACAGTGAAGCCGCCTACACAGCCATATTCATTGCTGCACTATTCACCACATCGAATCAGCCCAGATGGCCCTCAACGGATGAGCGGATCAAGAACATGTGATACATATGCACAATGGAATTTTACGCCTCCATTAGAAAAAATGATACTGTATCATTTGTAAAGAAATGGAAACATTATGTTAAGTCAGGCCCAGAGAGACAAAGGATGTATGGTTTCTCTCCTATGCAGAAGCTAGAACGAATGTGTCAAGGTATGAACACATACAGGGTCGTACAAGTGCATGCAATGATATTCACCAAAATAAAGTACTTGCAGGGGAGAGTTCAAACAGTGTAAATAAGTCCTTCCAACAACTAAATCACCGTCCAACAAAATGAATCCCAGGAAGCTGGTACTTGAGGTGTGGGTAAATGAATGAAAAGAGGAAAGGAGGAGAGAACGCAGCCATAATATTCCAGGCACGATGGAACCAGGAAGATTGGGGAGAGAAGGGGGGTTGAGAAAGGGAGAGAGCGACAAGAGGGGTGATTTCTGTCAAGATGAATTCCACTTATAAACCGGCATGGTGAATGATCTTTGTACAGCTACTTCAAATATAATAAAAACAAAATTATACAAAAGGTGATTGTTTGTTTTAACAGTCACTTTGAGACAGCCATTTGGAGAATATAAGTACAACCAAGGCCCTGGTGATGAGCTCCGTAACTGTGTCTGGTTTCTCCCACTCAAAAGATCCCTGAGACATAGGCCGGGGGGGAAGCAGACCAGCTGGAATACATGGAAATACCTTGGCAATGGCCAGCTGAGGTTCAGACAACTGCAGCTAGAGAGAAGGGAGGTATTTTAGGGACTTACCAATGCCGAGTGAGGGGCTAGGCTGCCAGGGCATTACTGACCCCCAAAAGAGGATGTCCTTAAACAGATGTAATCGCCATTAAGGGCTTAGTACCAACCAATGACAGTGGCCATTACTATAGTTGGAAATCAATCAACAATTTTTTCTACTCGCAGTTCTCTAGTGTGCTGGTAACAATCAATACCATCTCCAAATGCACAGGACAGAGACCAGGACAAAGTCATACAGCTGCTGAATTCTGTTTCTCCCTGGATAAGATCAGGGTAAAGGCTGAAACTCAAGCAAATCCCAAAGACATAGACAAGAGTATTTGCTAGTTCCGAGAAAGACCTGAGTGTTTTCAAAATTTTGTGGAATAAGCAATACTTTCCTGTCTCTGGGAAACCTTGCTGGGCAAGCACAAAGTTTGTCAACTTAGTTGGTCATATTTCATTCTTTTCACCCATACCCTGGGCACTTGAAGGTTTTCTTGGAATGCCAATGTTTGTTCTCTCTTATCAGCAAAATCTCCAGTGAACTTGGCAGGGCCCGCGGAGCAAATTCAGAAACAGGAAACAAGTGGCGTGCCTCTCTGCATGGACTAGCTAGAAAAGATGACCTGGTCATGCTCATGGGGTGTCATTCATTTGAACACACGTTTTTGCTGTAGAGACTGGATGAGAATGCATGAACGATAATGCTGGAAAATTTCTTGAGTTTTGTTACTGTGTGTGTGTGTGCACGCGCACGCGTGCATACTGAAGGTGGGTTCTCTACCACTTGAACACCACCTCTACTTCTGTCTTTGGGGTGGTTAATTGGAGATAAGAACCTCACAGGCTTTTCAGTTCAAGCTGACCTTGAAGTACGATTCAATCGTTCTGCTAAAGGATAACACTTCATTCATGAAACCCACAAGCGATTTAAGAATGAACGTCCATAATGGATACATATTCCAAGCCAGTATAGACATGGGCATTAACTCTTGTTTTGCATAAAATTCGGGTTAGAAATGAACTCACCATGACAACTAGTGTCATTCGTGGGAATCTGGACCTTTTCTATGCATGGTAGCACACAGACAATGTAAATATATGTTTCACTTTGTCTCTCCCTTTTCAATCTGATGTGACTACACAGTATCTGTTGTTGTTACAATTGCAGCTTAAATCTCTCCCCCACGTGGGTGAGTGGTCCGGGCTCTGCTGGGCCGCTGTCCCTTGAAGTCTTTCCATTGGTGGAAATGGGGCGGCTGGGCGGTGGTCTGGGCCTGGTCTGGGCCGCTTGTGATGGCTTGCTCAGTCTCCTGGCGGCCAGTTGGAATGTGGCTGGCAGAGGGCTCCTCTGGGGCTTCGGGACCGCCCACCCCGCCGCCTCCCGGGCTGAGACACTCACCAAGGAATGGTCCCATTGGCTGTGTCGTCTGGCATGGTGTCTGGCTCCCAAGACTGAGCTACCCAAAGGGAAGGTTCCGAGAGACCTAGCCGCAAAGTGAACTTCTGAGCTCCTAGCCATCTCAAGCACGTAGAATACACACGCACATATAAATAGATATGTATGTGTGTACATGCACACACACGTATACATGCACATGAATGTGTCTAGGTGCAAATATGCGTGTATACATGTACAGAGCATTGTGTATACATACACATACGTGTGTGTGCACCTAGTCACTGTCCAGCAGTTACAAGCAGCAATGTCTTTCCCTTTTCAAACTTAAAAGAGATGGCAGCAAGAGCATCCTGAGAGAGAGCAAGGGAGACGGCTCATGGGGAAATGCTGTCCGCCGGGGTCTCCAGACAGGCCTCGAACCCAGGACTCGGGGAGAGCGGCAGAGGGCTCCCGTCGCCTGCGGATCTCTCGGGAGTTCCAGTCATTCTTTCCTTTCTTCCTGTTTTTGGCTAGTGTCTGCCTTTGTCCACATTTCAATCCGCGTCGGAGCTGCTTTTGGGGGGTCAGGGAGGAAACTGGAGTAGGCCATCACACAGCCGCGGTGGAGAGCACCTGCGCCGTTCACCAAGCAAACAACCCTAGGCGGCCGGCAGGTGAGCCGAGCCTGCGTCTTCAGTTGCTGGAGTAGAACGTACTCAGGTTACGGGAGAGTTCAGAACCTGCTCATGAAAGAAGCATGGAGGCGTGTGTTGTGTGTGCGTGTATGATACGTGTATTTATTGTCAAATACATATTTACCTTTTAGTGAGCCACCATTTTGTGTGTTGCCAATAAGGAGAAATGAAGAGTTTAGGTGGCTCAATGTTCCATAAAGGCAGATGAGAATGAACTGTTGTGTTGCTGTGTAAACCAATTTTGACGGGAACCAGTAAGGTCTTGCTTACTCTTCATAGACTATCACGCATTTCACAACCTTGAATTTCTCTGCCCCGCGTTTCGAGTGCTTTCCTTTGTCCAAGGACTTAGGGCACAAACATTCAGGAGTCATGCGTGGGGCCGAGCATTGTTAGGAGGGCTTCGGAGCATCAGCAGATGGTATATTTACCGTTTATTCAACTATTTAGGTCAACCACATGCCGGCAAGTTTCCAGATTAATTCTTCCCAAAGCTCGATGACACAAACTAAATGCAGCATCCCCTTCCTTCGAAAATGGAGGGCCAACTTTTCAGCTGAGGATCACGTTGCCACCTTTAGGTGTGTTTGATTCCTCAGTGTGTGTGCGTGTGTGCGCGTGTGTGCGCGTGGCATCACGGGCTCATGGCTGACACTAGCGTTTGAAGGCTGGCAGTAGGAGTCTTAGGCTGCTTTTCTTTCATCGTCAGCTTCTGATTGCTGCTGTCATCCGTCTCAACCATGAACTCAGGACGGCACCCCGGACGCTGTGCCGAGGGGAGAACAGGACGCGACACCGCCCTGACGGGTGTAAACAGACGTGTGTACGTGTGTGTGTGTATGTGTGTGTGTGTGTGTAGGCCCCGGGGCCCTGCCTCGATTTCCCCGCCCGGGGCCCAGCTGTGTGGGGCGGCGTCGGGCGGAGCTAGCGGGGTCTTGGGCTCCGCTCCAACCGGGCAAAAGTGAGAGCTTCTCTGAAAATCGAACCCTGAGCGGACGGGGCCGAGGGCGCGGCCCGGGGGGCGGCGAGGGGGCCCCGCGCGAGGCCCGGGGTTCGAACCTCGCCCCTGAGAAGAAGGCGGCGGGAGCCACCGCGACCCGCGCGCGGAGCGGAGCCGGGGCCGGGCGGGGCTCGGGGCGCAGGGTCACCGCACCCCGCTCTGCGTCCGCGCGGCCGGGCCCGGGGCCGGCGGGTGCGCACCCCCCGGCGGCGGGGCTGAGCCCCGGGAGACCCCGGAGCGAGCGGAGAGGACGCGGGGCCCCGCCGCGCCCGCCGCCGGTCCCCTCCTCCCCCCCCCCCCGCCGCGGCCGGGCCTCCGCAGAGCCCAAGCGGAGACGCCCGGGCACCACCGGGCACCACCGGGCACCACCGGGCACCACCGGGCACCACCGGGCACCACCGGGCACCACCGGGCCGAGGCTGCCCGGCAGGTGCGGGCGCGTGCGGGGGCCCGGGCGTGGGGCGGAGGACGGGGCAGGGGAGGGCCGGGGAGGGGAGCGGCGGCGGGGGGCGTCCGGTGCCCAGGACCCAGGGGCGCGGGGCAGGGCCGAGGCGGTGCGCGCGGCGGGCGGGGCGCGGCGGGGCGGGCGGTGGGAGCCCAGGTGCGCGCGGCGGGGCGGCGGGAGGGGCGGGGCGGGCGGGGCGGGCGGGGCGCGCGGCGCTCGGCCGCCGTCACCTGACTCGTGGTCGCCGCGCTCCGGCGGAGGTGGGGGGCGCGCGGGGCGGGGCGGGCGCGCGGGGAGCGGCGGGCGCGCGGGGAGCGGCGGGCGCGCGGGGAGGGGCGGGCGCGCGGGCGCGGGCGGAGGCGCGCACGGGCTCCGGGGGCGGCGGGCGCGGGGACCGCGGGGCTCCGGGAGGCGCGGGGAGGGAGGGGCCGCGCGAGCGTCGGAGGCGCCGCGCCTGGGGGGGCCCGGGGCCCGCGTGCGGCTGCGCACAGCGCCCGGAGCGGCCCAGGCTCCGCGCATCCTGCGGCGGCGGCGCCGCGCCCCGGTGGTGAGTACCTGGCCCCCGGGGGCCGTGCGCGCCCTCCCTCCCCTCCCTCCCTCCCCGCTCCCGGCGCCCCGTCCGCCCCCCCCCCCCCGCGCCCTTCCCCTCCCTCCGGGCCCGGCGGGCGGCGGGGATGCGGAGCGGATAATCCCGGGCGGGCGCGGGCCGGGCGGGGCGGGCTGACAGCTCGAGGGCGGGGGCTCGGCGCCCGGGCAGGGTGAGGAGGAGGCGCCGGGCGGGCCCGGGTCCTGGCGGCGGGGTCCGGGGCCGAGGCCCGCGGTGGGCGCCGCCGCGCCGGGATCGTCCTCCCGCGGCGGACCCGGGGGTCCGGGAGCCGCGCGGGGTGGGGGGGGGGGAGGGCGCCCGGGCCGGGAGAAGCGGGGCGGCGGCGGGGAGGGGCGCCCCGGGAGTAACCCCGGTCACCCCGACGCCCCCGGGCCGGGACGGGGCCTCCGGACGCGGGGACGCCGCGGGGATGGGGTGCGGGCGCGGGGCCGGGGCCGTGGGAGCGGCTGGCGCGGTGCCCCCGGGGATGCCGCGTCCCCGGGCCGCGCGGGGGCCGCGGGGCCGGGCAGGGCGGGGTCGTGGCGGGGGTGGGGGAGGGGGAGCCGCCGGGCACCCCCCCCCCCGAGGCGTGGCCAGGCTCCCCGGGTCCGGGGTGCGGGTCCCAGCCGGACGCTCCCTTCCCTTCCCGCAGAGGAGGAGGCGCACGGGAGGCTGGAGAAGATGTCGGGCCAAACGCTCACCGACCGGATCGCCGCCGCCCAGTACAGCGTGACGGGCTCTGCGGTGGCCAGGGCCGTGTGCAAGGCCACCACTCACGAAGTGATGGGCCCCAAGAAGAAGCACCTGGACTGTGAGCACCCCCAGATAAGCGGGACCCGCGCGCAGCGTCGCCCCCCGCCCCCCGCGGGTCGGGACTGCCCTGCCCTGCCCTGCCCTGCCCTGCCCTGCCCTGCCCTGCAGGGCCGAAACACCACAGCTCCCCCCACGTGTGCATCCCGAGTTGTGTGCGAGCGCGCGCGTGTGTGTGCGTGTGCTCTCCGTGTGTGTTATGTGTACGCTGGGTTGCACTGCATGTGTGTAGTGTGTGCATACACATGCTGCACGTGGTTGTGTGTGCTGTGTGCATGTGTGCTACATGTGTACGTGTGGTGTGCGTGCTGTGTGTGCACTGTGTGCTGAGTGTGCGCGCTGTGTGTGTGTGGGTGTGCGTGGCGGGCGTGTCCGGGGACCTGTGAGTGTACTGTGCCTCTTGTGCTGTGCCTGTGCTGTGTGCATGGGGTGTGCATGTGTGGTGTATGTGTACTGTGTGCTCTGTGAGTGTGCGGTGTGTGCTGTGTGTGTGTCACACTTGGGATTAGATACTGTGCACTTTATGGGGGTTGGGGAAGGGAACAGAAGATGGAAGGTCAAACTCGTCACCTCCGTGGCCTCCTGGACGCATCGGTTCTGCGTTCTCGGCGTTGTGGCTAAGGATTTGTGGGGGGGGGGGGGCGTCTGTCACCCGTCACCCAAGAGCTATGATGAGGACATTGTGCTAAGTAGGTAGCGGTGGTTTTGTGCGCCTCGTGGTACACTTCCTTGTCGGTTCTCGGGAGATACCAGGTGGAATGCCTCACTGTGGCCACAAAATGGAAGTCCTCCCTGCATTCGAGATGGCACAGTTTCAGAGGAGAGTGTTTCTCTTCTCCTCTTCCTCCCTCACATTGGTTATTTGATGGAATGGGAATGGTTCTGGTTTGGTTTGGGATCTCCCTGTTTCTGAAATTTTTCACTTGGTTGCTGTGGTCCCTTCCTCCTTATTAAAGGCAAATTGGGGACACTTAGAAAAAGACTTGATCATCTGCGTTGGGGAATGAGGCTCCTGGGGTTAGAGTCGGCAGCGTCTGTTCAGTCTTTCTGACCTGCCACCGGATCTTGTGCTGTTGTTATCATGGTGTTCGTCTCCTCTCTGCTTCTCTCCTGCTTCAACCCCCTCCCTCCCCGGCTCTCTTGTGCAACTGAGAGAGGGACCCCCCCCTCCATGTGAATGAAGCCAGGTCCTAGTGCCATCCAGCCTTGGGAACTGTGGTCTCCTAGCATTGAGTGCTTTTCTTCCTAGAAGTTCATCTGAGAGGGAAACAGCCAGGCCACCTTGCCTTGCCGGGGGGTTTATTTATTTAACACCCTTTGATGGCTCCAGTGTCCTGTGTTGTGCATCCAGTACCGGATGAGACGCCACCAGGCCTCACACACCTAGCTGAAGTAGAAATGATAAATTCATGACCGGCTCATTTTGCTGCAGCTTGCTGAATCATTTAGCCATCTTTCCATCAGTTTCCCCAACTCTGGGAGGATGACTCATGTCTCGGTGGTGTGCGTATTAGTGTCATGTCTCCCTTGGTGTGTACTAGAAAATCTTTATCATAAGAAAGGTGCAGAGGATGGACTTCTCCCTGTCATGCAGTGATAGCATTCTGATAAATTAAGGAGGACAGGCGTGAGCTTTTCCTTAAGACAGCCTTTAAATAGAGCCCGACTTTCCGGAGCTCAATGTTTACTCACCTCAGTCTTTTAGACCTGAAAAAAAAAAAAAAAACCTTTAAAAATATTTGAAAATGGGCAGTTTCCCAAATATCAGAAGCCTGCACTCGTGAGTCGGCCGATTCTGAAGCTGTGGGATACGGAGGGATAGTCCGTGTAATTATTTCTTCAGCGAGGGCACATTAGATATGATAGCTGTCTTTCTGTGCTCGCCAGCTCTCCGCGTTTCACCCCAAGGCTGAGTTGAAGCAGAACATCACGTATTTTCTGCCTTACTGGAAAAGTAAAACATCAGAAAGAAAAACCACGAACCAGTCCTCACCCAGGCTTGGTTTTTGCTCATTTGGGGGGCAGAGTTTTTCACACAGAGAGCCCCTGGTGCTGAGTTAGAACCATGAGTAACTGTACATGCCGAGTGTCTATTGAGGACTTAGGATGGAGTACCAAGGCTCACATTATTCATTGCCCTCAACCCCCCCCCTGGCCTCCCCCCTCCCCCCCCCATGTAACTGCTACCTAGAGCTTTTTTGGCAACATTATCTGTTAGTTAGGGGGAAAGGGAGCCTTATCCATTAACTGGCCCTTTCTCCAAAATACCCACCTCACAAACCACACACATAATAGTGTCTGTTTCTTGAAAAAATTTCACCACTTATAAAATGAGGTGTGTTGGTTAATGGGTCTTTCTTTTTTCTTTGTAGCTTTGTTTTTACTTTTCCACTGAGCCATACAAAATACATTATCTTTCATTAAAAATCAAAATTTTGGGTGGAATTTGGAAAGATAGGCACTGCCAACGTGTCATATTCTGAGACAAAAATAACAGGGAGTACTACTTGCAGATGTAAATGATATGCATTGTAAGAGGACATCTTTGTTCAGAATTTTTGGGTGATCCCTTTAAAGTAGGCTATCTTAGTCATTTGTGGACAGGCTTTAAGTAACACAACGGTTAAAAAGGCAAATTGTCGGGGCTGGGGATATAGCCTAGTGGCAAGAGTGCCTGCCTCGAATACACGAGGCCCTAGGTTCGATTCCCCAGCACCACATATACAGAAAACGGCCAGAAGCGGCGCTGTGGCTCAAGTGGCAGAGTGCTAGCCTTGAGCGGGAAGAAGCCAGGGACAGTGCTCAGGCCCTGAGTCCAAGACCCAGGACTGGCCAAAAAAAAAAAAAAAAAAAAAAAAGGCAAATTGTCCTTGTCATTAAGACATGCAGACACATATGTAAGTTGGTTTACAGGTGACAAAGCATATTAAGTAGTTGGGTTTGTTTTTTGTTTTGTTATTGTGTTTTCCCAGTCCTGGGGCTTGACTTCAGAGCCTGGGCACTGTCCCTAAGCTTTTCAAAATTAATTAATTTATTTGTTATCCAAGTAATGTACAGAGGGGTTACAGTTTTTCTCCCACCTTTCCTCTTCCCCGGTTCCCTCCCCCACCCCCCTCCCCCAGAGTTGTACAGTTGGTTTACAGCATATTGTCTTGTAAGTATGACTCTTGCATTGGTTTGCCTTTTACCCTTTGTCTCTCCATTTTGGTGTTCCCCCTCCCTAATTCCAATAAATGTACATGCAATGTCTAGTGTACCAAAGCCAGTCACAGTGACATCAGGAAGAATGACTTGGACCCATTTGTGAGGAAATGGAAAGACTTGGAAAAAAATCATATGAAGTGAAGTAAGCCAGACCCAAAAAATATAGACTCTCTGGTTTCCCTCATTGGAAACAATTAGTACACATCTAGGATAGTCCTAACAGAGGAGCACAACAGCTCAATAGCAATGTACATATGATCACAGAAGATGATGCCAAGCAAAATGAACTACAAGACTTGGAAATAAGTGGTTTATCTTTGTTGCTGTTATTTTCAACATACCTTATGAAATTATGCCTAAGCTTTTTTTTGCTCAAGGCTAGCAGCTCTACTATTTGAGCCATAGCCTCAGTTCTGGCTTTTTGGAGGGGGCGATTAATTGAAAATAAGAGTCACAGACTTCCTTGCTTGGTCTGGCTTTGAACCTCTAACCTCAGATCTTAGCCTCCTAGGGTAGTTAGGATTATAGTTATGAGATTCCTGGTTTATTGGTTTGGTTTGGTTTTGAAAAAAGAAGGAAGAAATGAAGGCAAAATGCAGAATTTGGTGCTTTAGGAAAAAAACATTAAATTTACTATGAGTTTGATTTGTATATTTCTTTTTACTTTGGGGTTTTAATTGGAAGATTGTGACACTAGAATGTATGGCTTTTTTTTTTTTTTGTCAATCATGGGGCTTGAACTCAGAGCCTGGGTTCTGTCCCTGAGCTCAAGGCTCTCTACCACTTGAGCCACAGCGCCACTTCCAATTTTCTGGTGGTTAATGGGAGATAAAAGTCTCACAGACTTTCCTTTCCTGGGCTGGCTTTGAACCTCGATCCTCAGATTGCAGTCTCCTGCATAGCTAGGATTACAGGTGTGAGCCACCGGCGCCCAGCTTTGCTGTTTTTTTTTTTTTAAAAGTTAACTGAACTAATCCTAATCTTTATGAAATGTACATTTAATATTAAAATACTGATTTAAAAGCTAATCTCTTTAGGCTGAAAGGCCAAGAAAATTATTCTTGTTAATTATGGTGCTTTGTAAAATGATACTGAAAGTATGTGATTTGATGTTTGAAGAAATGATTTGTTAACATCTGAGAGCAGAATTGCATGTTACGGAAAGGCAGAGGTAATGAGACTCTATACATGTGTTTTCAGATTTTCTTTTACTCAGTAACAGTATGGAGCTGGAGATTTAGCTCAGCACAAAGCCCTGGGTTCACACCCCAGAACTATGGAAATAAAGTATAATCCCAGTTACTTGGAAGGCAGAGGTAAGAGGGCTATTGTTGAAGACCAGTCTGGACACAGAAGCAGTGAGACTGGAGCTCAACACAAGGAGCGAGCAGAGCAAGCTGTTACGCGCTGGAATTCCAGGCTCTCGGGAAGTCGAGGCAGGAGGGCCCTGGCGTGAGGCTGGTTGTGGCAAACGTGCAAACCTCTATCTAGAAACAAACTGAAGAGATTTCAGGGTGTAGCTCAAGTGGTGGGGTGCTTACCCTGCTTCAGACTACAAGGCTCTGGTTCAAACCCTAGCATCCCCAGAAAAAATAAAATATGAAGTGCGTTTCTTGAAGGAAAAACAGATGGAGGAAACCACCACCATCAACTGCAGTTATATAATAAACATAAAGGATGGTAAACTTGAATACTCTAAATAAGGACTCTATACTTCATGGTAGTTTGGGATTGTATGAAAAATGAAATCATTCCCTACCCTAATAACGCTGCCCTTGGCACATGAAATTGAAGACCCAGCTTCTCGTTGACGTAGTGCTTTGGGGTCCGTGTGTGCAGCCCTCCTCTCGTTCCCTGGGAGCTCCTGGCTGCCCATTCGGTGGTGTATGAAGCTCTCCTGCCTTAGCTGGGAAGATGGGTTAGAACAGACCACTTTAGGTTTCAGGCCATCCAGACTGGAAGAGGCAATATGCTTCCTCTGAAAAGCGGATCGTGTTTGTCCTTGGATTAGAGGGGCGTACGGAGTCCAGTTGTCGTGGGCCCGGGGTGCCCTTATCTGGGGCTCGGAGGCTGTGAGGGTAGAAAGAATCACCTGAGCTTCAGAAGAGGAAGCAGAAGCATGGCAGGGCCTCGGAGAGCGGGAGCCATCTCCCGTTAGAAGCGGCTTACCCAGGGTTAAATAGCCCCGTGTCCGCTAGGGGTCCCGAGGGTGCGGGTGCGAGTGTGCGTGTGGGTGTCCACGCATACACGTGTGCACCGGTCCTGATACTGGAGTTTGAACTCAAGGCCTAAGCACCATCCCTGAGCTTCTTAAGGCTTTACCAATCGAGCCACAGCTCCATTTCCAACCCTTTGGTGGTTAATTGGTGACAAGAGTCTCATGGACTTTCCTGGCCTGGCTGGCTTTGAAACAGGATCTTCAGATCTCAGCCTCCCGAGTAACTAGGATGACAGGCGTGAGCCACTGGTGCACCTGGCAAGATGATTTTTTCTGGTTATTTTTGGATTAAACGCTCTCTCTCCCTCCCCCCTCCCTGTCTCCCTCTGCCCTTCCCTCTCCCCTTCTCTTACTTTCCTTTCTTTTTTCAACCCAGGGCCTAAATACATACTTTGCCACTCAGCTATATCTCTGATCCTCAAGAATAATAAGTAAATACATTGTAAATGGTTCTCTTTTGACTTAAAAGATGTGTGTAAGAGACTCTATATATAATCAAATCGTTGGAAAACTCATTGTAATTGTAGTGTCCGCACACAACTTTTTAAACTAAGCTCTAGAGTTCTAGTGCATTTCCACATTAATTTTAATGTTCAAGAAATGGTTGCCAGGGCTGGGGATATGGCCTAGTGGCAAGAGTGCCTGCCTTGGATACACGAGGCCCTAGGTTCGATTCCCCAGCACCACATATACAGAAAACGGCCAGAAGCGGCGCTGTGGCTCAAGTGGCAGAGTGCTAGCCTTGAGCGGGAAGAAGCCAGGGACAGTGCTCAGGCCCTGAGTCCTAGGCCCAGGACTGGCCAAAAAAAAAAAAAGAAAGAAATGGTTGCCAGATGCTTGTTTATCATTGGATGTGGGTGCTTGATTGCCACTGATTTTTCTCCTGGCTTTTCACAAATACCCCGTAAAAGCCTTCCTTCTCCCTGTTCACGCGCGGGGACGCTTGGCCGGGGCGTTCTGCAGATCGCATCCGCCTTTCGAGAGCCTCGTAAAGAAGGTCAGAAGTGACACAGGATCCCCTTCCCTGGGGGCCAAGGATGCTTTCCTCCCGCCGCGGTGCCAGGCACCTCCGCACCTGCGCTCAGCTGCTGCAGAAGGCCCGCCGGCTCCTCCCAGCTCCTCCCAGCTCCTCCCAGCTCCTCCCAGCCCCTCCAGGCCAGTTAACCCTCGGAAGGCCTGTCTGTCGCCATGACAACATCCCGCTGCTCCTCTCGCACATTCTCTCTGGTAGAGAGATGCGTCTCGTAGGGAGTCTTCCCTGCTGTGCGCCGCTAGGTCGGGGGGACTGTGTGTTCGGAAGGACTTGGGCAGCGGGCCATCCTGGACAGCGCAGTTGGGAGAGACAGGCCACATCGTTGCCCATTTTGTGTCATTGTGGGTGTTGTGGCTAGGTCACCTGATGGTTCTCCCAAAGCTGACACCTGGCTTTCCACGATCACTCTCCCCTGCTTGCTTTCCTGCCCCCGCCTCGGCCTCTTTAACCGCTCCTCCTCTCCCTCAGGCGAGCACGGTCAAGTGTCTCCGTTTAGACCAACAAGCACACCCACCCACCCACACGCCGTCTGACTCCATGACCTCGTCCAGCAGCCGGCCTGTCGTCCCTGCTTTTTTCTTTTCTTTCTTTTTCACAACTGAGCTTTAAATTTTTAATGTAGTTACAAAATTGCATAGCGGGATATACTACGGAGCCTCTGCACATGCGCACAATGTCCTTTGAGCGTATGCCTCCCCTCTATCGCTCTTTCCAATCCTCGCCCCCCTTTATGTAGCTAGGCTTCTTAAAGCAGCAATCTCCAAACATACATAAGGTTTCTGGCCCTCTTGGGGGGTATTTGCAGGTCTTTGACTGTCGTAATTGATCCTTGAAGTATTCGAATTGCCACTTCGCATGGGTCGTTGCCTACTCAATTAGCCAGGGCACTAACCTGGGAGTTCTTCCCTTTTACCTTATCACCTAAATGAAGAACGTTAGCTTTTACTTTGTTCCATGGGCCCCATTTTTCTTTCTTCTTTCTTTTTGCTAGCCTTTCATGAATCCCTTGATGTCTTTTGTTTCTTTCGGTGGTACTGGGATTTGAACTTGGGGGCCTCCTGCTTGCTAGGTAGATGCCCTACCACTTGGCTACTCTATCAGTCTCGTTCCTTTAATTTGTCAGTCTGCTTTTCAAGTCGAGGATTGTTTTTATTGTCCTATGTGTTCAACTTAGTGGATGGAAGGATGCTGACCGTACTTATCTTTGCAATCTCTTTCCTAAAACCTTGCTTTGGGCATTCCTTCTCGGTGCTCAGATGCACACAGGAACTTCAGGAGGAGTCTGTTTTCTGGTTCTTTCTTCCTCTAGTCTGACATTTCTCGCAGACTGCCTATTTCCAACAGAGTGGTGGTAGGGTCTGGGAAATTTTTACTGAATGATTATTATACATTACGTACTTCCCAGATTTTATACCTTATTGTCTCATAAAGCCCTTTGTTCGTTAGTTTGCTTGGGGGTACCATTACCAGGGCTTGAATGCAGGGCCTTGTGTTCTTGCTCAGCATCTTGCTCAAGGCTGGTGTTCTCCTACTTGATCCACACCTCAGTCCAGCATTTTTGTGAGTTACTTGGAACTAAAGTTTCTCAGACTTTTTCTGCCTGCACTGGCTCTGAACCCTGACCTCAGATCTCTGCCTCTGAGCAGTGAGGATTATAGACACGAGTCGCTGGTACTGGGCTTTTTCCTCATAAGCTTTTCTTATAAAGGAAGATTGTACCCTGGCTTCTGGGACCAAAACCCCTGTGGAGAACTACTTAATAAAAATAAACTTTAAAAAAAAAGCGGGCTTGAGTACAAATAAAACTAGATGAATCTTTAAAAAGAAAAAAAGAAAATGTTTTCCTCCTGCCTGTTAACTCAGAAAATAGGGAGTTAAACTTGATCCATTCTCTTAAAAGACCATGGAAACCATAAAAGTGAACATTGGAGAAAACCCCATTGAATTGCTCAATGGACATCTTTAGGCCTCTCAGCACTTTCTTGTGGCATGTTTTAAAATTTAATTTGGTGAGAGGTATAACCTCCTTTGTAAATTTAGAACAGCGAGCAAGTTTGTTAATTGGAAAAAAGTTTTAAACAGTTAAAACTGTACGTTTTGGTGGTGGGTTTTAAAATGGATGTGCATTTCCCTTTGTGTCTGTCATTCCTATTTTTCCATCATTAATGGTTACATCGTGGGTTATCACTGTTGCCATTACAGAAAATCCTTCACCAGCTGCGTGTCCATGTATGCGTGCGTCTGCACGTGAGCGTATTTTCTTCGTCATGGGTTGGTTAGGGTGGGAGAGCACTGCCTTTCTATGCCTGCTTTATACTTTGCAAGTGGACACATGATGCAGACAAGAGGGGGAAGTCAAGGGAAAAGAAGGAGGGGAGGGAAGGAGGGGAGGGAGGCAGAGAGAAAAACAAGTTTAGAGGTTTCGAATAGGGAGGAGTGGTGACAAATGTCACCTAACATTGCCCTTGAAGAAAGGAGGGACAAATGTCAATATATTCACGACGTTTTTAATGGCCCGCTTGGACATTCTGGAAGTTAAGGTTGAACTGAGCAAACGGAGCCGGTGTCGGTCGCGTTGCAGAAGGCGGGCGGGGCGGCGGACGCCGGGGGAGCGGATGGGGCCGGGGCGGCGGCAGGCTGCTCTCTGGGAAGGTGGCTTGAGCTGGGGGGCGGAGGGGGGTCTCCCTCAGGGAGGGGAAGGAGCCGAAGGTGGCTGGAGGGCAGAGGAAAGGGCAGACCCGGCCCCTGGATGAGGGATGGCCCCACAGCCGGGGAACCGTGGGGGATGTGCGGAAGAGTGTTCAGAAGCTGCCGGTCTCTAACGTTTACACGTGAGGAAGCTGAGTCCCAGAGGAGCGAACCCCTCTGCCCCTCACCGGCCGCCGCTGAATAACTCGCTTGCACCTGCCTCGAGCGCCCTGCCGGCCGCTGCTTTGCTCGCCGATGGTTCGCCCCATCCGCGCCAGGGACTTGCACCGCAGCTCACCGTTAACCTGGGCGGCGGCAAACGTGGCAGCTTCCCTCGAGGCCATTCAGACCGTGGCCCGGTGCCGGTTCCCCGCGTGGCCGCCCGCCCCGCCCCTCCGCCCTCCCCCCGTCCCCCCCCCCCCCGGGCTGCCGTGGGTTGTATTTTCCTGGCCTCCTCGGTAGGTGTTGTGGCGCGGGGGCCCTGGTAGGAGCGTGCAAGGCGCCCCGGGAGGCTGCCGGGCCTCCAGCCGCCGAGCCTCCGCCTCCTGCTCCGCGGTCCTTTCCGCTTCCCTTCCCCCAACCCCGGCGCTGCGCAAAGGGCGCTTCATGTCGTGCGTGCTTTTGCTTCACATTGTGTGAAGAACTATACGCTGTTGTGATACCACAATGCCGTGACCTGTTGTACAAGCACGCACACGCACGCGTGCACACACAACACAAACCTCAGTGGAATGGAGATTCAACTTCAGTCCCGCCTGCAGATTGCGGGGTGTGGGGTGGGGGCCCCCCGGGGGTCAGGGCTGTGGGAGCGGAAACCCGCGGGAAGGTTGGGAGGCAGGCTGGCGGTCTCGGTCAACACGCTGGAAAATCCTCTGACTCAGAAATTTGACAGCTACAGATCTGTCTCAGAAAAGTGGAGACGATTGTGTGGTCGTGCGTCAGACACACCGCTGAACACACCTGAGCCGGCACGGTGGCTCCTGTCCGCGACCCCAGGGAGCTGGCCCGGGGGGACCGAGGGATGATGGGAGGCCCGCCCCGGCCCCCGGCCTCCGCGTGCACCGGGAGCTGGCCCCGGAGGACCGAGGGATCATGGGAGGCCCGCCCTGGCCTCTGGCCTCCGTGTGCACCGGGAGCTGGCCCCGGAGGACCCAGGGATGATGGGAGGCCCGCCCCGGCCTGATGCTCATTTGTAAACATATACATGTGCATCGTGCCTGTGTGGGAAGAACATCTATGGAAATACTGTGGAGGAAAGCATTTCTACCTTCTGCTGCATACCCCTAGTCAGTCTCGACTGTTTGACTCGCGTGTTATAGGCGTGCAGATCAAACTAGTTGGAGCAGAAAGAGAAACATGGTTTCGTAGGCCCTGGAGCAGTGTGAGGCTAGCGCCCTTGATTCTTGTTCAGGACTCCGCCCCCTTCTTCTTCTTCTCCCATTCCTAGTTCACATAGTGATGCTCAGGCACTAGTCATTTCTGCAGACCAGGCGCGTGTGTGTGCGTGTGTGTGCGCGTGTGTGTGTGTGTGTGCGTGTGTGTGTGTGTGTTGGTCCTGGGGATGAACTCAGGGTTTGGCCACTGTCCCTTAGGGAGGTTTTTGCTCAAGGCTGGAGATTTAACACTTAACACAGCTCCACTTTGGGCTTTTTGGTGACTAACTGGAGATAAGAGTCTCATGGACTTTCCTGCCCTGGCTGGCTTCAAACCATGATCTTCAGCTCTCACACTCCTGAGTAGCAAGGATTACAGGCGTGAGCCACCAGCGCCTGGCAAACTAACTTTTATAAGGGGCTGCAAATACAGTGAACTAAAGCCTCCAGACGAACATGCCTCAGCACCAACCACCTTGTTGCCTGTCTTCCTGCAGCTGGAGCTTTGCAGAGTCGCAGGGGACAGTTAGGCTTTGCTCAGCTCAGGTTGTGTGTGTACAGTGCTGCGTGCCGGTCAGTGTGAACAGAACTGCCTCTCTGGGATTCCCCAGCGCAAGTGGCTCCATTCCAATTATACCTCTGGCTCGAGTTGCAGTCTGGTGCGGACGTCTTCTGTCGAGGGGCGGCATTGTGGAGGGCTTCAGGGCCTCCACTGGAGTGCAGCGAAAGAGGAAGGAAAGTCTTGCACGGGAAAGGAGCGGGCCTATGTTCCATTGGCGAGAGCTTGGGTAATGGGCTCCCCAAAACACAGGAAAAGTTGGAGGCTGTGAGTCTAGAAAGTAAAGATCTTGGCGCCAAGATCTAGCCGTAAACTGGCTCCTGTCAGTTGTCCGTGAGACTGGATGACTGGAGAGCCAGCCAGGGGCCCCGCCATGCCTTCCTCTGTCCTTGGCAGACGACAGCCTAATCCCAGAGCTCTTTTCCGCAGAGCTGTGATTGGATCTCCAGTTACATCAATATACAGTGTATTGGGTTTCATTGTCCATCATAGTTGATACCTAAGCTGAAATCAATTTGCCATCCTTAGTCTAGGAAGTTTAGTTACGCTTGATCTAAGGCAGGCTGCTCAGTTAGCACAGAGTTCAGAACCCCGCATTCATCTGCCACTGGCCTTGTCTGCTAAGCTAGTCATTCAGTGTTTTGTTTGAGTAGGCACAGGGAGAAATTTTTCCATCTCTGCTTGATAGCAAAGGTGGTTTTTTTCCCCCTGATTTTATCTTTTGTGTTAGCAGAAACAGCTATAGTTGTTATGGGTCAGGAAAAGGATGTTTTGAATTTTTGTGTTTAAAATTCAACCTTTCTCTTGGCATCAGGTCTAATATTGCACCATCAGCTTAACATGTGGATAATGCAAGGTATATGTGAATTTCAGTAACCAAGAATCTTTTTGAGTTCCTACTTAGGTACTTGTTTAGGGAGGGTTTCTTTCTCCATTGCAGATCCCTCTTGATTTACTCGCTCCGTGTGAAGTGCGTTCAGCACTCTCATTTCCCATACAATTAAAGGGAAGAAAAACAACAAGGGAATTTTCTGGGGGCGGAGGAAAGCACACTATGCAGACAGGTGCTGCGTGCAAACGCAAACAGAGAACGCTGATTGTTTCAGTGGGGCGGATTCGTTAGCGAACGAGCTGCATAGGGAAGAGCTCTGGGAAGGCGCCGAATGGAGTCCGTGAGCGTGCGGTCAGGAGCCCCCACCCCACCACCCCCACCCCCGTCCTTATCGTCCCCAAGGGGATTTGCTCCTAAAGCACTCACTGTTGGTTGAGCATGCTCGTGAAGAACTCTGAAAAGAAAGAACACGGCTTTGCCGTCCAATAACTCGTGCCACGGGGCTCTGCTGCTCTCTTGTCTGTTTTGATCTTGGCCAGACAAATTCAATTTCTCGGGACCTCTGTCTCTTCCATAAGGCATGGAGCCTGCGTTATGGCAACAGTTAAATGAATGCAGTTGCCAAAACAGCAGCAACAAGCTTCAACCCTAAATTAGCTTGTACCCTATTGTTATTATCAGGAGGAAAGCTTTCTGGTCGCCAGCGTCACCTTCCTCAGTATCTCTCAGGTACAGAATGCAACAAGAAATAGGCCAACAAAACCCAGTCTCCACCAGGCAGTTGGGCCTCTGCTTGAGAAATGATGGTTTGTTCTCAGGAGACCTGAAAGAAGACCGGGCAGTTAGACCTCCATGGTAGTTTCGTAATGTTTTGTTCCTTGACTGATGCTAATATTTATCACCAAAATATAAGTTTATGTGTGTTTGATTACAGTCATCTGCTATAAGCAAACTCAGATGCCTTCAGAATATTTGTTGCAGTTTACTTTCATTAGTGCAGATTGTTTTGACTTGATGTATGGGTTTAGGCTGCCTTTATAAGGTATTATTTTAACTCCTAGCTACTCAGAAGGCTGAGGGGAGAAGGATCATGGTTGGAGGCCAACCCAGGCCGAAAAGCTCTCAAGCCTCTATCTCAAAAATAGTAAAAAGTAGTACTGGAAGCACGGCTCAAGTATTAGAACATCAACCTAGGAAGCAGAAGGCTCTGAATTCAAACCCTAGGATGACTAAAAACAGTAAGATAAATAAATACAGTGGTGGAAAGGGCAAACATCTGAGCTGACTTGGCAGTGCCATTTTTTGTTGTTGTTGGTAAGCTTTCAGTTTTAAATGCCCAGGATCTGCTTATCAGTACTAGAGCACGAGAATTTCACGTGCCTAAGAAATCGAGTACTAGCACTTTCTACATCACTGTATGACCCAATATTGGTCACTGTATTTAATTTAAGATGGCCGGGCTGGGGATATGGCCTAGTGGCAAGAGTGCCTGCCTAATATACATGAGGCCCTGGGTTCGATTCCCCAGCACCACATATACAGAAAATGGCCAGAAGTGGCGCTGTGGCTCAAGTGGCAGAGTGCTGGCCTTGAGCAAAAAGAAGCCAGGGGCAGTGCTCAGGCCGAGTCCAAGCCCCAGGACTGGCCAAAAAAAAAAACAAAAAAAAAACAAAAAAAAAAAAATAAGATGGCATCATGTGACCATGTAAATAATTTTTATGCTATATGAAAGTACTCAGTGCCTTTTCCATACCAATTTAGTCATTATGTCTTGATTGCTGGTTAATATAGGAACTCATCTCATTTTTTTCTAGAACATGCATAGCAGAAGAGGCAGACGTGAAGGGTGTAACACTGACAGGAACAGAGTGCTTGTTGTAATTGTAATGTCTCTCCTCTTCTTTGCTCCTCCCTCCCTCCTTCCTCCCTCCCTCCCTCCTTCCTCCCTCCCTCTTCTTCCCACCCCTCCTTTCTCTCTCTTTGTGCCTGTTATTCCTGGGTTAAACTCCTTTGTGCCTGGAGCTGTCCTAGGGTAGTGTGCTCTTCCTGGGGCGGGGCGGGGCGGGGTGGGGGCGGGTATTCATCTGTCAGTATGCACCGATCTGCTGGTCCAGTGGACCTGTGGTTTGAGTAGACAGAATCAGTGTTTTATTATTCATGTGTAACTGAGATGCATTGTGTTTTCTCAGACCTACAAGCCTTCTTTCAACCAGTGCTTCCTAGTGAATTTTGACATCTCAGAATTTCTAGTCTCTTCTGAGTTATTCATTGAAAGAAGGACAAGGAGATAGCAGGGATCTTAGAAAGCTGGGCCGAAGTTAGGCTAGAGGAAATATGGTTGCATTTGTTTTGAATCGCATTGTTATCCATTCCTCAATAGACTTTTGTCCTGCACAGTAGTATTAGGAAGTACTTCTTGAAAAAATTTTCAGATATGCAAATTAAGTTACTGCTTTTGTGACCATAGTCACTAGAATGACTCTCAATTATGACAGTCACATAAGTTTACTTACTTGATTTTTTGTTTTGTTTTTGTTGCCAGTCCTGGGGCTTGAACTCAGGGCCTGAGCACTGTCCCTGGCTTCTTTTTGCTCAAGGCTAGCACTCTGCCACTTGAGCCACAGCGCCACTTCTGGCTTTTTCTATATATGTGGTGCTGAGGAATCGAACCCAGGGCTTCATGGATACGAGGCGAGCACTCTTGCCACTAGGCCATATTCCCAGCCCCTACTTGACAAAACTTCTTTGAGAGTATTTTATGTTATTCATAAATGCAAAGGCAATTTTAACTTATTATGCAAAGATAGAAACAGGAGAAATCATTAAGATTAGCAAAAAAAACACCTTTTACTATATAAGGATAAAATACAGGATGAGAAGTAGAAAGGAAAAGAGAAAATTAAATTAATTATATTGAATAATATAAATTTATTTACATAATACATTTAATATACTAATTACATATTTAATGTATATTAGCCTGTAAGATGCTAAATATCACATTAATTTCACTAAACGACTTCCAGTGAAATTTTCTACTGTACAGACAGTAGTACACTAAATATCAAACTAGATGTATGTAAGATAGAAAAGAAAGACCATGTGAAGAAATGAGAGATTGCCAGACAAATATTTGGCTACACAGTACTTTTAATGAAACTTAAGAAGACAATAATTACATCCACAGTTTTTGAGTAGCATATTTTCTAAACGTGTGACCTCATTCTTTACTGTCTTATTTGTTAAGGTGGAGGGGAAACAGCATACTGACATCGAGTGAATAAGTATTTATCTGAAAATTGTTGTTGGCGTTTCCACCTTTAGAGTTTGCCTTTTTTTAGTTAGTGATCTATCATTTCTTACCATTCTCAGCATGAGAAAGATTAGAGTTCATTTGTCATCGATATCCAGCCGATGTTTATTTGAGGGCCTGGTATAGTCGAGGCTTTGGTCTTCTGGCTTTTATGAGTTTATACACTGGCAGGAGAGCCATGGCGGGAGTTACCGTTCTGAGGCGCTGACTGTGTGATTGTCTGAGCGCCAGAGCATCTCACGCTGTAAACTCAGCGTATTCGAATGACCGTGGCCGGGTGGCCGGCAGTTCTGGACGGCGCTGGCGGCGGAGGTGTCCGGCTACGTCGGCCTGCCGTAAGCTGCCCTTTCTCCCGGGCTTCCTGAAAGCCCTTGTCCCTTACGTTGCAGGAAGGATGGGTGAAGGAGTTCTAAGCTCCCCTCTGAACCCTGATCGGTGTCACGCTCAGAAGCGCAAGGTCCTGGAGCACAGGCAACCACCCTGCCTCTGTGCGACACTGAGTTAGTTCCTCCCGGGACTAAGTGAGCTGGGGTCTTCCGCGGGCCCGCTTCTTACGTGAGGGGTCAGGGGAGAACAGACGAGACACGGGACCCTCTCGCTGATGGGAGCTTGCTAGTTCAGGCCATAGCCACCTGCCACCCCTCAGCGAGCCTGCTACAACAGACCCGCCAGGGCACCGGTGACAGGATGCCACCGCACAGCGAGCCCCCCAGAACAGACCCGCCAGGGCACCGGTGACAGCATGCTACCGCACAGCGAGCCCCCCAGAACAGACCCGCCAGGGCACCGGTGACAGCATGCTACCGCGCAGCGAGCCCCCCAGAACAGGCCCACCAAGGCTTCAGTGACAGCATGCTACCGCACAGCGAGCCCCCCAGAACAGGCCCAATGCCAGTGTCGCTTAAAATTTTAGCTGTGGTCCACAGTGAAGTCAAATGTCAGGGGTTTGCCAAAGGGGTTGGAAAGTTTATCCTTAACTATCTACCACCGTGTCCTTCAGCCATCCATGTCTCTGCTGGTAACAATTTCACCCTGTCAAACCATACAAGGTATAAAGTTTGAGGTCTTTCTTTCTCTCACACCCCACTTTTTTTAATCAGGCGGACACGCTTGTTGGCTCTGCCTGTCGACACCGCGTGTAGAGATCCGACCCCCTCCACGACCGCTGCAAGCCCAGCCACCCGCATGGGCAGCAGGGTTGCCAGGACGTCCACTCTGTGGTACTCGTGCACATCACCCAGCTGTGTCCTTGGCACTGAGCAGCTGGATAGTCCTTTCCGGGGGGATCGAAGCCCTGCCTCCCCACCTTCCACTCATTTCCACACCCACAGGCCACACGCTGTTCCTGAGCAGGTCGGAGAGGGCCTGCTGCGCCCGTCTAGCCGGGAATGAAGGCCCTTTCCTTTTCCCAGAGATCATCACGGATAAGTGGGCGGTCTCTACCCGAGGGGAGCTTCAGATATGCAGGGAGAAAAAGAAATTAATTACATAAGAAGATAAGAGAAAACATAGAGGAAGAAAATTGTACTCTCTTTTGAAATTTAACTTTATTGTTGTCATGAAAAGATGTTGTACGGAGGGATTACCAATTCATAAGTCAGGTAATGAATCCCAGGGAAATTTGTATTCTTCAGTTCCCATGACTACGACCATGCAAGCATAGTTCAGAATTGCTGACACGGTTCCATTTTCCACTGAAATTCCTCCCCACACACATTTTGAATATTCTCATTTCCTGAAAGACATGGCATGAGATTTGTTGCAATTCTTTCTCTTACGACAGTAGATTTTGTTGTGACAGCTAGGGAAAGGCTACTAAACTCGTACTGTTACATGTTTTCATTGAAAGTGACACAGATTTACCACCAATTCCTCTAGACACGTTATGCTGCTGGATTGCCAGAGTTCAGTTCCCTGGAGCCCGTACCGGCTCGGCAAGGTAGAGAGTTCACACTGATGTGCGGTGCAGAACACTTGGCTAATTGTGATCAGCCTTGTGAAATCATGCGCTATGCACTCTAAAGACCAAAATGCAGTAAATCTGACCTGTAGCAAGGACTTACACTCTTATTTTTATTTTTGGTGGTAATGAAGATTAAACCCAGGCCCTTCTATTGGCCAGGCAGGCACCTTTACTACCCATTTTTGCTGTAGTTATTTTATTTTGGGGTAGGGTCTCATGCTTTTGCCTGGGGCCGTCTTCAGCCTGAGATCCTTCTACTGTGCCTTCCAGACAGCTGGGATTATGGAAGTGAGCCACTGTACACAGCCAAGGAGTTACATTTTTATGTAAAAGTTATTATCAAAGAAGGCTAAAACCCAGGGAACATTACTTATTCTTAAAGGTATTTAAAAAAAAAATGACTAAGGAAACCTTCATGCCCAACAGCAAGAATTACTGTTAACTAGCAAAACCTTGCAATTAATAAAATAGTTCGAATGCCTATATTTTTCCTTCTGATAGGTTATTCAGAAGCTGACGTTCATCTCATTCTTTCGTAGTTACACTCTCATGGGAACAACAACAAAGAAAAGTTTGAATGAGCTCTGCTAATTGAAATTTTAATTGGTAAATTTAGTGTCATCTGTTGAAACATTCCATTAATCCAAATGGATCTAGTCATTTGCCTAAAAAGTAGTTAAGCTGTAGTATATTACACTTGAATTTAGCTGGTCTATTGAAAGTGCTAGGTAATATAAAAATGAAGTGTAAAGTGATTATATCCCCTTATAATGGCCTTGGTCCAAATTAAGCCCTAAATTTAAGCAATTTATTAGCCAAACTAGCCACCAACGAGCTGCTAACCACAGCTAAAAGCACAAAGCTTTGTCATTGCTTTGAGTAAGAGTCTCTTATTTAATATTTAAACTCTGAATTTAAAACGCATGGTATTCCACCCTTCTGTGGCCAGAAATGCAGAGAATCAAACAGTGAATTCTTATGAGTGATGTAACTGTAACCAGCTTGCTTCAGAAGAACATTTGATGTCACCAAAATAGCACTTTACTAAGTAGCCAGCTTACACCTGAGAGACTTGGCCTGATATTCTCTCTTTTGCAGGCTGGAAGAATCCGAGTAAAAGACTAGAGAAATGGGTGCTGTTGTAGGATACAGAGCGAGGCTAGGATTTCAGCCACTGAGTGTGTTCCGAGCGTGCAGCCAGTGTCTCCGTGAGCATTCTCTCTGCATCTGCTGCCGCGGGTGCCCAGAGCACAGCACGGAACCCGAAAGCAATACAGGTAGTGAGTGGCCAGTGATGCGCCAGCTGCAGGGAAGGAGCTGCAGAGGACAGAGCTGAGAGGATTCGGCCGCGAGGCCTTGAAGGGGAGGAGACGAGGGCGGGCTGTCCGCAGCGCGCGGGAATTCTCTAGCACCCAGGACAGTTCAGAGCTGCGTCTGGTGTGGACGGGACTGCGCGTGGAGAGCCACGCGGTGGGACTTCCTCCGCTGCCGGGCGCAGGGTCTAAGGGCCGGGAGCTTGTACGGAGATGGAAGAGCTGAAGACACGGGGAAGAGGCGCACGTATTAGGTGTTAACATGGACAGGGAAAAGAATTGGACAGCATGGGTTCCCGCCTAGTCTCGCCCTGCAAAGGCGTTAAAGGAGGGAAGCAGAGTCCTAAGCACTGCGGAAATCAGGGGTGGCTGCCCTGTGGGTCAGGCCTTTCTCAAACCTTTTGTAACAATGATGCACTGGAAAGATATATATTTGCCAGTCCTGGGGCCCGAACACTGTCCCTGGCTTCTGTTTGCTCAAGGCTAGCACTGACACTTGAGCCACAGGGTCACTTCTAGCCCTTTCTGTATCTGTGGTGCTGAGGAATCGAACCCAGGGCTTCATGCATGCTAGGTAGGCACTCTACCACTAGGCCACATTCCCAGCCCAGAGGAGGATTTTGGAAGCGAAGCTGAATGTGCTTATGATTTCTGATGTTTTCTCTCGTGTTCCGTGTGAGGTAGCACGGCAGGCATGGCCCCTCTGCCTGCAGCCTTTGGTGAGAAGTGGGATTCCAGTGTGGAATGAGGCCCGGGGCTGGGCGCCTCCGTGGGCCCAGGGCCCCCCAGCACAAGGCGCGCTGTGCGGGGTGGAGAGACCGTGGGTCATGGTGAGTGCATGCCGCCCGTGTTCAGCTCCACTTGACACCGCGGGGTGAGCGTCGACGAGTATCGCACCTCCTGTGTGGAAACGAAGGCATGCCGTTTGCTTATTTTCCTCACAGGACTTAGAGCAGCAAAGCAGTTGTGGATGTTTAGAGAGAATTCTAACAAGGTTTGTGCCAATATTACATTTCTTCTTTCTTTCTCTCTCTCTCCATGTTGGTTATCTCCTGGGTAAAGAGCATGGATCTTGATGGAACTCATTTTTAAGAATAATTGCCATGGTTTTCTTCTCCATATGTTCCTTTGAAAAAGAAGAGTCATTTCAAGGGACTTTGGGTGGTTTTTTTTTGTAACTTATTAATGGCATCGTAGTATTGTTTCTGATTTAAATAGTAATGAATAGAGCTTTATAATCATTATAGGGTTGGGTGGGTTTTTTTGGTTGATGTGTGTGTGTGTGTGCGTGTATTGTTGTTGTTGTTTGCTATGATGAGAGTTCAGGCCTTGTGATCCCAGGATTGAGCTACACCTCAACCCAAGCAGATTGTTTTTTAAATGTTAACCACATTTAGCTGAGCGCTGGTGGCTCGCGCCTATAATCCTAGCTACTCAGGAGGCTGAGATCTGAGGGTCACAGGTCAAAGCCAGCCCGGGCAGGAAGGTCTGATCTCCAATGAAGTACTCAGAAAAAAAAGTTCCACAAGTGGCATTGTGGCTCAAGTGGTAGAGCACTAGCCCTGAGCACAGAGAGGCTCAGAGACAGTGCTCAGGCCCTGAGTTCAAGCTCCATGGCCAACACACAGACACACACACACATTCTTAACCATATTTTTAAAATTATCATCACATGATAACTGTTGAAAGGGTTTCATTACAGTATTTTCTTAGATGTCCAGATAAGAAAAGGGGCATGTACTGTGGTTCTAGTGAATAGTCACTGTATTTCAGGGATTTGCCGGTGAAGCAGACCTGACCGATGAACCAACCTGCAAGGCATTGTGGGAAGATCTCAGGGTGTGTGCGGTGCTGTGCACTGAGCTAGGTCTGAGGATGCTCACAAAGGAAGTCCCCTCTGGGCGTCGGGAGTGGACGGGAGCCTTCCGGTGCCAGGCCGCCTTCACGGGGCCGCGGAGGAGCCGGCTGGCGTCCTGTCTGCAGGCCGGCAGTGTGGAGGAAGGGAGGCTTGGCAGGGAGTGTTGGGAATCGGGTGGGAGGAGGCCCAGCCAGGTTCCTCGCGTAAACCCACTGAGCCAGGGACGTGGGTGTGGCCCACGCAGCGGACAGCCTGCCTCCAGCGCGTGAAGCCGCGCGGTCCAACCCCAGCCCCACGACGCCTAGCAGCCCAGCCGAACTCAGAGGAAGAAGAGTTCGGATTCTACCGCACGTGATTCTGTGAAGCTGCTCACCTCCACGGTAGAATGACAGCAGCACGTTTGTATTTGTAACTGGACCCTCGAGACCTGATTAAAATAAGAGAGGAAGAAGAGTTAACTGACACCTGGGATTTTTATCCAAGTAGAAGATAGTAAGATGAAGGTAGAGCAGAGAAACACAGGAGACAAGTTCTGTGCATGCGGTGGTTGGTTTGCGTGGTGAACAGGAAACAAGCTGGGGAGCCGGGGAGCCATGGTAGATGGGGGCCGTTGTGCAAGGTGGGCAAGGTGGATGGGAGGGGCTTGATTTTTACCTTTTTCTTATGGCTCTTTACGTTTCCCAGCTTTAGTGGAAGCAGGGGCATGGAAGAGATTGCCTAATGAAATCTTGACTGAGAAAGGAAGAGACAAAGGACAAGAGAGGACACCTGTGTTTATGGGATTCACAGGAAAAAGGAAACGCCGGTATTGGAGAAGCAGAGATTAGAAAGGAGCCAGAAGAGCTGAGTCCCACAAACCCGTGGCTTTAAAAAAAACTAAGCATTTGCTATTTGGGAGGTTTGCTTTCCAAATTAAAGCCTTTGTAACTGAAGTGAGGGTTGGTTTGTTGTTTTTCTCACTGTAGTTTTAATTTACATTTTCTTTGTAACCAATGGCACTGAACATTTTTTTTTCAAGTTTGTTGGCCATTTGCATTTCTTCTTTGGAGCAGTGCCTGCCCAGATCATTTGCTCGTTTGTGCTTAGAGTGCTTCTGTCTTTAAGTGTGTAGCATTCCTCACTGTTCTGAATACTGACCGTCCGCCACAGGGGTAAGCAGCAAATACCTTAGCCCATTCTGGAGATAGTCTCCGCCCTGTTGATTGTAACCTTCGGCAGGCAGAAGCCTTTTGTTTGATACAATCCTATGTGTCAATTTTTTCTTTTTTTTTTTTTCTTCTTTTTTGTTCTGTGTTTGGGGGCCTATCAAGAAAATCATGGTATTGAACTGTTTTCCCCAATGTTTTCTTCAGTAGCTTCAGAGTTTCTGGTTTCACACTCCGTCTTTGATCGGTTTTGATCGAATTTTGTACAGGGCAAGAATTCAGGCTTCAACCAGCTGTGCCTCACTCGCTTGCCCTGATCATGGATTGAAGAGGCTGGCCTTTCTCCAGTGCACACATTTCTGGCAGATCCAGAGGTGCACAGGGGTTTTTCTAGAACCTCTGTTTCATTCCCTTGGTCTCTGTGCCTGTTTCGACGCCAATACCCTGATGTTTTAGTTGCTGTCTCTGTCTTCTATTGTGAGGCTTTCCTCCTTGTTCTTTTGGTTCAAGATTGCTTTGGCTTTGGGAGATGTGTACTTTTGTGAATCTGTTGGACTTGGCAGGTCAAAGACGTCTGCTGACCCAGGAGCAGATGTGGGGGCATGGCGGGGATGGCAGTCGCGCCGAGCTGGGCCCTGACAATGCCGGGGTGGGCCACAGCAACTTCCCGTGACGGAACGGAAGGAGAGGGAGCCCCCCGGCTTTGGGGAATGGAGAATGCGAACTCGGGGCCTGGGCGCCGTCCCTGGACCTCCGTGCGCTCAAGGCTGGGGCTCTTCCACGTGGAGCCACAGCGCCGCTTCGGGTTTTCTGGTGGTTCCTTGGAGAGAAGAGTCACCGCCGACTTTCCTGCCGGGGTAGGCTTTGAACCGTGGATCTCAGAGCCTCCAGCCTGGCTAGGATGACAGGTGTGAGCCACCAGGGCCCAGCTTTGGGTTTCTTTTCCTTCCTGAAAGGAGAAGGAGCGATTTGAAAGGTGCACGTAGAAGGCTGGGGGAGGGGAGAGGGGGGAGGGGGAGAGGATAGTTCAGTGTCATGAATATTTTTAGACTCGGCTGGAAGGTAGGGGGTGGAGGATGAGCGTGCGGCCAAGGTCGCGGCCTTAGGAAGGAGGTGAGGCCTCCTCTTCCTCCAAGGTCAAAGGGAAGGCGACGGAGGGGAAGCAGAGGACTGCCTAGCCAGGCGGAAGGGGACTCGAGGCAGCTTGGTCTCCTTCGGGGGCTGCGCCCGGTCACCCGATCAGGGAGCCCCGTGACCCCCAGTTTCCCACGCAAACTGCTTTCGCGTCTGGGATTTGTGTGTGCCCCTCCGTGCCCCCAGCTTGGGCGCCCGGAGCGGGTGTGGCGGGCCGGGGCGGTCATGTTCGACGTGGGTAGTGGGCCAGGAGCCGGCCGCAGAGCGGGGGGCGGCCCTCTTGACTCCCCGACCCTTGCTCTGCCTGGCGCTGCAGAACTGCCGCTCCGGGGCGCGCGCGGTGTGATCCACGGACCTGCTCCCGGCTCAGAGCTCTGCGGGACGCCGAGAGCATTCCCAGACGGCTGCTGGTGCAAGCGAGAAAGCCGGGCATCCTGTGTCCCGGGAGGACGGCGGGTCTCTTGAGTTAGCTCAGCTGTGGGAGATAGAGATGTGGACACAGGTAGGCTAGAGCGTTGTGTGATGTATGATGAACATCAGAACTTGTTAAGTCTCACAGATCCCTTTCCAGCACTGTTTTGCGGGTCCGACTCCATGAGAGTTTGTTGTGTGTTGGCTGGTTTGTTGGAGACGGTGTCTCACTGCGAAGCCCTGGCCGTGTCTGTGGAACTCTGGATCCCCCCGCCTCAGCCTGCTGGGGCTGGGATTACAGGCGCGTGCCCCCACGCCTGGCTTGCTTCACGTCAGTCACTCAGGTCGGTGGAGGAAGCATCTTCCAGAAACGGCAAGAGCAGGAAAGGCCTCCGCCAAACACCTACGCTATAAAGGTCTATAATTTCTATGACAGATTTTTCTTTATTGACTTGAATTGTGCGTGAGTAGAAAGGAGCCCTTCAGGAGGAGCTTTCTCTGCTTGCAGAGGCCAGCTGAGAGATTGAAAACGTCCGGTAGGCCTGCGAGGCGGGGGACAGCTGCCCGGGCTCACCCGGAGCCCCGTGTGCACCGCGAGACATTTGTCTCATGAGCCGTACGTAAGGATGTCAGGGCAAAACCAACACGCTACGCTCGAGGTGAAACCACAACCAGAAAAGCTGCTGTTCTGAATTATATATGTGATAGATAGATAGATAGGATAGATACAGACAGGATAGATAGATCGATCATAGATAGATAGATAGATAGATAGATAGATAGATAGATAGATAGATAGATAGATAGATGGATGGATGGACAGACATGTTATATCTGCAGTTCGTATCTGCACGAGGCCCAGGACAATACCCGGGGTCATCTCTGATATTTGAGCGGGTCCCTAGGGCAGGCCCTGGGGCTGCAGTCTGTTGACTTTGTGAATGGTTTACAGTCTTCCCTGTGGTCCTCCACCCGGCATGCTAGGCAGGGAGACAGCAGCAGGAAGCCACTCCTGGCACTCTGCCCCGCGGAGGCGAGCTCCGTGGTGAAAGGGTCCCCCGAGCGGCTGGGGGGGGTGTGGGGGGGACGCGCTGGGGGGAAGGGCAGACGTGTGCCGAGGCCAGGACAGCACGGGCGCGTGCCCTCCGCTCACCCGGCCCTGCGCGCCCGTGCAGGGCCCCGGGGCTCCCAATGCCCGGCTTTCCCACCGCGCTGGCCGGCCCGGCGTCCGCGCCCCGGATCGCGAGGTCAGCCGAGACCGGGCCTTCGTGGCTTCCCGCCTGGCGTGGACCGCAGCGTCCCTTCTTCTCTGGCTCCCTGGGGTGGTGCTCGGGGTCGTCTCCTCCCGGCTGCCTTCTCCCTGGGGAGGGGTGACAGGGGCACCGCACACCTGGCGTGGCTCTGCCGCACTCACCCCCCCGTGGGGTGGCCTGGCCCCCCTCTGGCCTGGCCCCTGGGCGGCAGGCAGCCGGAGCAGGTGGGCACCGAGGCGGTGGCGGCTGCCAGACAGAAGCAGTACTTGGAAGCCCCCCCCTTCCCCCCAAACTAGGTTCAGCCCAGATGCCACCACACACTACGGCAGGGGCTTTTACTACAGTGCTCTGGTTAGTATTTAAGTTCCTTAGGTGTCTTAAGTTCAAGGATAATTACTGTAATTGTTCCCGAAGTGCACTGAGGCTCGGGCGAACAGCTGAAGCACTCTCCACTGTTGGAGTGTCGAGATTGGAAATCCACAAGGCTGGCTCCGTGTCCCGCCTGCTGGGCGGAAGGGGGTGGCATGGTTTGGTTGGTGGGCTTCTCTGCTGTGCAGGGCCTGGGGAAAGCCAAGGGTGGGGGTTCCAGGGCTGGCGTCTCGGGGTGCACCTTGCGGGGTCATCTTTCTGCTGTACCGTCCATTTCTGAATTTCTGACCCGTCTTCTTCATGCCCAGCCTCACCCCACTTCCTCGTCCATAAATGGCCTCAGCACCCTGTCCTTAGGGTTTCTGAAGGAATGTGAAGCCCCCCCTTTATTTTTCAGTTCACCTATTCTGTTTCTGTTTATACATAAATCCTGCAGTAAGGGATAAAGGGGCTTAGGTACTAACGGTATGTCCCTTAGTATTCCAGAAAGAAAATAGCCTTGGGTCTTTTTTTCTTCTTCTTTTTAATAAGTTCCTTCGTAGGAAATCAGGGGGCCCCGAGGAATAAAGGCAGTCCGCCTTGGGGTGCGCCCAGCCCAGGCTGGGGGAGCAGGTGTGGTGAGACGCGGTCCCGGGTGGGCTGGGAGACGCCCGCGGTGCCGGGGCAGGGCGGGTGGAGAAGGCCCGGAGGCCGGAGCCGCCGCTGCCCTTTCCGAGCGCTCTTTACGTTTAGGAAACGTAAGCTTCCCACGTGTGGGTGGGACGCACGCTTGGCACAGGAGGGGGGCGCCCGGCTGCGCTGCCCCAGCCCTCCTCGGCGTCGACCGTGGCGCCAGGGCGCCCCAGAGGCGAGACTCGGGGTGAGCCGGGAGGAAGGAGGGCTGCGGCCGACGCAGAGGGAGCAGAAGCCACGCTCACGGGGGGGGGGGGGGGGCTGCTCGGTGCCTCGGCCCGGTGCCCCATCCGCACGGCGAGCCCTCCAGAGGCGCCCCGCGAGGCTGCACGGTGGATACGCCAAAGCCACCCGCGAGAACCCCGGCCGCCCCGGAGCGGAACCGAAACCGGTTCCTCCCGCGTCCACAGACACACGAAGGCGACCCATCCGCGCGAGCCGGCCACAGGAGACGAGAAGCCCGGCCGCACGGGTCTCCCCCACCCCCCGCCCCGCGGATGCCCGCGGCACCCCGCTTTCCCCCCCCCCACCCCGCGGATGCCCGCGGCACCCCGCTTCCCCCCCCAGCCCCGCGGATGCCCACGGCACCCCGCTTCCCCCCCCACCCCGCGGCACCCCGCTTCCACCCCCCCGCCACGCGGATGCCCGCGGCACCCCGCTTTCCCCCCCCAGCCCCGTGGATGCCCGCGGCACCCCGCTTCCCCCCCTCCGCCCCGCGGATGCCCGCGGCACCCCGCTTCCCCCCCCAGCCCCGTGGATGCCCGCGGCACCCCGCTTCCCCCCCCCCCCGCCCCGCGGATGCCCGCGGCACCCCGCTGTGGGAGAGTCTCCCCCGCCACGACCGGGGAGGGCGGGGCGGAAGGCGGGGGCGGCCTGGCATTGTGGGGGAGCGAGGCGGAAGGGCCACGCTGACCGAGGGGGACCGCGCGCGAGCCTGACACGTCGACGGGAAACCCCGTGGCGCAGCTACTGACAGATCGTTCTCGTTTCTTTAAAGTGAAACACCAAATTAAAATGAAGCGGGAAAGCCGCGTCGCCCGGCTGTGGAAATGCGGCGCGGCCTGGCCCGAGGCCACGCCATGGACACGGCTGTCACCCACCCCCTCACCTTGGTCCCCGTCCCCCTCCACAGCCCGGGAGGCGGTGAGCGTTGGGCCCACGCGTTGCTCCCAGGGGCGGGGTGGGGGTGGAGGCCCCTTCTGTCCCGGCTGCCGGAAGCTCCGAGCCGGACCGCGGCGCCGTCCGCGTCTCCTCTACGGCCCTGGGTAGGAATGGCTCCTCACCGGCGGTCCTTGGTTGCCATTGTTGTTGTTGGCGATACGGGGATTTGAACCCGAGGCTCTGTGCTTGTTAGCTAAGGGCTGTACCACCTGAGCCGTGGACACCAGCCCCGCCGTCGGGAGTTCCTCGTGTGTGGAGAGGTTACTGTGGCTCCGGCGTGGAAGCCTCGGGGTGACGGTTCGCCGTGGTTCTTGCACGGCCCGCCCGCCCGGGGCCGTGCTCCGCGTGCTCTCTCCGCAGTCGGCAGGCCTTCGGTGCAGTCGCGCAGCGCGGAGGCCGCGGAGCTGCCCGCGGTCGTGAGGGAGGTCGGGGCGGGGGCCGCGGAGGCGGTCCGTGTCGTCGGGGAAGGAGCTGGGACGGAGCGGAGGCGCGCGCCGCGCTCCCGTGGCGTCTCCTCCCCGGCTCGGAGGACACGCGAGGCGCTGCCACCGGGTGTGACGAGCCGCCGCTCTTGATCCCCCCGTCCCGTGCCCCTCTCCCCGCCCTCAGCAGATCCACCAGCTGTTTCTCGTGGCTCCGCCGCGGAGGTCCCCGCAGCCCTCCTTGGGTTTGGGCGGGCTCTCGGTGCCTTGCTTCCGTCCCGTCCAGCCTGTCTGTCACGCCGTCATCATGGCTGGTGCTCTACCACTCGAACCGTGCCTCCAGCCATGCCTCCGTCTCTGAACCTTTGCATACACTGCCTCCTTTTCCATACTCCCTCCAAAGATCACAGAATGAGTGCGCTTGGGTCTCGTTGAATGTCATGTTCTTAGGAAGACTTGGTGATCATGCTGTCAGCAGCATGTGTCCATGTCTGTCAGTGGATCAGTCCATCCAGCACTAAGTTTATTTCTTATCACACTGGTCATCTCTGCCTGATTGGTACCTAGCTGCTTCTACCTGGCCTTCGTTAGAATACGGTATAAGCTCTGTGAAGGCTGACGGTGTGTTTTGTTGGCTGCTCTGCCTTTAGCTGATAAAACAATGCCTGGCACTAACTGGGAATTCAGTAATACTTGTTAATCAATACATTAATTGAAATTAACTTAAAGATTTCCAAGGTCCTGTTTATGTAGCTGGCCAAGGGTTGAATATAAATGTAATTGTGTATCATATACTGAGAGGGAGAGATAGACAGATAGATGATACATGGATACAGAGAGATTCTGTGACCCTCTCTGTCTCAGTCTCTTCCAGTAGAGCAAGCTCTGTACTAGATTCTTTGCCTCCCTTACCCAGTTTAATAAAACAGCTGCTAGATAGTGGCTATGATATCCCTGTCACTGTAGTGAAGAAATAGAGGTTCTGAGAGGCAACTTTGCTTGAGCCACTTAGTTATTAAATAATACCAAGTAATTAAACTAGGTCTGGTCTGATTTCCCAAGCCTTAACTCAGGCCCTGTGCCATATACGTGTCTCCTAATTTTGCATCTGCCAAAATCCTATCACGGAACAAATGGCATAAGAAGGACTATTTCGTAGTGTCTATATGGTTTTCCAGAAGTCTACAGGAAGTTACAAAGCATGTAGAATTTTTTTAAACAAACAAACAAACAAGAGCCACCTGAAACATCTAGAATTACCTTATATTTCTAAAAATCAAGTTTTGCAATGCAAAAGAACAAATGAATTTAACGATACTGAACCACCTTGAATAAATCCAGTTACACTGAGTAAACTGAGAGACGTTCAAGGCTGACATTTTAGATCTTTCCACGTAAAGGGAAGACGGTGGAGGACTCCTGCGTGGCGCTGTCACATTCACAAGCCGCCCTGAGCTCAGGGGCTCCTGCTCTCCGATCTCTGGCCCCCTCCAACCCTGCTTTCTGCAGTTCAGGGTCATCTCCCCTTCACCGGCCTCTCCCTCCGCTGTCATCTGCATAACCCAGCCCCGCTCCTTCGGGCCTGGAGGCAGCCCAGAGAGCTCCGCCGGGCCCTGTGCTCAGGCCTCATCCTTTCTGCTTCCCAGGGGTGAATGGGAGAGCCAGCCCCCTTCATCAAAGCCTCCTTCCCATCATCCCCCAGTCCTCCTCCTGCTGGCTCAGAGTTCCTGCGTGCACACTCTACATCCAGTACCCTTTTCACGCACCGTGTGTGATCTTCTTTCTACAAGGGGGAAAAAAACTATATGATAGTCCCTTTCTCCTTCTAACATAGAATCCTTTCCTAATCCTCTTAGTTCCTTCCCCTGACTCGCCAGAGGCTAGGCTTCTAAGCAAATGGTCCTTATCCCCAAGGCAGGCCCGGCGGGCTGCGGGCCAGGCTGCAGGCCACGCTGCGAAGGCGCAGGTGCCGTGGGCTTGCCCAGGGCCACAGATCCCACCAGACCTCAGAGCTGGAAGAGACTGCAGAGGCTGCAGGCCTGGTTCTCTTCGTGTTTGTTTTGTGCAGTATTTAGCTGCAAATAACTAAGGACTTAATCATATTATTTGCCATCCATTCCTGATTCCTCATCGATGTCTCAGACTTGCTCACCTAGGTCTAAGGCTGACTTCCTTGTTTGAGTCATCTGATTATTTGCATCTTCTTTGAGGGAACTGATCATTTTTACTTTTTTTTTTTTTTTTGCCAGTCCTGGGCCTTGGACTCCGGGCCTGAGCACTGTCCCTGGCCTCCTTTTGCTCAAGGCCAGCACTCTACCACTTGAGCCACAGCGCCGCTTCTGGCTTTTTCTGTTTATGGGGTGCCGAGGAATGGAACCCGGAGCTTCATGCATGCGAGGCGAGCACTCTGCTGCTAAGCCACATTCCCAGCCCCTAACTGACCGTTTTTAAAAGTAGACTTTGGATTTGCCTAGCACCTCAGCTATCGTCAATATCATTTGATTTTGGTTATGGGGTCATCAGCTTTCGGAGGAGTTGTATTGCCTTTCCTTTTCCTATTTCTGGTGTTCCTGGGTTGGGGTTTGCACATCCATTGGGATGGATGATGTGTTGGAGGGTTTAGTTTGGTGTTTTGGGGTTTTAGTGGAGAGTCTTTCCTTGGGGTCATGATCTCTGCTACTACTCAGAGGAGTGAAAGCAGGCCAGGGCAAGCAAAGCCACAGTTCAGAAATCGCACCCGCTGTCTCGCTGCAGCACAGACCCGTGCCGTCTCGCTTCAAAGGCAGGCTGGAGGCAGAGGGTCACTCTAGGGTTTGATTGGCAGCTCTGCAATATCACCCAGGCCTCAGTGCTTCAGGGTTTCCCCTGACACCTTCATCTGACTGACAGTCCGTCTCTCCGTCCTGACACCTTCATCTGATTGACAGTCCGTCTCCCCGTCCTGAAACCTTCATCTGATTGATTGACAGTCCATCTCCCCATCCTGACACCTTCATCTGATTGACAGTCCATCTCCCCATCCTGACACCTTCATCTGATTGATTGACAGTCCATCTCCCCGTCCTGACACCTTCATCTGATTGACAGTCCATCTCCCCATCCTGACACCTTCATCTGATTGACAGTCCATCTCCCCATCCTGACACCTTCATCTGATTGATTGACAGTCTATCTCCCCGTCCTGACACCTTCATCTGATTGACAGTCCGTCTCCCCATCCTGACACCTTCATCTGATTGACAGTCTGCCTCCCCGTCCTGACACCTTCATCTGATTGATTGACAGTCTGCCTCCCTGTCCTGACACCTTCATCTGATTGATTGACAGTCTATCTCCCCATCCTGACACCTTCATCTGATTGACAGTCCATCTCCCCATCCTGACACCATCTGTTTGATTGACAGTGCATCTCCCCATCCTGACACCTTCATCTGACTGATTGACAGTCCGTCTCCCCATCCTGACACCTTCATCTGATTGACAGTCTGTCTCCCCGTCCTGACACCTTCATCTGATTGATTGACAGTCTGTCTCCCCATCCTGACACCTTCATCTGATTGATTGACAGTCTATCTCCCCATCCTGACACCTTCATCTGATTGACAGTTTGTCTCCCCGTCCTGACACCTTCATCTGATTGACAGTCCGTCTCCCCGTCCTGACGCCTTCATCTGATTGACAGTCTGCCTCCCCGTCCTGACGCCTTCATCTGATTGACAGTTTGTCTCCCCGTCCTGACACCTTCATCTGATTGATTGACAGTCCGTCTCCCCGTCCTGACACCTTCATCTGATTGATTGACAGTTTGCCTCCCCGTCCTGACACCTTCATCTGATTGATTGACAGTCTGTGTCCCCGTCCTGACACCTTCATCTGATTGATTGACAGTCCGTCTCCCCGTCCTGAGATGGCCAGGACCTCGCATGCGAACAAAATGTGCATTTGTCGCGGGGGCTGAGCCACACTTGTACTCAGTCACACCTCTCTTTATTCCTGAGGAGAATGTCCTCCCAGACGATCCTAGCACACTGCTAATCATGCATCGAGCTACCGGCAAAGCGGAGGCGATGCGATTCCGAGGTATTCATCACGCTGACAGACACAGCACGGATGAGCTCAGCATTCATCTGGTATGGAAGAGAAGGGAAATGGCTATTGTGGAGGCCCCCCTCCTAATGTCTCGCTCATGCCCATCCCAAGAAGAAAATCTTCTGACTCATCTGTATCATTATTCATCGTATTGTCCAAATTGCAAGGATGTGTTCTTGTCTAGAAGTGTGTGTATGTTTGTACTGTCTGACATTGTTAAGGAATATTCAGGCAGGGAAGCAGGGAGGGAGGAAAGAAAGTGTAGCGTGTCTACTGTATGTTGTGTATAGTGTGTATAGCATGTTTAGGGTATGCAGTGTGTATAGGGTGTTTAGGGTATAGGGTGTACAGGGTGTGTAGCATGTCTGGGGTGTATAGCCCGTATAGGATGCCCAGTGTGTGTTTCATGTGTGGACTGTGCAGCGTGTACACGGTGTGTTGTGTACTGCATGTAGAGAATGGGGAGCATGGTTGCGTTTGGTGGAGGCTTTCTTCCAGATTTCACACTGCTGGCTTCACTCCACCTCTCCCCCACCCTGTGGCAGATGTCACTGAAGGTCTTCCGGGGCTCTCTTCTATAATAAGGCACCACTTCCATTCGTCCTGGCTCCGCCCTCAGGGCCTGGTCACCTCCCCAAAGCCAGACCTCAGATACTGCGACATGAGGGGTTCAGAGTTCAATATTTGAATCTTGTAAGGGACATGACCATTCCGTTCATCACAGGTGGGAAAGAGGAGGAAAGGAGAGGGGAGGGAGGAAGTTAACATTCCAAATGGCTATTGTGTTGCAGAAATGTATAAAAAGTGAATAATAGTCACTGGACCTGGAGTGTAGTCTCTCATTTGCTTTTGCAAAAACAAAAGTGAGGGGCTGGGAATATGGCCTAGTGGCAAGAGCGCTCACCTCGTATACATGAAGCCCTGGGTTCGATTCCTCAGCACCACATATACAGAAAAGGCCAGAAGTGGCGCTGTGGCTCAAGTGGCAGAGTGCTAGCCTTGAGCAAAAAGAAGCCAGGGACAGCGCTCAGGCCCTGAGTTCAAGGCCCAGGACTGGCAAAAAAAAAAAAGGGAGGTGGGGAGGAGATGATTATATGATAAAAGAACAACCTAACTTTCTTCTCCCTCCTGGCCTCAGTCCAAGGGGAGTTTTGCTTAGGGCTGGAGTTTTAAGTGGGATAGAAGGAGCCTTTCTGAATGTAATTGCTGACGAATGTATCTACGACATTTTAAAGGAAACGAAATCATCTAACTTGTTGATCTAATTGTGACAGTAAGGCCTACTGAAAATGGTCTCTAATACCTGCCATGAGCTTTAGTATAGAATTATTTTAAGTTGATACAGATAAGCTAGTCCTAGTCCTCTGAAGTGATTGCTTTACATGTCAGAGCCTGTGGGAGGACACAAGTATGACTTCATTCTTACCTAGATAGACCTGAGATAGACCTAGATAGACCTGGATAGCACCGAGAAGAGACACATGCCAACTGACAATTAGGATTCTGGGTAATAAGAGGCTCAAAGTATATGGTACATAAGGTAATAATTAATGTTATTTTTGTTTCTCGGGGTAAAACTAGAGACACAGAATGGTCGCGCCGACTTATCCATGGGTAGCAAAGCCAGGTTGTGAACTAGGTTTGTGGCTGCGAGTCCAATGTCCTTTGCCCTGCCCGGAATGAATGAAAGAGAAGATCAAAGGCCCCTTCCTCTCCAGGGAGAAGTCAGAGAAGACTCCTGGATGGCAGGCAATTTAGAGTTCCCTGGGGGATGAGGTGATCGCGGAGGAGTTCTTCACAGTGAGGAGAGAGGGGAGAGGTGCCAGTGCTGTTGGAACACAGCTTGTGGGATTGGGAAGATTGGGAAGGTAGCCGAGACTTCTAATGAAAGGCCTTATCCTCCAGGTAAAGTATAAGGCCTGAACCTTATACTTAAGATGTAAGTACGGGTCTCCTGCTCGAGGCGTAAGTATAAGGTATAAGATGTCTACTTGAGGCGTTTGTATTTACTTCTGCGGACAGCAGGAGACCCTGGGGGAGCCAGGATCAGAATTGTGGGTGTTTGGGGGGCAGTGAGTGTCCCACAGATACTTCCCGCTGTGCTGGATAGGATCCAGAGACGAGATTACAGGCCGAAGTGCCATGTTGACACCTGGCGCACGAGGTGAACAGCCTCACGTGGCGCGGGGTAAAGGCGGGTGGCCACGCGTGTCAGGGCTGGCCGGGCAGGCTTGTTGCCAGTCCCCTAACAAGTGAAGAGTTACTTACGACTCCTGGAAGTTCAAGCTGTCTTCCCAGCTGTACGGATTTATCTCATGCTCCTAGAAGAGGTTTTCGATGGCTTCAAACTACCAGAGAGAGAGACTCACACTTCAAAGCGAGCTAGAGTGAAAAAGAGAGTCTGTGATTCCTTTCCTGCCTGCAATAAGTGACAAACTAAATAAGGGCCAAAATAAATGACATTTCCCTAGTGAACACGAGGGGGAAAAAAAGGCACACAGAAACTGTCACGGCATTGGACAACATCCTTGTTTGAATGGCGAAAACGAAAAAGAGCGTAAAAGACCACATCAGATGTTGGCAAGGATCTCTAGTAATTGAACTTTGACTCTGCTGCTGGTGGGAAAGTAGCTTGGTAGAAGCATTCTGGGAGTATTATTATTATTTTAGTGGTGTGTGAGAAGTGAGAGCCTCGGGCTGGCCAGGCAGACATTGTCCTGCATGAGGCCGGTGCCCAGGCCTCTCTGACCTGGCTGTTTTCCTAACAGGCCAGCCCGTTCCAGGAGCCTCTCCCCTACTTACGGCCACCCCTGTGAATGGGACCACTGTGCCCTCTAATCCCGGTGACTTGGGCTGGTGAGATCAGGAGGATCACATTTGCCAGGCAAAACGTTTGCAGGCCACCATCGCAACCAAGAAGGAGCTTACTGTGCACCTGTTGTCGGAGCTGTGGAAGCAAGTCTAAATTGGAAGTGGGGACTGGAGACTCCCTAGCACGAGGAAGGCCTTGAGTTCGAAGAACAAAAAGGAGAGAACTCAATACCTGACTCACGTGACTCTAACCCCTCTGTACGTCACGTCTACTGCATAAGTAAATAAATAAATAGCAATAACAACACCCAGTCGTCTGGGAAATTTCACAAGGGAAATAAAAGCACCCATCCATTTACATGCAAATAATTATATATAAATGTGCAAAGCACACTGATGTGTAATAGCCCACACTGGAATCAACCCCAGAGGTTGTGCATTCATAGATAAATGGGAGAAAACTCTTTTTCTGTGTTCCCTAATTGTTAGGTGCAGTAATGTGGATAAATCTCAAGGCACGTTGAGAGCGTCCAGATCATTCTCCTTCAACACACACACACATGCACACAAACACACACGCACACACACACACACACACACACACACAATGGTTTCATTCTCCTCAGGTGAAATTGAGAAAATGCCAACTAATTTGTGTTGATGAAAAGCAAATCGGTGTCTGCCGAGGCATGGAGGGGAGGGAGGAACCGAAGGGGTGGGGGAGAGCTTCCCGAGGCCTGGAGCAGCCATTGGAGGGATGAAGAAGCTCACAGCCTCCGTGTGCGTGGTGGACTGACCAACGCAAGCTTCTGGAACGCCTCAGCACTTCTCAAATAGCACCAAGGCACAGCTTTGTGATCTATGCTTTCATAAAGCTGATTTTCAAAGAGGTACCAGGTATATATTCCTAATAAATTCAGTTAAAATGGAATTGAATTCTTAAGACTTCAAATATAGATCATCTGTACCTCTTCAGATAAAGAGCTCATCCTGCCTGTAGATTTTTCCAGAAGTTATCTCTCCCTTACTTTCAGTTCCCCTCTTATGACCTTTTCTGTTTGACCTCAGACATGCTCAAGTCTCTCTCATCTTTAAACAACACAGAGCCTTTCCCTTCAAGCTCTCCTCGCCAAGGCCAGCGAGCCCGCCCGTGGGTTCACCCGGACTCGTCGGTTCCTGTGCAGACGGTCAGGGCTGTGTGCAGTGTTCAGCTCCGGGGACTCCTAACTGCATCTTGAGCTTCTCAGCGTTCGTTTTAATGAATATGGATTCATTACTTCTCTGGGCTCCCCTGAATGACGTTGTTCTTTGACGCCCTTTTCGTCCATGCACATCACCCGCGCTCGTCTTGCTTATTTTAGCTTTGCTTCTCGTACATAGTTTTCTTTTTTCTATATGTGAACTTTTGGGTGACCTGTCTCTTCTCACAATTCCAGTTCCCATGTAATTGCCCATGGCTCCCAAGTTTTTATCTAGACCAGATGCTTCAGAACGTTTCTACTTCCCCACCAGACCTCTCCACTTAGATCTCCAACAGCGCGTTGAAGGTTATCCTCTCCAGAATAGTGTATGCCAACTTGAAGCCAGCTTCAGAAAATAGTGTGGACTGAGCCTGGCTCCCTGCCTCCAAGCAGGAATCGGGCTGGCAGAGTCCACTTCCTTTCCCTACTACCTCCAAGGTTTGTCTGCCCAGCTGTGAGTCCAGGTCCTCTCCCCTCCCCCCCTCCCTTTCCATCTGTGCTTTCTGCCTGTCCCCCAGTTCAGGTTCACCTTATCTGATCTCAGCTGGGCCTCCCGGCTCCCTGCCTTTCTGCCTTCTGGTGTAGCTTTCATGCTGAGATCAGTTGTTCCCTGTCTCGTGCTGCTGCGTCCTGCGATCGTGTGAGTGCCCATTGCGTAACGTACTTGACCGTACACGCCAAAGCTTTTTTTTTTTTTTTGGTCGGTCATGGAGGGCCTGGGCACCGTCCTTGAGTGCTGTTGCTCAAAGCGAGCGAGCACTCTACCACTGGAGCCACAGGGCCTCTTCCGGTGGTTAACCCAGGATACGAGTCTCTGTCGCGCGAGTTTCTAGCCCAGGCTGGCAGCGAACTGCAATCCTCAGATCTCAGCCTCCTGAGTAGCAAGGATTACAGGCACCAGCCGCCAGTGCCTGGCGGAAAGCCAAGTCTTCTTAGTAATTTTTTTCCTACAAGAGTAAACTGGGCTCCCCTTGTCCATAGGATGAAGCCAAGGTCTTCCGTGTGATAGTGGGGTGTCGTGCCTGCCTCCCCCCTCCTCAGATAAGCCTCCCAACCGCCACAGCTCCCGAGCGTCCACACGGTGCAGATCCGCTTTTGTTCTTACATGTTCTTTCCAGGCCTTATATGGGGGTGGGTGGCTGTAGTCCCAGCTATTTGGAAAATGAAAGAAGGAGAACAGGGGTTCAAAGCCAGCCTGGGAAAAGTTAGCAGGAGACCTTACCTGACAGAGCAGGACACGAGCGAGCTGGTGCGGCACCTCTCTAGCAAGCACCAGGTCCTGGGTTCAGTCCCCAGCACTGCATCCGGGGGACTCGGGTCCCAGTCAGCATCTCCCAATACCGGCCTCACGCCGCATTCTCAGGGCGGAGGTAGCGGTGCTCGCCAGGTTATTTTGAGCACTTAGTCTGTGTTCGGATAGGTTGTGGTCTTGGCCTCATTCTGAACGGCAGTGATTGTTACCCATTTGAAAGGTGATGCTTGAGGCAAAGAGAGGAAATAATCTGCCCGGAATTATTCATCTAGTCAGGACCGCGTTGGGCTCTGGTCTGGGCTTTCTGCTCTACCATGTTGCTTTTCTCCTCTTGTCTCCTGTAGGGATTGTAGTGTTTTCTGATCCTGTACTGTCTCCCGTCTATCTGAGTTCAAGAAACAAGAAAGCAGAAGCATTTGTGACTGGCACGGAATCTCAAATATAATACAGTGCCACGCTATCACGTTAGCAGCAGTGATAGGATACAGAGATTTCTTTTTCCAGAGCCTGTTGATGTCTTTGGGTGAAGTGTGCTTCTTGTTCACTTTGCTCATGAGCGCTATGTGTGCAGGCCTTGGGGTCACTGCCCAGGAGACGAGTCCTGGCGTGCGTGTCCATCTTCTAGGAGTTAGGGCTTGGCAGTTGCACTTCGAATCAGAACCAGCAGCGAAACAGCCTCAGTTTTCAAGCCCAGGGCGGCCCGGTGGGACTTGACTTGAAGAGGAGCGGGGAAGGTTTGCTGAAGAATAATAGAAGGAGTGCAAAAAAGAAAAGTTCTGGGGAAAAGATTATGCGGACCCGATAAGGATGCTGACTGCAATTTGGAATACATAGGAACTCAGAAACAGAAGGCTGGTTTGGTTCAGAACAATGATTCCTTCCATCCAAGGGCTAAGTCCCGCGCGAGGGCTGCCGCCAGTGGCTAAGCCGCGCTCAGTGTGAGCTAGAGGAATGCCTGAGCGGGTGTGCAGCTGCGCATCACCGAGTGTGTGTGTGTGAGGGAGGCAGGGCAGGGGGAGTGGGGGCCCCGGAGGCTGGGAGGCTCCCGGTTCCCTGGCGGGTGGGTCGGGCCCCGTGCTCTGCAGGGTCCGCCGTGCCCAGCGCGACTCCGCTTCCGTTCCCTAGCACCAGCTAAAATATGTCACACTCGGCACGTTTCGTGACCTCTCGGAACTCCCCATGGGAACCCCATGAACCCCAATCACGTGGCCGTGTACTCCTGCGAAGATAGGCACCACGAATACAGCGTAAAGCTCATGATCTCTTAGAAACTCAGATCCAGAATGAGCAGAACTGAAGGCTGGCCTCACGTTCCACGAAAGCTTAGATGGACACACAGAATTCTTTTGCTCTTTTAATATTTGCTCCTAGTCTGGCAACTGTATTTACCAACATATTTGAAAATTAATATCCAAGGGATTCAGGTCTCAGAAATACATTTATGCTTTCCCCCCACTTGGTGGTAAACAGCTGCATTTGAGACATTGTGCTTGGAGCAATAACAAAGAAGATTAACTGGAGGCTTAGCTCTCCTGTAGTTAGTAATTTTCCAAAAAAAAAAAAAAAAAGTAGCACCAACACTAGCAATCATAAAATTCAGAAAGCGATAGAAGAGAATTCAGTTGAAAGCTATTCTTAAGCCAAGTGTAAGAGTAAGGCCAAGAGTAAGGCTCCCACAGCCACTCAGGAGACGAGATAAGAAAGGTAGATCTCCAAAACCAACCTGGCTGGCCAAAGAAGTCCACGAAATTCCACCCCTAAAACTCCAAAAACAGCTGTCAGGAAATGTGGCTCAAGCGGCAGAACATCAGCTGAGCAAGCCAGCCGACCAAGTTTGATGCAATGAGTTCAAGTCCCTAGTACTGCAAAAATAAAGTCAAATAATGTACCATAAATGTCCATGTATGAAGATTCTGCTTAATTTTTTGTCTTTGCTAGTTCTAGGGTGTGAACTCAAGATCTCAAACACTCAATCAGCTTCTTTGCTCGTGCCTAATGCTCTATCACTTGAACCAGGCCTCTAGTCCAACATTTTTTGCTGGTTAATTGGTGATGGAGCCTCGTGGACTATTCTGCCCAGGCTATAATTTAACCTCGATTCTCCAGTTTTCAGCCTTCTGAGTAGCTAGATTTCAGGCATCAGTCGCGGGCACCTGTCTTAATCTTTTAATTACTCTTCTATGAGTGATTTCAAAGTCACGTTTTAGTGGAGAGGTTGAAATGTTTAATGTTTGAGGGTTTTTTTTAAATATAACGATTAATGAAGATCTTGTGTTGTTGCAGATTTGATCCAGGCGACCAATGAAACCAACGTGAACATCCCCCAGATGGCAGACACGCTCTTTGAGCGAGCAACCAACAGCAGCTGGGTGGTTGTGTTCAAAGCCTTGGTGACCACACATCATCTCATGGTGCATGGGAACGAGGTAAACCGAGGCCACTCTGCTTTCACCGTGGGTGGAGGAGGGAGACACCCTAAGAAGAATGTGCTGATGAATTTTCACTAGTGACTCGAAAAAGAAGGGGGGGGGGCGGGGCGGGGCGGGAGTGGGAATCCAGTGCTTCCATTGGATGATCCACAGTGCAGTTTTAAGCTTTGATTTACCCGTTTGAAAGATGTATTGAGTTAGGCCTTGTCTTGGAAATATTGAACCATTAATCATTACTGGTGCCTAAAATGCTTACGCGGTACAAACAAACCTATGCGTGAGCGACGGACGGCATTAGGATGGAGAAGAATGAGATTGTTTGCCTCATAGAAAATGGTCCTCTCGTGCCTTTGAGAGAAGGTACTTAGTTTTGGAAACTATTGATAAAATTGTTCCTTTTATATGGACTGTCTACTGAATCCGGTTGAATGTGCAATGTGTGTGAAACTGAAGGTCACCCAGTTTCAATGCACTTCATTGAGTGCTAGTGTTAAGTGTTTCAGTGGGAGGAAGAGGAATCTCTGTAGCTAGGTAAGCGGGCTTGCAGTGGAAATCTATACAGTTTGCTTTAATGTCAGAAAGTGCTTAGAAGCGTGGTTTGAGAATGTGGGTGTTTTAATTCTAATTATTTGTTTTTTGCAGAGATTTATTCAGTATTTGGCCTCTAGAAATACACTATTTAATCTCAGCAATTTTTTGGACAAAAGTGGATCCCATGGTAAGAATATTTAAATTATATGTGAGCTATTTAAATTACGTGTGTACGTATGTGTGCATACATGTATCTATAGGTGTGTACATACGTATGTATATACACATACACTGCTAAAACTTAAGTTTTGTATGTGATTCTCCATCCAAAATCATTGCAGCTGAAAAGTACATTGGATGGTTAATAAATACTCTATAAAAGAAACTTGCAAATATTTAATTATACAGATAACTCAGCAAATGAAATATAGATTTTTACTTTTGTGCCTTCAACCCACGATTGGTTTATGAGAGAGCCGGAGACAGGGAGATTGAACATGTCATCTGTTTTATTTCATTGATTCTGGGATTTGCGCTCAGGCCTTACCAGGCGGTGCTTGATCGCGGGGCCACAGCCCAGCCCTTTTTGCTTTAGCATTTTGTTGCTTTCCTTGCCGAGGTTGCCCTGGACCGTGATTTTTCTCTCTTACACTTCCTGTGTGGCTGGAGTAACAGGTTCAGGCCACCATGCCCGTATTTTTCTTTTATTGAGACGAGGGGTGTGTTTGTGGTGGGTTTTTTTGTTGTTGTTGAATGTTTGTTTTTTTGCTTGGGCTGGCATTGAATCATGATCCCCTAATCTCTGCTTCTCAGTTACCTAAGATTACAGGCATGAGCCACCATGCCTGGTGCCATTCAAGGTATTAAAAAAAATCCTAATAATAATAATGGACTGGGCACTGTCATCCCAGCTACTCAGGAGGCTGAGATCTGAGGGTCACAGTTCAAAGCCAGACCCGGGCAGGAAAGTCCGTAAGACTCCTGTCTCCAATCAGCCAGCCGAAAACCAGAATTGGAGCTGTGGCTTAAAGTGGTAGAGCCCAGCCTTGAGCAATAAAGCTCAAGGACAGCACCCAGGCCCGGCATTCAAGTCCCGTGGCCGAGAACAATAATTATTACGTTAATTAACAAATCATTGATTAAGAAATTATTATTTTTATCCCCATCATAAGTTTTCTGTGTAGAGTAATAGGGTTTTAGCTGCAAGGCAAGTACCTCACACACGTAGCCCATTATCAGACGGTGACATGTGTTAGATACTAACCGGGCCGTTAGATGAAACAAGCGAGAAAAGTACAGGGGCAAAGCAGAAAAGACATCTGTGCGAGGACAGGACAGTACGAATCGGTTTGCCGTCAGTTTGCTCCATGCAAAAAGCGTTTTCACCCGGAAGTAGGATTTTTCAGTGAGGCCTGCTGATACAGTTATTGAATTCATCCTAGAGCTGCATAGATACTTGGGGAGCTACAGATTTGTACAGTGCCGAACACTCTTGAAAGTATGTTATTCCTTCATCTTTTTCCCTCTCTTCTTCCGCAGGTTACGATATGTCTACCTTCATAAGGCGCTACAGTAGATATCTGAATGAAAAGGCTTTCTCTTATAGACAGATGGCGTTCGATTTTGCCAGGGTGAAGAAAGGGTGTGTTGCTTTTTCTTTCTCGTATTTCTGTGAACGGAACAGGTCCTCGGAGCGCGCTGGCTTCAGCTAGGCATAGATGCCAACTGATTTTGATGATGAAGGCTCAGGGTGTGACAACCTCAAGAAGTCTGATAAATAATCATACACACCGTAGTCCTGAGGTTGCAACGTGTGTTACTCTCTAGGGAGAAAATGGACGTGATTCATAAAAACATACAGTGGTTCGACCTTGGCTCACGTCTGTCATCCTGGCTATCTAGGGGGCTGAGACCTGAGGACTGAGGTTCAAAGCCAGCCTAGGCAGACAAGTCTGTGACTTTTTCTCCAAGTAATCGGCCAGCAGCCAGAAAGGGAAGTGCGGCTCAAGTGGTAGAGTCCCGGCCTTGAAGACAAAAACAAGTGAGAGGTGTGAGCAAGGTCCTGAGTTTCAAGCCCCAGTGATACACACACCCCCCAAAAGTGTACTGGTTATGAAGAAGAGAGTGGGTTTTTGAGCTGAAAATGGAACCTGTATGCTGTAGAGATCTGGTTTTGAAAGGGAATGCTATCCTAGGAAACACATGTGCACGTGTGCGTGCACGCGCACACACACACACACACACACACACACACACACACGGACCGCTGATTAAAATACTACTTCTTGGTTAGAAAAACCTCATTGAAACGGAAATCCTCAATTTTTAATCCTAATCGCCATGTATCCCCTCGAACTCGATGTTCGAATCCTATGGGAGGTGGATCTGGGGCACGGGCCTTGCTGTGGATCTGCCCGTGGCCTTGGCGGGCCTTCGTGGTGTCCACAGCAGCCCCGGGCACCTTAGCGACCTCTGTCGCCCGTGTGGACCTCACCAGCCCGCCCTCGCCCCCCGGGCGTGTCCAGCGCCCTCGGTCCCGCCCCTGCACCCCGGCCGTCCCTGGACGCAGGGTCTCCCAGTGGGTGGGCACAGGGCACCAAGGTCCGGAGCACCAGCCTCTCCCGTGGCTAGCGCCTGTCTCTGTTTGGACAAACTGTGCGCTCCCTCGCGCATTTCCGTACTTGGTGGTTACCAACGCAAACCCCGCTTCCACGTCTGTCCATTTTGTAGACTTGCCAGGCACGCTTTCCTGAACAAACGGATTGGCTTTTTAGAAAGCTTAACATTTTTTATCACGATGACTTCCGCGTTGGCAGTACTAGGATGAGAACTCAGGACGGGCCTTGCTCCCCCCTAAGCGGGTGCTTTTACCGTTGAACCACGCCTCCCGACACGGTTTTTGCTCGTGGCTTTTAAAATAGAGTCTCCTCCCCTACCGAGGTGCCCCCCCTGGGCGTGGCCCACCTGCGCTAGGTTTCCTGGCAGCTGGGTGACCGATGCACGCCACCCCTTCCAGCTGCTTGTTGAGGGGGGCGCTTTTGACCCTCCGGCTCGGGCTGGCCGCGCTCGGCAGTCCCCACGATGTCGGCCTTCCGCGTGAGCGGGGGTGGCGCCCAGCTCGCCTTCTTGCCGCCTCACTGCGGTCGGCCCGCCTGGCTTTCTCCCCGTGTGGGGCGCGGACGGGGGGCGGCATTGCCGCTGGGGTTGACGGACCGGAAAGCGGAGGAGGACTCGGGGTCCAGACAGGAAATGGAGGGGCGGGGGGCGCAGCTCCGGGGGCGTGCGTGACGTCTGTGGCTCCCCCGTCCATCCAGACGCTTCATCCTTTGCTTCTTCCCGCTTTTTTCCCGGGCTGGCGCGGACGCCGCAGGGCCGACGGCGTCATGCGAACCATGGCTCCCGAGAAGCTCCTGAAGAGCATGCCCATACTGCAGGGGCAGATCGACGCGCTGCTGGAGTTCGACGTACGTATCCCGCCGCGGCCCCCCGAGGGCCTTGGGTCTTTCCTTGGACGGGGGTCTCCGCTCGGAAAGCAGCCTGAGAGCTCCCCCCGGGAGATGAGTTAGAGGACTGAATACCGGCCCCCCCCCCCGATTCTGCCAGCAGTGGACGAGGTGCCCGCCAAAGTGACGAGGAAAGGGTGGGTGCGGGGTCCCCCAAGTGCCGTGTCACCGTGGTGCTGGCCCGGATGCTAAGCGCCGGGGCCTCGCGATGTGTGTGACACGAGCCACCGAAGACACGGGTTCTCTTCACCTTAGTGCTCTCTGTGAGATTTGTCTGTGCCAGCGATGCCCCCACGGGGCTGTGACAGTGAGCGTGCCGACCTTGCACGGGCGAGCACCCCGTCCAGGACCGAGTAGAAACGCGTGCGAGCCGGCCTCGAGAGAGCAGCCCGCGAGCCGCCGACCGAGTCCTTCTGCCAGGGTCCCGCTCGCGCTGTAGACCCGTCGCCTAGCCGCTTCCCCGCTGCGGCTCCGGAAGCACAGCTGTGCGAAGGGATCGCGTAGTGTCTCCCCCGGGAGAGGTGACTTCCCCCGATGGACGCTTATCCTGTGCCCGTAAAGCAAAGGTGCAGTGCCTGTGTGCGTCTGACCACACAAAACACTGTTTGTCAAAACGAACACCAGGACGCGGAAGCCAAAAGCGGTTGCATATGAATTTGCGATTACCTCAAAGTTAAAAGAACCTGACCCGTGAGAATAAAATCCACTTAACTCGTGGGGAAATTCTTAACTTACGTTGTCAGCTTTTCTTTATTTTGGTGGTTGCCTAAAACACTATTTCCAAATATTAGTAGCTTAAAGTCTTTCATAAGATTATAGGGTTCAGCCTGTAATCGAGCGTCGGTCCTAACGTTTAACTCTTGTGAGAGTTCAGTCAAAGTGGAAATCTGTTGTATCGTTTCTTGGCAGGTTTTGCAGTAAGGTCTTTCTTTGTTTCTACAAATTGCCTTACTTGTTTCTCGCTTCTCGTTCACCTATTTCCTTAGTTTGCTCTGGGTTTTCTCTGTCTTCCTGAGGGTTCAGAGTTAAAGGATGGCGGTCACAAAGGGGGGAATAAGCAGACCGGCGAGCCGTGAGCACAGCTTGGGGAGTGGGGGGGGCGGCGGCTTTGGAGGCCAGTGTTGGGGTAACCGGTGAGAGAAGGGCTTGGGGTCCCCCCCCACACACACCGCCGTGCCCTGGCCTCTGCTGCTCTTCATGGCGGCCGCTGCGGGTCCCCAGGGCCTGAGCACGTTCTCAGACGCTGCTAGACAGGGGACATGGGGGAAAGGCAGGGTCACGTGGTCAGTTTAACGGAAGAGCAGGTGTTCAAAGGCTCTGTGACTGACCGCTGGCCACACGGAATGAATGAACGCGAGTCTTTCAGTGCACGGGCCTCGCTTCGCTGGTTTAAAGCGAAGCAAGAGCACGTGCAGTCCATCGTCGATACTGTTAAGCCGGCCCAAAGAGTGACCCAACATGTATAGAATATAAGCAAATGTCTTAGCATCTGAGACGTTGTAATGCGATTGGGGGGGGGGGGGGGGTGGGATACCAATTTGAAGATAATCGGCTAAAACGCAGTGTTCATCTCTCTTCTAGGTGCATCCAAATGAGCTGACCAACGGCGTCATCAATGCTGCATTTATGCTTCTCTTCAAAGACCTCATCAAGCTGTTTGCTTGCTACAACGACGGCGTGATTAACTTGCTCGGTAGGTGGGGTGACCGAATCCTGGCTGGACGGTGGGGTTCCGGGGAGGCCGAGGAGCCCCACGGGGTGGGTCTCCTGTGTCTCCCGCTCGCTCTGGCGGGATGGTGGGGGCAGAGCCGGGGCGGCGCCGGGCGGCCGATCCCTCCACGCCTCCGACACCGGCGGCCCACGGTGCAGACCGCCTGCTCTGGTTCTCCCTTGCCCACGGGACAGTCCTCCGCCCCTGAGGACCCGGACGGACGTGGTGGTTGTCCCCTCCCCGTGGCGGGCGGGAACCTGTGCTCTGCAGCCGGGGGCTCCGCCTCCGTCTCTGAGGTCCCGCCTCTTCCTCCGGCATCCCCTCATCCCCTGACAACCCAGCTTGTGTGTCGCTCATGCCTCGTGCAGTACACGCGGGACGGAGATCGTCTGGTCTCTCCACGCTGCAAGGCCCGCCTAGGACCTTTAAGTTACACCCTCCGGGTTGATTTTCCAGGTCCTTTACCACCCAAGCCAGTAGTTCAGTGCCACCTGTGCGGCTTTGGTGTACTTCCTCGTGTCCTGCGCCTTTCCTGTGAATACATGTGTTAGAAAATCAGATGGGGGCAGGGCTGAAAGGTTGACCTTGTCCTGTCAAGGTCATCCCTCTGTGGAGCTAGAGCTCAGCAGGGCACTTCCAGCGGGTATCAGCATGAGGAACCATTGCTAAGCCAAGCTTGGGGTTTTTTTTTTTCCTTTTCTGCCAGATGGTCGTAAGAATCTCCCCAGGGTTCCTAGATAGGCTTGAAGGGGAAATGAGAGTGGTGGTGGTAGAGAAGATAGAGCGCGGGCCGGCTGGACTCCCATCCCGGAGCCTGCCTGCTTATTCCTGACCTGACGGAGTCGGCTCCTTCTTCGTGCATCTGAATCACTTACAGTGGCCGTCTGTATCCCTGCCGTTTGATAACCCAGCGGCCTGCCGCTTGCCCAGCTTTCTAGCCTGGCACGCCGGATGACACCACTCTGGCGGGGAGGTTGCTGGAGAGCCTATCTCCTGCATCTCAGGTTTTAGAAGCAGGCTAACCGTTTTTTTCCAGACAGAAATAGTTACCATCCGAGCGCCACGTGGCTTTGCTTTGAAGCTCTGAAGGCCCATCCCGATAGGTGCTCCAGAGGCTCCCCAGCACTGAGCTCCTGCTGGCCCTCTACCCCGAGAGCAGAGGCCCGCGTGGCTTCGGGTTGGAGCAGTGGCTCCATCTCACCCCGATCTGGACCCTGCTCGTGTCGGCTGCGGTATCAGACACTCGGCTCAGAGCGGCACACGTGTTCTGCGACGTGACCTGCAAAGCCGAAGAACCTGAGCACGCTGTGGATCTCCTCTTAGTCACAGGGACTTCCTCCATTTGCTTTCATGTGGAGAGGGTTTCTGTAAAATATCCAGGCCTCAGGACCCCGCATGGAGAAACTTCATGGAGACGGCCGGCGAATGAATTCCCCCTCGTGGATTCTTTCTCTCGCCCTTGGTCATAGCAAGGCTTTTCTCCTACCAGAGGTTCCATAGGTGCCATCGTCTTAACGTCATCGAAACAACATCCTGTGGGGTTATGAAAGCCAGAGCGATTCGTACTCTTACATGGCGATGGCTTCAGATGGTTTCTGATGGCTTCTGCTTATTGGGGTAGAGATAAAAGCATTTTCTGGTTCAGTGGGTGCCTGCCATGTGCTGGGAACTGGATTGATTTTCCTCTGGCACAGTGGACACATGTGGAGCTCTGTGTGTAGGTGTCATCACCGATTAAGGTCACGGTGACCTTCCCCTCGTCTCTGAAATCCAAGCCAAAGGCGGAGGTGAACTGGCCGTGGGATCCCATTCTCCGTGGACCTGTGCAAGGATCCGAAGGCCCGTGTGGAGATTCTGCCAGTTCCCAGAGGTCTGCTTTTAGGAAACCAAAGAACCCTCCCCCACACGGGTAGTTTCGTCCGTCCCCCGGACCTGTCTCACTTCCTGAAGCCTCCCCTGGGATTGGTGCGGCGCACAGACACGCGTCGGGTCCCCAGGCATCTCCGAGCCATGGCCACGCTCTGGCGTAGGCGCTTAGACGCCGCCACGCGGCCCTCACAAGCTAGGAGCCGAGCAAAGAGAAGGAGGCCCCTCTTCTTGGAGAGGGGGGCACACAGAGAACATGTCCGCCCCAACCCCTGAAGACACCGGGCAGGGCGGCAGCGCGTGGCAGCCGCCAGGGCAGAGACGCACGCGTGGAAAGTGCCGCCAGAGCCGTGGCAGAGGCCGTCACGCCTGGAGGACGTAACTGACGCGTTGCTGGGAGCATAGGGCGGAGGGGCCCGGGGGCCCCGCTGTCCGGAGGGGCCCGGTCTTCGGGGGGTGCACGCACTCCCTCCCGGAGCTCGGCAGGGCCTCGGTGCTGCCTGAGGAGGAGCTCAGATACTCCTCCTGTGCACCGCGGGCGTCCTCCTGCAGGACGCGCGGTGGGTTTGAAGCACGGTCACGGGCCCGGCACCAGTGGCCCAGGAGGCTGGGACCCGCGGCTGTCCAGCTCACGCCAGCTTTGGCAGAGCAGTCTGTGAGCATCTCACGTCCCCTGGACCAGCACCAAGCCAGAAGAGGAGCCGTGGCTCACTTTTTTATTTTTTTTAATGTCTAAGTGTGTCCCCTTTCCTCTGTGCACACTCACTCTGGTAAAAAGCCCTGTGTAGAAAGAAGACGAGAGAAAAGTGCTCTCTGAAGTCTTCAAGGATTTTCCTCAAGAAAAAAACGGAGGCCTCGTTAAGATCATGTTGCTGAGACACAGCCCGGAGTTCCTCACCCAACAGGTCCAAGGTAGAGGCCGGGTAGTTTGCCTAACTAGGACGGTCCCAAGAGATAGGTCTCTGCTGGCTTGAGGACTTCATTTTGAGGCTCGCTGTGAAAGAGCACCTTCCAGATGTCCTGTTTGGAGATCACAGCCTTTAGCACGGCCAGATGGGTGAACTGCCAGTGTTGTCACAAATCCAGTGCGCCGCTCATTCTCTCCTGCCCTACACATTGAGGATCCGTTCCACTTCTCTGGAATTTTTTTATGACAAATGTTGTTAGATGTGGGGGTGGGGGGCAGAGAGAGGGTGGACTGGGGCGGCTAGTTAACTTGATATTTCAGGGCAACATGAATACATGTTGAGTATTAACAAGACAATATTTGGTGTGCACTCACACTAACAGGTATTGTGCATCTCCAGTTTAACTCACGACCTTATTTTTTGATCAGCTGCCAGTGACAAATGCGTGGTGTCTTGCACTTCTTTTGGCATGTCTTTTTTCCCTCCAGGGTCAGAGTTCACCGTGCCTCCTAGGGCATTCTGGGATAGCTACATTCCGCCGCTCTCTCCAGACGGTGGGCAGGTCTGCGCGGGGTGGAGGGGGTGGGGGGAGGGGGTAGACGAGCCGCGCTTTCATTTCCTTGTGCAATATGGGTTGACACGGGACCTCCGGGGAAGCCAGGACAGAATCTCCCAGACGGAAACCTCCGCAGTGCCTGCGCCTCCTCGGGGCTGAAGAGGCGACGTTTACCCGGCTTCATCCATAGATGCCCTCACCGTACTCGAAATCTCAGCACCTGCTCTGCGCCGCAGGGCCCCGGTTTTCGCAGAACCTCTCCCAGTGCTCGGGTTGAGTTGAGCGGCTCACGTCATCCTCGAGGCCCGGCCCACGGCCTGGAGAGCCCCGCGGCGGTAGGAGATGAGCCGATCGTAGGGCAGCCTTGCAGTGCCGCCCTCTGATTGTGCCTTCCACCAGGGATGCAGACAGCCATGCTCACAGCCTCCTTTCAGGCCCCGGCGGTTGTGGTTACTTGTTTCCATCATGGTGGTATCCCATGGTTTGATCAGCTTCATTCCAGGTATTCATGTCACTAATTGCTAGGCAGTTTAAGTAATTGTCTTGCTCTTCTGTGCGAGTGGGAACCCATTATTCCCTAGGAGTCGGTGATTTGACCCCAGTTCCATAGTTAACAGTTAGAGAGTCTGTTTCCTGCATCTTCTTCAAGTACCCAATGCTGCGCCCGAGAATCAGAGGCCGGCCAGGAGAAGGGGCACGTGCCGTGCAGGTGGACAGGAGGATAGTGGTTCCGGGCCACCAGTGAAATCCCATCTCGATCCATCTGTCAATAAACTCATAACCGCAACCCCAGCTACTCAGAAGGTGGAGACAGGAGGATTTCAGTCCAAAGCCAGCGCTGGCAAAGATACAAGACCCTTTCTTATAAACAAACTCGGGACAAGGACTGGAGGCGCGGCCGAGTGATCGAGAGGGCGCCCAGCAAGCGTGAGGTCCTGAGTTCAATCCTCGGTGCTGCGGAAAGGAAGAGGGGGCGGCGGAGGAGGAGAAGGGAAAAGAACCGCCCTAGGCATTCTACGTCGGAAGGAATTGTGGTAGAGGAAGTCGGGCGCTCACATGGCCCTCGGCTCGGCCTCCCAGGCAGAGTCCCGCAGTGGACTCGTGCGCGAGCGTGGACAGCGAGCACTGGCACCCAGAGATTTAGGAGTCAGGGTAAATGACCGGCTTTCCTAACTGCCTTTCAAGATCCAGGAAGCTGCGGGGGGCTGGGGGGCGGTGGGGAGGGAGAGGGGGGAGGCAGGGAACAAACACTGCTGAAGAATGATCTGGAGCCTGGGGTCCGCCCCTCCTGTGCAGCCCACGGGAGACAGGGCAGCAAAGAAGCAAGACGGGGTGCAGGAGCAAGCTTTACCTTGCCGGTTTCCCCGGGAGGCCCGGCTCCGGAAGGGGAGGCCGTTGACCCCTTCGCCGCCATCTGAACTGTGTTCCTGGAGAAGAGGAAGCGTCCTGCCCTGCATATGAAGCTCAGAACCCAACATGTCCTTGTCTAGAGTTAGAGACTTCTATCAGCCAAAAAGAATGGACTTGTTCTTATCTTTCCCAGATCTTTCTCGCTGTGCACAAATGTAAGCTTTCGCTAAAGTTCACTTCTAGCCATCTACTTTTCTGGGGTTTTTCCCTATATGTTTTTTATCAGGAAAAAAAAATATATCTGCAGCCTGGTGTTGTTAGTGGCTCCTGCCAATAATCCTAGCTACTTAGGCTGAGATCTGAGGAACAAAGTTCGAAGCCAGCCCAGGCAAGAAAGTCCGTGAGACTCTTATCTCTATTAACCACCAAAAAGCTAGAAATGGAGCTGTGGCTCAAGCGGTAGGTGCTAGCCTTGAACGTAAAAGCTCAGGGACAATGCACAGGCCCTGAGTCCAAATTCCAGGAACAGCACCAAAATTAATTAATTAAAATAAAGTAAAAAATTATCCTCTGCAAATGATGAACCCCAAATCTATCTTTTCCAGTGCTTATCTTTCTTCTGAACTTCAGTTCTGTAGATGTCTACCTGTCTTAATATTCGTAGACATAGACTTAAGTTATAATCTTACCTAAAACCCAAGACTCTCTCAAACTGAACTCTTGAACTTACCCTTTCTAATCCCATTTTTGTCTGTATGCCTTTAGTCTTTAAACTAAAAACCCCATTTACCTTTGAATTGCTCATCTTTCTGAAGTCCACAGCCAGTCAGAAATCCGAATTGGAGTGCTTCCAGTTCATTCTCGTGCTTCTCCGCCTGGCTTAATCCCACGGCTGCCTCAAAACCAGTGGGTTCAGTGCCTTTACCGTCGGCTTAGTAATTAAGCACATGCAGCCCCGTCTGTGGCCATTCTCAGGCCGTGTCCTGCCCTGCGGAAACCATGGTGACTCCAGACCTTAGCAGTGATAGCATTCCGGCCAAGTTAGGAGTGGAAGTGTTCCTAAGGGGGTCGGTGTGGTGGTGTGCGTGTCCTAGCCAGTCCGCACTCAACATTGTTCTCCCAGCGGGAGGAGGCAGGTATGCGAGTCAGAGTGCCACTTGCTAGGAAGAAAGCACGCCTTTCTGTGTCCACCAGAGAGTGCTGCAGCTCTGTGGTGAGGTTTCATCGAGGGCCTCCTGGCGTGCAGGGCTCTGGTGAGTTTGTAACTCGCGTTTCCAGTCAGCTGCACCCTGGCCCGGAGCGCATCTCAGGACTGAAATACACGGGAGGTAGCATCATCCGTTTACCAACAGGGACGTTAGGAATGTCAAGTTTAGCCCGGTGCCGGTGGCTCGTGCCTGGAATCCAAGCCGTTTAGGAGGTTGAGATTTGAAGATTGAAGTTCAAAGGCAGCCCAAGCAGGAAAAGTCCTTAAGACTCTCCCAACTCACCACCAAAAAGCTGGAAGCGGAGCTGTGGCTCAAGTGGTGGAGTGCCAGCCTTCAACAGAAAGCTACAGGACACCACCCAAGCCCTAGCCCCAGCACACACACACACACACACACACACACACACACACACGCATCCACACACGCATACCGCACACACGTCAGATTTGACCGTTTCTAATACTGAAAAACAGCACGCGTTATCTTCACTATGAAAGGAAGGCAGAGCATCATTTTGAAGCACCATTCTCTTCCTGTGAAAGTTGTACTTTCTCTAGAGCGCATGCCTATCCGCCCTTTCACGAGGCTAAACCCACAGCCATTACGATAGATGGCTTTTGTTACTGAACCCAAACTTATTATGAAAAACGCAGACAGCCGAAAGAGTCAGGGAAAAACTGCTTCATTCTAAAGGAAACTTGAGACTATTCAGTTCTTTTCTCTCTTTGTATTATTGCTAAAGTTCTAACACAAAGAAATAACCTTAGAGCATAGTAGAGACGTGGTCACTTGAAAAAAAAACTGAATATTTTTTTCAAAAGAGAAAAGAAAAATTATGTTTTAACCGAAATAAGTCTTTTTTAAATTGCATTTTTATTATCTTTACATAGTTGGACAAATGGATTACAGCTCAACATACGCATTTATAAGTATAATGCCTCTTGAAAAATAATCTTTATTTTCCAATTTTTAGACAGAAAACATTTTCCTGTAACACGATTCTATCTATCAGTAACATTAGAAATCAGGACAATATAGATAAAGAAAATGTCCTCAGATTTGACTGTTTTTAAAAAGCCTCACTTCTTCCTTAAACTGCAGCCAGTAGAAAACAATACGTGTGTGTTTCCTTGGTCTCTTTTGCTTCTTTTAAATGCCCTTCAGGGGAAGCCTGCATTCACAGTAAAATCACTCAGTGACTGTCAACAGAAGGTAATGAGTAGCTGTCCTGGATAATTCGTTTTTTGCATAATTATATATTTCCAGGCTTTTCTTGGGAAAATTAAAAATACTTCGAGGTAGTCAAAGTACACGCTGAATCACAGAGACCTCTCAAGTGTGAGAGAAGACGGAAGGAGCGCGTGCAGCCCAGTGAAAACATGAAGTAGTGAACACGGGAAGAGCTGGGCCAGCAGTTAGCACTCAGAGTTGCCTAGTCCTGTTGTGGATGTTTTCTAAGGTGCTGCCATCCCAGAGCCCATACTTCTTGGCTGAAATGAATTGGGAAAGTGCTGTCTTTATAACAAAGCTATTAGGCTGTAATGAGCATGAGTTCTAGTCTTGGGAGCACAAGGGAAGACAGTGAAGTGGCCTTGTTTGTGGGTCTGTAAAGCTACTGGCTGAGAAAGAGAATAGGATTGTGGACAAGGAAGTCAGAAAGGGTTTGCCATAGTCTACTACTTCATAACCAAAAGACGCATCATGAGTAATTTATAAGCAAGGAAAGCAAGGATCAACTTCTACAGAGCAGAGAATGCTTAAAAAATTCTTCAGCACGGGACACCGCGTGGATTATTGGCTTGTGATGCACTAGTTAGAAAATAAGGGTGCCTTAAGGGCTGGGGATATGGCCTAGTGGCAAGAGTGCCTGCCTCGGATACACGAGGCCCTAGGTTCGATTCCCCAGCACCACATATACAGAAAACCGCCAGAAGCGGTGCTGTGGCTCAAGCGGCAGAGTGCTAGCCTTGAGCGGGAAGAAGCCAGGGACAGTGCTCAGGCCCTGAGTCCAAGGCCCAGGACTGGCAAAAAAAAAAAAAAAAGAAAAGAAGGGTGCCTTAAAACAGTCATTAACTTCTGAGGTTGTTTTTTATGGAGATTAAGTAACTATATATTTCCTTTTTTCTCTATCAAAGGTATGTTTAAGTTTAATTTCATTTTCAAGGTGTGTACAGGGGTTACAGTTACGTATGTAAGGCAGTGAAGACATTTCTTGTCATACTTGTTACCCCCTCCCTTATTCTTCCCCCACCTTCTCTCCCCACAACCCCCCCCCAGTTGTACACTTAATTTCACAGTATACATCTGAACCTTCACAGTGATGAAAATCGTCATTCTGATCTACAAAGCTTATGAGCCCTGTGAGCTTTAACAATAAAACTCTTTCAGATCAGGTGTCAGGTAAATTTCTTTCCTTTTCTTTAGTATGATCCGTTCCCTGATTCTCTCCCATTCCCTCCCTCCCATCCTGGCCCTGGAGTTGCTTAGCTCACTTTTGTCAATGTTCAGTGTAGCTGATGGGCTCCTCTGCTGTGTTTTTTCACCCACTTTCCACTCATTCTGTGCCCCCACTTCTGAGGTGGTTATTAGGAAGAACATTCTGTCTCAGAGATGCAGATCGTGAAGTTAACCTGTGTGTGACTCTTCGTATATTCTTCTACTTTAATTCTTCTTCTGTTATGTAAATTGTTTCATGTGAGACATAGGATTATCTTAGACCATAGCACTTTTCTTAAACGATTCAGTTGCGGCCTGGTTGAGTAGTTTTAATATTCATTGTTGCACGTAAGAATCTCCGTCTGAGCTGAGAACAGGATAGAATACGCTTCTCAAATTGCTCTTTGATGGATCTCTTCTAGAAAAGTTTTTTGAAATGAAGAAAGGACAATGTAAAGATGCCCTAGAAATTTACAAACGCTTTCTCACGAGGATGACGCGAGTGTCTGAGTTTCTCAAGGTCGCAGAGGTGAGTACTCGTCAGCTTTGGGGGATGTGATTGTACAGCGCTCAGCTCATGGTTATATATAATGGATAATCTGGCAAGGCAGCTGCCAGTCAGAGCTGCCGGCTGCGCTCCCGGCAGGTGGTTATTCTGCATTTAATGGAAGTTTCACAGCTACGTGGCTAATTGGTGCTCACGGGGCGGTCTGCTCTTTCATTCCACCTAGTGTCTATTTTTGAGCACAAAAAAGTGCTTCCTTTTTGTGAACCATCGGTTTTTCTTCAGAAAAGTTTATCCTTTCCTTCTTAATGTGTACGTTCTAAATTCTGACCCTCCTTCTGCTGTCAGTGATTTAAGCACCGTGAAAGAAGGAAACAAATTGCTATTCATTTTAAGAAAGCTCGTCAATTGTTTCTGAAGGGTATTTGTACTAAATCATAATTACTTCATGGGCGTACGGCTGTTGTTTCCGTGGTTATCTGTAAGTGGGTAAAACCGACCATGGCTTCTTATGGATATTGGAAATGTTGGCCTTGTTGTTCTAGTGTGTTAGCAGGGTCACTGGTGGGACTTGCCCTACACATCCATTGACTGACTTTGATTCTGAAAATATAGCATAATCACTTAATAAAAACAACTTCAGTAGCACTACAGTGCAGGTATTATCTTTCAAATTTCATTAGTTCACAAAAACAGTAATTTTAGCATCCAAACTTGAGACCCATGTACTATCACTATATTAAAATTCTTGAGCTTTGCCACATATAACATGTAATCAGAATAATGGTCTACCTTTAATATAATGTGGCAAATAAAAGATAGGTACTGGCTTATATATAATAGTAAATGAATCGTAATAAGTACATATAGTGTGGCATGCTCATAAGTATTTTCTAATGGTTCTATTCTTTCATCCAGGAAGAATAGAATTGCTTGAATTTGTTTTCCTTTACTGCTACATAGCCTTTGTTGTCTGTATTTGATATGATTTCTCCCATTGTTTAACTATAGTTATTAACATAACCTAATAAAATATGCTGAAGATTACTTCATATTCTCCCATCCATCCTAGCTGCCTGCTCCCAGTTTTCCCGTTAGTTAGTGTGCATGAGCAAGAAGTTGGGCAGCTGACAAAAACACGGTTCTCTAATCAACATCACACGAGCATTTACACATAAAATTAGGCTTTATGGCTAAGATCACATACCCATCAGCAGACGCTACAGTGAGGCCGTTGAGAGTCATAGAGAAATCACTTCTCATTTTAAGAGTGGCTCCAAACAACTGAACTGTACTTTTACAGGAACATTATGAGTAAAACTTCTGTTTAAACGTTTTAAGCTGTCTTTAGTTGTACAATTCAGCAATGTCAGTTTATAAGGACAGTGCATCTAAAAAAAAAAAAAAAGGACAGTGCATCTTGAGCAATGGAAGACGTCTTATAGAATCGATAATATTGAAGAAATGGTTGTAATGAAACCAACATTTAAACCAGAATGAGATAGCCCTAATCACTTGTCTTTTCTTTCATTATAAATAATATTGCATTATTTATCATTGGAACACGTGGCCTGAAGGCAGTATTGAGTGGTTTGGTTGTGATTGATTAAAACAGAAAATGTTCAACAAATTTACAGAGCCCCTGCTTTTGCAGACAATTCTCATGCCATAGACATATGTATGGGCTTATATTGATAGCTAGGATGTGGTCAGTGAGGACCATTTTTCTTAAGAGATTTTTAAAAATATCTCTAGAACAACTTTTGTTTTAATGGAACTGGAGCTGGAAATGTAGCTCAGGAGGAGAGTGCTGTCTAGTGTGTGTGAGTCTCTAGGTTAGATTCATAGAACCACACAAACAAACCATCAAGGCACACACATATTGGCTATTTGAAAAATATTAACAATAAATTGACCCTCACATAGACTGGTTGAATAATATCTGTGGAAATGCTCAAATTTTCCCGAGGAATTGCTTGAAGAGCAGAAAACTTACTGTGTCTTAGGTTCTTAAACTCAAGTTTCCGTAGGCCGACAGCTGAAGCTTGCAGAAGGGCTGTTTTACAGGTGATAGGCATTTCTGCTAAACCCTTTTCCTTTTATAGAAACAAGTTATGGTTAGTTTGCTATCCCTAGGTAAGTATGAGATTTGTAGGCATTATATCTCCCTGAATGCTTGCAGACAGAAAGAGGTGAGATTTCTGCCACACGTCGCCTCAGTCATTGATTCCCTTGTGATTGGGAAGTTCAGAGCAGTGAAAATGCAAGGGAGAGAGAGGGAGAGAGAGAGAGAGAGAACATTCCTATGCTACCCTGTGCCTGCTAACAAAACTATCCATTTAATGGAAATGTACCACTTTTTCCCCCAAAATTGGTTTTCGTATTAGATATGCATCGATTCATTTAAAAAAAAATGACTTCCCCATTCAAAGTAACATTTTTAAATCTACCATCCAGCAAGGCGTAAAAGTGCGGAAATAGTGAAGTTACATCCGCTTCTGATTTCCAGGACTAGTAATAAAATCTGTGACTCCAGGGGAAAATCAGTGGCTTCTCCAAAGCCAGCCGCAATCACTAGAAAATGGAAGTATGAATTTTGGGTCCCTGATCCTAACTGGACCCAGGGAGCTCAAGGCCAGGGTCTCTCACTGGCCTCCAGCCTGGGGTCCTCCAGAGGGTTTGCTTTCCAGACTTCCATTAGCACAGTCCAGGTACTTACCTCTTCCATTAGCACAGTCCAAGTGCTTCACCTCTTCATTAGCATGGTCGGAGCACTTCATCTCTCAGGGGGATTTGGGCTCAATCTACTTTGTTAATCAGCAGTGTCATTCTCTGAGAACTTAATGAACATACATATTTAAGTGTGTCTAAGTTTATATATAGTTGGGGGGTGGGAGAGAGAAACCAGTCCTGGGGCTTGAACTCAGGGCCTCGGTGCTGGCTCCGAACCTTTTTTTTTCTGAAGCCTAGCGCTCTGCCACTTGAGCCACAGCCCCACCTCCGGCTCTTTCTTGAGTCCTTCATTGGAGGTAAGAGTCTTACCAACTTTCCTTCCTCAGGCTGGCTTTTCACCATGTCCCTCCTATCTCCAACTCCAGAGCAGCTAGAATTACAGGTGTCAGCCACTGCCCAGCTCAGTTTCTAGATCTTTAGCTGCAGTTTGGTAATGGAAGACACCTTCAAATTCTGTGCATCAATGTCTTTTCATTTATTTTTTTGCTTCCCATAAAATCCTATGTATTTGTTATAACCACGTTGCTGAAATTACTTTTCTAGTATATCGAGTGAGAAACTGAATAAGGAACATATGATATATGGTAATATATACATTATATAAATTTGTATATAAATGAAAGAGAATTCTTCTACGTCCAGCTTGAGCTGCAGTTCCAAGGGCTGTCGATGAGCGTCCACGTCTGTTCATTTTTGGATGCAGACGTTTGACTTTTTAAAATCCCCTTAGTTGGAAGAGATGGGAGAGAAATAAGAGGTGACGTTGATCGATAGGTATTGTGTCTCAAATTGATATGTCACGGGGAACCCTTTCTTTGCAGATGCCTAAACATAATTTTAAAAAAATAAATAAAAGACGAAAATCCCCCTTAGTAATCCTTTTTATTTTTTTTTAATCTGCAGCAAGTTGGTATTGACAAAGGGGACATCCCTGACCTCACTCAGGTAAGCGAGCCCACCGGGAAGACCCGGCACCATGCAGTTAATCCTCCAGGCAGCCGGACCCGAGCGGCCCTGTGAGCTCGTCATCGATTTTCAGTCAGCCGACCCATTCTCTTGAAAATGATCCTACCTTACTTATTTTCACTTACTATTTATTGACTGTCTTTCTGGAGGTCATGGGCAGATGTTTCTTGCCCTAAATACGAGCTCTTCTTCTTAATGCTGAACCTGAGCCGAAAGGCAGCCCGGGATAACGTTAATCGCAGGCGCGGGGACCCCCTCATTGATGTCAGAACCGGCTTCACGCTGCGCCCCTTCTCTTCACCGTGCCCCTGGTGTGACAGGCGCGGGGACCCCCTCATTGATGTCAGAACCGGCTTCACGCTGTGCCCCTTCTCTTCACCGTGCCCCTGGTGTGACAGGAGCTCATTGGTATTCATTCTGCCTCCCTTCGACGCGGAGGGATCTCCCTATAGGAAAGGATATGTTTCAGACGTCACGGGAGGAGATGCGTTGTTTTTCTGGGGCTGATCTATTGATGACAACACCCACAGAAACGTCCTCAGAGCGCTTCTGCCTGTCGGGAGTGCAGAGCTCCAGCCGCACAGTCCCCGCCGGCTGTGGGTGCGCTGTCTCTCCACCAGCCCGCCTGCCCCTGTAGAATTAGGTGCAGCGGCGATGTCCGTCCTACACACGTCCTCTGACTAGAAACCGCGTGGTGGGAAAAGGTGGAAGAGCATTACAGCTACCACCCGATAGACTGACCGTGGATATGTTCACACATACGTACTCGTGCGCGTGAATCTCTTGATAGACTCGTTGTCATAAAGAAAAGTTTCCACTTTTTAATAGTGCTTTGTTTTAAATTTTTTCTGTCTTTTACAAGGCCTTGGGAGAGTATACATCTAAAGTAACGTTCATCTTTCAATTTTTACTTACCATTCTGGAAATCCAATGAGCTGGTCTGAATTTGTGTTAATGACGTTGAAGATACTGAGACTTCTTCACGAATAAAATTCAGACAGCAGTTCAGAACATTATAGAACTTTGTATTGTTCTAATTGAAAAATGGGGAAATATTCATCATCTTTATAATAGCAGGGTTTTTTTTAAAAAATGGGAACTACCTTGTAATATCTTGGTAGCCAGAATATTAGTTTAAAATGTTTTGGCTCCTACTTGAAAATATTAATATCTGGGTGCATACCTGGACCAAATACTGGTATCATTTGAGTATGACTAAAATTTAATGTGCATAAAATATTTAGAAATCACTTTTTTACAGGTAGATTTATCGTTATGATCTTAAAACATTATAGTAATATAAAAGCAAAGAAGATAATCGTCTTCATTTTCCATCGATAACAAATATTTATATTGTATTTTTGCTAACTATCCTGGATGATATATGTGCTTACTTTTATAAAATGGATATTAAACTATCCAGTGCTAGATTTTAGAAGTGGCAAGTCATCTTTATCTCGCTTTGAGATAAATGAAAAATGGGGCATTTTGTCACGATTGGCCCTCAGGTAAGGGTCGGTGCTTGTTTAAGACTCTGCAGTGTGAACTCCATGCAAGAGCTTCAGGGGACTGCTCAAGGACCGCTTTGTTTCCCAAAGGCAAAAATGGTGTCCTGGAAAGAAAGATTCACGTACTTGGGCTTAATTTCACCCGTGTATTTACTGCACTTTACATAACCTTCAGAATTCCAGAAACAGGTGGGGACCAGTGGCTCGAGCTTGTAATCCTACTCAGGGAGGCTGAGATCTGAGGATCAACGTTTGAAGCCCGCCAGGGTAGGAAAGACCTCGGGACTCTTACCTCTAGCGAACCACCGAAAAAGCTGGAAGCGGAGCGGTGGTTCAAGCAGTAGCATGCTCGCCTTGAGCAAACAACACCCCCCACCTTGGGCCAGGACCCGGGCTCTGAGTTCAAGCCCCAGGTCCAGCACGAAAGAAGAACATAACCCAGAAAGGTGTTTAATCACCTAAGCCACTCGTACGTGTTCACTTATATATTTGCCACCTTTATCTTTACATTCCCGCATTAAGAATTCCTCCAGTTGGGTTCTCTTGTAGACACTTCCGTTCCATTGCAGTGGTATGTGACGGCTCTGTAGGCCAGTTGTGGTCTCTTGTGGGATAATGAGCAACAGACAGCTAGCTAGCCACCCGCCACAGCGGTCACCGAGAGCCCCTTCCGCAGGGCGGAGCTACCAAGTTAAACCCACTAAGCCAGCTGGACCGGGAGCTGAGACCGTCCGGCAGCCCCCCTTTAGATGACGTTAGCATTTCCTTGGAGGTGGGGGTCCCTCCCCTGAGGCTAGCTCCAGCTGTCTCCCTGGCTGGCGCGGCACGGAATCTAGCCGCAGTGAGGGACAGAGGAGTCGTAGAGAGCATGGGGTCAGCCCAGTGACAAGGCAGAAAGAGCACGGCCCAGCCGGAAAAAAACCCCAGTCCTCTCTCAGCATAATGGAAGAGGAATTCAAGGTGCACCTTTCAGGTTAAAGAATTCAGTTATGATCAATGTGGTTATCTATAACCCTGTTACACTCTGCACATAAAATAGTCACAGCATTTCAATGATTCATAAATATCAACGAAACATTCAAAAGATCTTCCAATTTTGTACTGAGGGTAAGAAGTGAGCATGATATCGGGGCAAAATATTTCTGCCCAGCGCATCGAAGAATTTCTTGGATCTACTGATCAAAATTTTGAATGATCTACTAATTGCTTTGTTCTATTTGATTTTAACGATGCTTTATCTAAATCACTCTGGATCTAAATTATCTAAAGCATCTAAATTGTAGATGGGTTCTTTAATTCTGACTCCTGGCACACAATCAGCTATGAATTATTCCAAGCAAGGAATTGGGGTGTCGTGTGTGTGCCAAATTTTTTATATCTCCATCTACAAAAGCTACCTTAGGTTTTGATGGCAGGGTTTTTGGTTGACCTGAAATCTACTGGTGAAGAAAAGTCTCCTTTTAAAGACCATACCACTGATGCACGGGCAACCATGACTCCTTGCTTCCTAGGCTGATTTCTTGTTTTTGGATTGCGTTTCTTCTGATTAATCTGTTGACTTTGCATGTTTTAAATGCACAAGATAATGCCTTTGTACCGTAAGTTTCTTTTACAAGAGCAGAGGCGCTCTGGAAATGTTGCTACTTGGGTGTTTAGGATGTCGTGTTCGCTTCCTGACTGATGCAGCAAAGGAAGGCCTATGCGCCTAGTCTCCTGGCCATGGCGGACACAGTACTTTGTTTTCTCTAAAGGCAGGAGGAGTTTGTTCCTCCTAGAGTTTGCCCATCGTTAGACGGTGCTCGTGTTCTGCGCTGTGTAGCTCAGCCCTGTTCCTCAGGACAAGTTGGTTCTTCAGTCTCAAGGTCCGGGTCAGATTTCTCCTTCCATTGTTGTGATTTTTATGACTTCTACTTCACTAGCAGTTTCCTCAACAATTAAGAAAATCTACAAGGATGAATTACAAACTCTCTTCTTTTTTTTTTTTTTGGCCAGTCCTGGGCCTTGGACTCAGGGCCTGAGCACTGTCCCTGGCTTCTTCCCACTCAAGGCTAGCACTCTGCCACTTGAGCCACAGCGCCGCTTCTGGCCGTTTTCTGCATATGTGGTGCTGGGGAATTGAACCTAGGGCCTCGTGTATCCGAGGCAGGCACTCTTGCCACTAGGCTATATCCCCAGCCCCACAAACTCTCTTCTTGATATTTTGTTTCATTGCAGAGTACCTTAAGAGAGAAAATACTACCTTTTCCTGTTAGCTCATATTTTTTAATCTCTATTTTGTGACTATAAACCCCATTTATTTTTCTTAAACAGTATTTTAAAAGCTCGGTATACCAAAGAATTGCACACACTTTTTACATTCAACTTCACGTTCAGAGTACTCAAGTCTTCTGACTGGAAAGAAGTTCTGTGATTTAAAAATATGAAAAGCTTGAATTCATCTTCCTGGCCTTCATTCCATCATCCAGAGCCTCATCAAATCATCAGATACAAATTCATCGTAAAATGTTCAGGCCATCCATGGGCTTTCTCATTCAGGTTACAACATGCAGTTCACCAGTGAAAACACATTTTTTGTAGTTTAGAACCTGCCTGATACGTAGAGAAAATTTTCCTGTATCTCTCTTACAAATTCATTTTTTTAATCTTCTGAGTGTAGAGTGGGCACCAACAGTTCATGCCTGTAGTCCGTACTACTCAGAAAGCAGAGGGAGAGAGAACCATGGTTCAAGGCCAGCCCGGGCAAATGTTCTCATGACCTTGTCTCCACCAGCAGCTGGGTACACACCTGTCATCCCAGCTACGTGGCAGGCGGGGGTGGGATATAGCAGCTCCAGGCCAATGCAGAAAACACAAAAAGGCTGACCCTATCCAATGGAGAAGGCCGCACGTGGTGGCACGTACCTGCCAGCCCAGGCACAGTGAGGGTGAGATGGGGAGCCATCGTCCAGTGTCCAGCAAAACTCCAGACCCTTCCGCAAACATTCCCAGAGCAACAACAACAAAAGTGCTGGCAGCATGGGTCAGCAGTGAAATGCCTGCCTAGATAGCACAGAGCCCTGAGTTCAAACCCACTACTGCCAAATGATGGATACATGGATGGATGGATGGATGGATGGGTGGATGGGTGGATGGATGGGTAGGTGGATGGATGGATGGATGGATGGATGGATGGATGGGTAGGTGGATGGATGGATAGGTGGATGGATGGATGGATGGATGGATGGATGGATGGATGGATGGATAGATGGGTGGGTGGATGGATGGATAGGTCGATTGATGGATGGATAGGTGGATGGATGAGTGGATAGATGATAGGTGGATGGATGGATGGATGGGTGGGTGGGTGGATGGATGGATGGGTGGGTGGGTGGATGGATGGGTAGGTAGATGGATAGATGGATGGATGGATGGATGGATGGATGGATGGATGGGTAGGTGGATGGATGGATGGATGGGTAGGTGGTTGGATGGATGGATGGATAGGTGGATGGATGGATGGATGGATGGATGGATGGATGGATGGATAGGTGGATGGATGGATGGATGGATGGATGGATGGATGGATGGGTAGGTAGATGGATAGATGGATGGATGCGTAGGTGGATGGATGGATGGATGGAGCCCTGCCACTAGCCCTCTATTTTATACATAGAAACACTAAAGAGTTTAACTATAATAAATCTGCTAATACACAGCACTCTATTATAGCATTCTTGTATTTGCTAGGTACTTTATAGTATGTATCTTAACTAACAAATTCAATAATAAGAAAACCTATGTGTGTGTGCGCGCGCGTGTGTGTGTGTGTGTGTGTGTGTGTGTGTGTGTGTGTGTGTGTGTGTACCAGTCCCGGGGCTTTTTTCCTTAAGGCTGGTACTCTCCACTTCTGACTTTTTTGGATGCTTATTGGAGATGTGGGACTCACAGACTTTCCTGCCTGGTTAACATCAAATTGAAATCCTCAGATCTCAGCTTCCTGAGCAGCTAGAATTACAGATGTGAGCCACTGATGCCTGGTCAGAAAAATCTTAAATTTTACTAACTATTAAAATGGTGTTTCTCCCCTCTTCTTTTACTTAATCCTCTTTTTAAAATATGGTAATGATATTTTAGTCAAGCATTGTTCAATGAGATTGGGCTGTGTGTTCAGATTTCTGTCCATTTAGACGGGGGTACGGGTAACCGTTCTGTTTTCCCTGTGTTTGGGGGGAAGGGCGCCGAGCTTGACTCTCGCTGCATGGAAGTAACGTCTCAGTCAAAGCCTGCCTGGCGTGAGCTCCGTGGCGAGAGCGCCCTGCCATGCTAGCCGGTGTGCGGCGGAGCTCGAGTGTGTTTCAGATGGACCCGTATGAGAGTCCATGGACTGGACGCAAGGGCCGGGCGCGTGGAGTGAAGGGGTCTCCTCACCTCTGGGTGAGGACCCACCGCAGCCTCCCGCCATCCGGAGTGGTGGTGACGTGACGGTGTGGACTTTGAACCAGCGCAGTGCGCACGCTCACTCTCCCTTTCTTGTTGTAGGCTCCCAGCAGTCTCATGGAGACCCTTGAACAGCATCTAAACACGTTAGAAGGAAAGAAACCTGGAAACAAGTACGCACTAGTTGTTTATTCTAAGTAAGATAAGAAATCCTCCCAGTCGTGAGACTTGTCGTGTACAGCTTACACTACTGCGGTTTCCGTGCACACGTGGTGGCCGCTCTGCTGGGCTCCCTGGGGACCGCTGAGCGTCCCGTCTGGTTACGACAGACGGCGTGGCCGCACACGCAAGCCGCCCACCCGCAGGCGGACGCAGCAAGTGTTGCCTTGCGTGACCTGTTCACACACGTCCTTCCCATGAGAAGGAATTCCTAAGACAAAGGAAAAAGACTTGTTCATCCTTCTAAATTAAAGCTGCTGTGGTTGGTGGTGATTTTTTTAAATAGGAATAATTTCACAGGCATCCTTCCGCCAACCTCACTGAGGTTAAAAGCAGAGACCTCAAGTGCTTTCTAGAGTCCCATTTCTCCTCCTTGAGCCGCTGTCTGTAGCCGGCTGCTGACACCCCAATCCTGCCCAGAGACCTCTATAGGAGAGCAGCCCCGAAGCAGGGCTACGTTTCTTATTCCTGAGGGTTTTCTTAAACACCTGTTTCCCTGAGAACTTCTTTTTGGCTTTTCCTTCGCTGCATGCACACAATGCCATGTCTGTTCTCTGCCATCTCCCTGGTAGGTGTAAAGCCTCCCTGTTCACACGAGGGGGGCTTTGCAGCCTGCGCCTCGTTCAGACTTAGCGTCCGCTGCCCTCGGCCTGCCCTCGGCCTGCGTCCTGACGAGGCCCAGTCTGGCCCTTCTTCCTTCTCCTGAAACTTCCCCTCTTCCACCAGGCACTTTGTTTTCACCTTTAGTTTTTGCCTTGGAGATTTTCAGTACATCTCGTGGTTCACAGAGTCAGGACCTAGTCTACGCTTTCCCCGGGCAGGGGACGTAGCGCGCTCTCCAGCTGGGTTCGGGACGTGTCATTGGTGAGCCCCGCTGGCCGCTCACGTCCTTTGGGTCCGCTGCCCGCAGGAGTCAGGCGAGGGGACAGAGGCACTCAGCGTCCGAGGCTGAGCCTGGATTCGATCTGCGACAGCGCTGTCCGCACGTGACCCCCTTCTGGCCCCTTTTGAGCTTTATCTTGTAACCTCTATGTTCCTTTCGTATTTATTGGGGTTTTTCTCCTTAGCCAAACGTCATCTCTCTTATTTTTTTTTCCCAAGTTAGTCTAGAAGCACTTGCATGTCCTGCCTTCCCAGGGAGGAGAGCGCTAGAGGTGGATCTGGTCCAGGCAGTAATAGCAGAGCTGCTTGGAGCAGCAGGTGGCAGGACCCCTCCCGGGGGGGGGGGGGGGGCACTGCTAAGGTTGTTCCCCGGCACAGCCCAGGCTCTGCCCCTAACTCGGGGTGGGACATGAATGGTCGGGCCACTGACGAGAAATGACACGCAATCACCACATCAAGTCATCGCCGGGTGCCCAGCCCCGGTTCCTCTGGGGCCCCCTTCTTGGCCGGCGTCGAGGGAGCCATGTGAGTTGCTTATACACGCGGAGGCAGAGGGCTGAGGAACGCCCCAGTTCCTGAGGCTTACCTAGCGCCAGTCACCCCCAAACAGCGCTGCGTGCCCGCGTCATGTAGCGACTCTGCTCCCCACGCCCGCCCCCAGGTCTCCCACTCCAGGTAGGCTCCTCGTGAACCCCGGCCCCCTGGCAAAGCTGCCGGTCAGGAAAGGCTAAGGAAATCAGTGCCCTCCGCCCCAGTTTAAAAATCCAAACCCGCCCCTTTGTGGCCATTGCAAGGTGGTTTTTGAGAAAAACAAAACCAAAAACAAAAAAAGTTGGATTACTGGAGAAGTGGAATAACAATTCAATAATCTTTTCATATGAATTACCTTCTTCTTAGAATAGTTTTTCTCTCTCCTTTAAAAATCATTTTATGCTTGTCACATTTATTTCCTGGTATGGCTGAAATCACATTTGAATTTGTTTTTTGCTTGTTCTCTATTTTGAAAAGAAAAAAGTGAAGCAAGCCAGGTGCCAGTGGCTCATATCTGTAATCCTAGCTACTCAGGAGACTCAGATCTGAGCATCAAGGTTCGAAGCCAGCCTGGGCAGAGAAGTCCATAAGACTCTTATTTTATACTACTTTTTACAAAAAGTCAAAAATGGAGCAGTGGCTCAAGTGGTAGAGTGTTAGCCTTAAGGAAAAAGAAGCTAAGGAACAGTGCCCTGGCCCACGCCTAGCACGTGCACACACACACACACACACACACACACACACACACAATGTATATGTGTGTATATATATGGATGTAGACATATACATCTATAGATGTGCTACCATAGTTAACTGTTTCCTTCTTTGTATGTTTGCGCTTACCTGGGAACTTAAGTGAAGGGTGAGTACTATGCTAAGCAATTACTAAGAATGCAACAACAACAAAAAAGCTATTAATAGCCCACATTTGCCCTTAGAATGTTTCTGTTCTTATTGTGTATCTGTATTTTAACATGATGCTTTATTTTTGTCTCTCAAGGTAACTGGCATAAATGGTTTTGTTTTCTTTGGTCTTCTCAGATCACAACTAACAATCTATTGTAGAATAAACATTCCTTTTAGACTTCAGAAGTCAAAGACTTTTCACTTATTGAGTGGGCAGAAAGCGTTCCCTGTGACATAGAACAGAAGAGCTAACAGGCAACTTTATAAAGAAAATTATTTGAAATTTTCCTTTGCCAGCCGGTAGCAGTATAAAATTGTTCTAATTTATATTTACATATAAAATGAAGCATTTGAGAATATCAGCTATGGAAAACATATACATTCTTTAGTACCTATGTCCAGGATGTTTGTGTTTTAAATTGTGTGCAAGGCTACATGACAAACTTTGCATATCGTCTGTTTCTGTGGCTTCACAGGACAAAAGAGAAATTTACCTTATTCTCTATGTGGGTACACTTAAGCGTTGAATCATTTGTAATGAAATTATTTAGAAGTTGTGGACAGATTTTTAATATCTATTCTATCTGGCTAGCATTTATACTCCAAACCATATAGTGATTATAGTGATAATTGCTTTAAATCAAATAAGAAATATCAAAATTTCCTCTTTTGACAGCTGACTGTTACCATAGGAAAAGAAAACCTTGGCACTTGCTTTGATCATTTTTAAAACAACAACAATGCATCTGTGTCAAGGCATGTTACAGAATTTAGAGTGGATGCCTTCGGATCCTTCGTTCTCTTGTAGACACTCTAGCGTTTTCCCAATGCACTAGATTTCTCTAGGTGAAATTCTAGATAGAAGTATCGTCTATATTTTCTTTCATACAGGGCAATGACCCAGTGATGGAAAATTGAGCAAGAAACATGTAAGAAGCAACAGTTTGTGTGTAAAAGAGAAATGAGCTAATGTTGCGGGCACAGGCGTGTTGAGCGGGGCGGGCTAGACTGGGAAACAGGCACAGGCTCTGGGCAGCAGGCAGACTCGAGCAATCCAAAGCCACGGTGAAGTCACCTTGAGACCCGAGCTGTGCCCTTGGAGTTTAATCCATGGTTAGTGGTGCTCTCAAACCTATAGTCCAAACGCACATCACGACAAAGACCGCATCTGTTCCCTGGACACAGAAGTCTTGACATCTTAAGTTGAAAAGAATTTGTCAAGACTTCTGGCTAATTGGCTGACTTTAAAATGACATGTATATGCTCTCACTTAAAATTTCAAATAATACAAGAATAATAGAGAAAATGCCCAGAGCTATAGAGAGTGCTGGGGATATAAAGCAGAGGGCTGAAGCTGGGGCTGGTGTCTCCTGCCTGTAATCCTAGCTACTACACAGGCTGACATCTGAGGACTTGAAGTTCAAAGCCAGCCTGCCAGAAAGCTGGAAGTGGAGCTGTGGCTCACGTGATAGAGCACCAGCCTTGAGCAAAAACCTAAGGGATAGCGTCCAGGCCCTGAATTCAAGCCCCAGGGCAGGCACAGAAAGGGGAGAAGACAGTTGTATTTCTTCCTTAGCATCTAGTTACGGAGATAGGTAATAAACCAGCAATTAGGAGGCAGTTAGTCCACAATAGCTCAGCCTCGACGGGAGGAGGCTTGCTTTATCTACCTCTCGCCCGGAATCACTGCAAGTATCACTTAGCATGAGCATTCTTGCAGAAGTCAGCAAGTGAACTGCTGTGTCAATTAAGAATTTTTATACACTGTTCTATGATAGTCTCTGCTAGCAGGTAGCTCGGGGCTGTTGGTTTCACCATGCTTTATTCTTGCTATAGGATAGAAAATACTTGAAAATAGATTTCAGAAGTGCTTGCTTTTTCTCAATTACCTTTCTCAATCCTTTGTTTCTCATTGTTCTCACATAGCAAAGAATGAAACTTACTTGAGAGAGTAATTGGTTGTACCAAATGGCTTTCATGATTTTGTTGGTCTTGCTTTTTGAAGAGATTAGGTTACTGTTTTTATCTAAACTTAGTCTCTATTCCATAAATGAAAAGGAAAAATAATGGAAGTAGAGAAATTGTTAGCTAAAACCTCATGCAAGAATATTTGGCTTTATTCTGTATTCAATTTTTAGGTTCTAAAATAATTTCCTGTCGATACAGAGAATATTAAATCCATTTTTCTCAGTAAATTCTTGGAAATGAGCAATTACATAGAAATGTATGCCTAATATTAAACAACATTCTAGTGACTTCCTGCTGCTTTTCTTTTGCTACTGCTATGGAAATGAATAGAAATCTATCTCTGCCAGCCACATGAGCCTGAAAATAGTGTTGTATTGAAATAGATGTTTCTCATTGTTTCACTATTTAAATTTCCACCCACTCAAATTAGCAAAATGTGAGCTATTCAGGCCAAGCATTTGGGAGACCTATGCAGAACATTTTAATGTCTGATGGTGCCATCAAACTGAAGTGCTTCTACCATGTATTCAAGTAAATTCACCTTAAATTTTCTCACGTTGCCTTTTAGATCTGGTGCTCCCTCTCCATTAAGTAAGGTAAGTTTGTTTTCTGTGTGTGCTTTTTTCTTTCACTGTCTTTGACTATAGATCAGTGGCCTCAAGTATATTCATATTGCTGTATATGACATCACCACACCATGTCTTTCCAGAACTTTCCATCTTCTGTAAAATGGAAGGCTATATTCATCGACAGTAGCTTCCCATTCCTCCTGGCTTCCAGTCCTGACAAACCCAAAATTTGCTTTCTGTCCCTATCGATTGGGTTATTCTTGGCACCTCACAGCAGGGGACTCAAACGACATCTCTCCTTCTGTGGTTTTACTTAACGCCTCTTCAAGGTTCAGCCATGTTGTGGCATTGCCTGGGTTCCCCTCTGTTTCAAGGCTGGGTCATAGGCCACAGTCCTGGGCCCCTGCACTGGGTTACTGCTCTGAACAGGAGTGTCCAAGTCATCTGTTTGAGACCCTGCTTTCAATCCGTGGGTCTTGATACAAAGAGGTAGAATGGCTGGGTCACATGATTTAACTGTTCAGAGAAAAGGGACGTTACATTTGGATGTATTAGCTTCTCAGTCCAGGGGAGCATACTCTGTGTCTTTTAGGCCTCCGTTGGAACTGTTTCTAAAGTAGGGGAGATTTTCATGCCTTAATATTACAAATAAAAAGGAGTATTAAGTGCAGTGTTTCAGAATCACAGCTCTGTGAAAAAGGTAAAATACAGCATCCTGTGGAGAAGAAAATATTCACTAGACGTGTTTCCTTTTAGAAGCCTGCTTTCTAGATAGTTTGCTATAATCATCCGAGTATTTTTTCTTACTTCTGTGTCTCTTTTGAGCCATACTGAAGGATGGATTTCCTTCCGTGGATCCATGGTTCACATCTGCCCTGGTATTTTCCAGGCAATAATGAGCGAGGTCTGTTCCTGCCTCCGTGACAGGTCCCCTTGTGTCCCCTTGTGTCAATGCTGTCATTACAGACAGCTGGGAGGAGCGTGCTAAATCCGTGGCTCCCTCTCAGCCGAGCTCCTTCTACCTTCTGGCCCAGAGCAAGTGCTGCTGATGTTTTTTCTTTTTATAATAACAGGGTTACTTGTCTTCTACTTTCTTAGTGCTCGTGTCTCCTAAGAGATCACATGGCCTTCGAAAGGGCTTTTGCAGACTCATTTCTGCATTTATATTAGTAGCCGTCTCTTGTCATTAAAGTCTCAGCGTGGTTTCATAACATCAGTGTTGCTAGACTTATGTGGATATATCGGTTAAAAATAAAGCTCGTTTTTAGAGGACTTGCTCAATGGGTAATAGACAGTTAACGTCAGCTAGTTTTTTTTCAATTCTGTATTCCATTTGGATCTGAACTTTTGTTGGAGAGAGGGGCAATTTCCTGAGTAATCATGTTCAAACTGTTGGTGTTTGTCTTGAAATGCTGAGTGCTTAATCATTGCGTATCTGTTGAATTTTTACTTCTTGACTTGTGACACTCATGGAAGAATAAATAGACAGATACCATGTGATTTGAAACTTTCTATAATTTTTTTTACTTATCTTCTTTTTTTAAATTATTCTTTTAAAACTTCCTTTAAAAGCCAAGTATCATTAGCTCCTACCTGTAATCCTAGTTACTCGGGTGGTCAAGATCTGAGGATCACAGTTCAAAGCCAGCCAGAGAACTGGGAAAGTCCAAGGGACTGTAATCTCCAATTAATCACCAAAAGGCCAGAAGGGGAGCTGTGGCTCAAGTAGTAGAGCGCTAGCATTGAGTAAAAGAAGGTCAGGGACAGCACCCAAGCCCTGAGTTCAAGCCACAGGACTGGCACAAGAAAAAAAAACGAAAAAAAAAACCTTCCTTTAAATCTGTTTCGTGGGAAATCCCATGTCAAGTCAGGGTGGCAACGGATAGCCTTGGCTTAGTCTAGTTACTTTTGTGTCTTCCTTGTTGTTGTTGTTCAATTCCCTAGGTTCAGACCCTAACCATGAGTATACTGTTTTGAAATGTCCCAGTAATATTTCTCTTCCAAGTACATGGAAAATTAAATGTCATCTGTAAAATAGAATTTGGATGCACACTGCGCAAAACGTATAGTTGGTTAATGTGTTAGTTGAGCATAAACTTTTAAAAATGGGAGGAAAGCCAGGTACTTGTAATCCCGGAGGACTGCAGTTCTTAACCAGCCTGGACAGACGAATGGAGGGACTCTTATCTCCAGTTAACTAGCAAAATGCTGGAAGTGGAGGTATGGGTCGCGTGGTAACGCAACATCCTTGAACAGAAAAAGGCTATGCAAGAGTGCAGGGCCCCAAGTTCAAGACCCAATACTGGCACCAAAAAAAAAAAGAAAAGACAACAGTTCCAGGAAACCAAGGGGTAGTTTTTAATCTCATTCACTATGTTTTCTTCACTCTTACAAACGATTAGATATAGACATAATGTCCTGGAGCTGTCACCTAAGAAAACTTCCCATGAAGTCTATTTAGGATGAGAAGAGGGGGACTGGCCTTGATTTTGTAGCAGTTTTCACAGGTGATCATTTTTAGCCGCTAGGAAGGTCGTCCCCAGTAATTTCAAGTTCATGAAGTAGGTACAGTTAGCATCCATTCGAAGAGTAGGAGTCACTGGGACGTAGGGCCAAATGCATTCTCAAAACCGTGTAAAGCTTGAGGCACGGTTTGTCCAGTCACGAGGTTTTGCTGCAGTTCTTGTTGTGAGTGTGCCCAGTACCGGGGCCCCAAGTCAGGGCCCGGGGGCTGCCCCGTGGCTTTTTTTTGCTCAAGGCTGGCGCTGTAGCCCTTGAGCCATAGCTGCACTTCCAGCCTTTTGGTGGTCAATTGGAGATAAAAGTGTCACGGGCTTTTCCTGCCTGGGCTGGATTCGAACCGCGATCCTCCGATGAGCTCAGCCTCCTGACCAGCTCGGGTGACAGCTGGGCGTAGAGCAGAAGCCCCGCTCCTCCGTGCCCCGTGGCGGGAAGCTGACTGCACCGTGTGTTGTTCCTCTCCGCTTCCAGTCATCTCCAGTCACCACCGTCACGTCTCCCAACTCCACACCCGCGAAAACCATCGACACGTCCCCGCCGGTGGATCTGTTTGCGTCGGCGGCGGCGGCGGCGCCGGTCAGGTCAGTCCTCGTGCGCCGTGCGGTCTCTGTCCCGGTGCGGGCCGGGCTCGGGGGCGCGGCGCGGCTCTGCCCCCGGGTCTCCAGGTGATTCGGGTTCTGCTCCGATGGGCGGAGGAGCAGGCGCGCGGTCGGCCGCCGGGGGATCGTCCGCTCGCGCTCCGGCGGCTGGCGGAGGCCTCGGGGTTGAACCGGCTCGTGGGGCAGCTCAGCAGGGCAGTCGGGAGGAAGGTGGGGTGGCTCTGCGTCCCCCCGGGACTGCCTCGGAAGAGTTGCAGACTCCACTCGGGTTTCGGGCGGCCGCCCTTGCGTGGAGAGGTGGATGGGGAGCTGGGTGACAGCGCCGCGTGTCGCCCGCGTCACCGTGCGTCAAGCCAGCTTCACGGGGGGCTGGGGGCGCTTCCAGACGCCCCGTCGGTGTCGCCGCCCCCCCCCCCTGACTGGGAAGGTCTGTCTTCTGCCCAGCGCTTCGAAGCCGTCCAGCGACCTCCTGGACCTCCAGCCGGACTTCTCCTCCGGAGGAGCGGCGGCCGCCCCGGCAGCGCCCCCCGCCGGCGGAGCCACAGCCTGGGGAGGTGAGTGGAGCCCCAGGCCCCGCCGTCCAGGCGGCTGGCCCCCTGCTTCTGAGCCGGAAGGGTCCTCGTGCCCAGCTTCTGGTCATCCCCCGTGGTGTTAGAAAACAGGGGGGGTCAGGAATGCTGAGAATGGCATTTCCTGATGGAAACACCCACGGGGGGAGGGGGGACCCATAGTCGTTTAACCGTCCCCGCTGCTCGCATCTCGCGCCTCGTTCCCTGGGATCCCGCACCTGCGGCCGCGCTCGTCCCGAGTCTCCGCACGTCGGCGCTCGGCCCGGTCGCGCACCCCCGCCACTTGGCGAAGCACTTGTAGTCAGGATGTCTACTCCATCCTCCGTGTCCGGGGGTTCCTGGACCCCCGTAGGCCACGCCGGGCTTTATCCACACCGTGTGGCTTCCGACAGTGCCCATTGCTTCCCGCTACATTGATTAACTGAGAGGATCTCAGAAAAAGCAACCTCCGCTAGGTATTAAGTTAACATGTGCGGTGCGGACAGAAAAGTAATCACTGCGTAGGTCTTGGAAGTGCAGGGAACTGCTTTCAACACCGCTCTCCTGCACGGAGCTGTCAGAATAACACTTCCAGAGAGGCTGAGATGGGAGGCGTACAACGATACAAGCAGCCTAGGGGAAAGACTTCAAGCCAGGCCTGGGGTAGAGCTGGTGTAGAGTAGTTTGAGGAACTTACTATATTTACAGGGACTTGACAAGGAATGTTAGAAGAAGATGGCCAGGTTAGGTTCAAAACTGTTATCTTGTGAAGCAATCAAATAACCATTAGGGATTTTTTTCTCCTAAATGATTTCCCATCACCTGCAGACAATAAGGTCTGTAAATTAATATATCATCTCAATAACAATGAGTAACGAAATCCAATGACGTTACCTTGCCCAAGATCATTGAATCACCCCTGGGCGGGCTCAGTACAAGTGCGCCTGCGTTGGACGGAGTCTGCTCCCGTCAGGAGCTTGCCTTCTGGGATTTCCAAGGACGTTGCCCCAGGGTGACTGAATGGTTGCAAAGCCCAGAGGGCTCAAGTCACAGCCTTGCCCGCTGTGCTCTGGGGTTCCGTGTGGAGCAGATGGCCGCCGCTGGGACCCGCTGGGCGCAGAGGCAGCCACATAGCTAGCTGTTCCCGGCTGGACTCACCCAGGCCTTCCAGAGTCTGCCCGGCCCTGCGCGTCTCCCCACACCATGAAGGGGGCAGGGCTCCGGGACGTGGACGTGAGCACGGAATCACTGCTGGCCCTCTTGGCTTTTCTTCCAACCTTTACATTCTAGAGTCTGCAAGGAGATGGGTGTGTGTGAGCAAGAAACCACACCCGGCTGAAATGCAGGGGAGATAAAGATAAACACGGCAAATGCAAATCTATTCGAATAGTAACAAGTACAAAAGCACATTCTGTCATTTCCTCATCTTATTTCCAAGATTTTTACACACAACAGTAACAAAAAGTAGCCAGGAAAAATCCGTAATTATAAACCCAAATTTTTGAATGTTGGCTTATTTCCATTTATGTGTTCAGGCCTATGTTGAGATGTTCAATTCCTATGGCTGCCATCAATTTTTAAGCAAAATTATTATTATTATTATTATTATTTTTGGCCAGTCCTGGGCCTTGGACTCAGGGCCTGAGCACTGTCCCTGGCTTCTTTTTGCTCAAGGCTAGCACTCTGCCACTTGAGCCACAGCACCACTTCTGGCCGTTTTCTGTATATGTGGTGCTGGGGAATCGAACCCAGGGCCTCATGTATACGAGGCAAGTTCTCTTGCCACTAGGCCATATTCCCAGCCCAACAAAATTATTTTAATGTCATTTAATTTTGTTACATTTTAATTGGTTAAGGAAAACATTGTTGAAGAGGTTTTACCATGGCACGCAATCTGTCACACTGAGCTTCAGCTTCTAAGTAGTTTGTTTCAATTTGCTACCAATTTATTTTCAGGATGACAGTGTCTTACTGTTTATGCTAACGAGTTTTCAGTCAGCACCCTTACATTTTCCCCTCATGACACTCATATACAAGACTTGAGTACAGCTTAGTGTTACTGGTACATTGGTTGGTTTCCACCAAAGGGTAGCTTTCATTGCAACCATTTGGGGGATACTTTTCTGTTTTCTCACTGCCCACTAGAGGGGGCACTTGCTCCTACTCGCCGGGAAACCGCAGTGACCTACCCCCCCTGGAGGCTGAGGGTCAAAGAACCGCATAGCGATGGGAAAGCTAGCCGGCAAACGCTCCAATTGCTGAATAAATGACTAAACTTTGCAAGCCTTAAGAAACTGAAGTAACTAACTTCTCACGGAGTGGAGAATTACTTTCCCTTATAGTTTTCATATTTTAGAACATAGGCCTAGCAAATATCAGGTTGCGGGGGGGGGGGGGGGGGAGGGGGGACCTATCAGGCCTGTCTTGATTCGGGAATAGTGGATTTTCTGCTGTTGCTACGGTTTGATGAATGTAATTGTTTTCAGTGTCAGAATTTATGATTCTTGGTCTTTTAAATGCCTTCTAAAATTTTGGTTGACTTGGTTCTTGCATTGTTTAAGGTCCTGAATGGACAGCTCCCTAGTGAATTCCAGTGGCATTTATTCACGCATTTTCAGTGGCATCTGCAAATGCGCACTTGGGCCCTGGGATGTAGGTTGCGCCCCATGCCCCTGGGTACCTAAGACTTCTGCCCCAAGGCGTCTCATTTAGGATGCTAACGTAGTTCTGCTGTTGACTCGAAAAACCCAGCTGCATGCTGACCGCAGAAAGAACAAAACACTCTAAAGCCTCATAATCTCTCTTGGTTTTCATCTTTAAAATAATCCTTGTAAGGCTGTGGGTGATGGTTCAGGACACTTAATCCTTTGAGAGGTGGAGGTCTGGATGTCGAGGGTTTGAGGCCAGCCTGGGCGAAAAGTTAACAAGACAGGCGGGCCCTGCCAGCGACACCCAAATTATAAATAAGATGCTCAAGGGCCAGCCCAGCCCAGACATCCACACAAGACCCTCAGATTGTGTGCGGTGTGGCTCAGCGGTGGAGAGCCTGCTTGGCAAGTCAGAGGCCCTGGGTTCAACCCCAGTGCCATGTAACAAGAACAAGAAGGCGCGCTGTGTTTCTCAGTGTCAAGATCGTAATGTGAAACTCCCCTTTCTGGCGACAATCAGTGAGAGCCGCTGAAATGGCACGTCAGTTAGGAGACTTGGTCACGGTCGTTTAGGCCGGACTTGGGGTAAGTCTGTGGGCGTCTGTACCCTCAGTTTTCACGCCGGTTAGCACTGGACCTGTGATCTAGCGACTAAGGCCCCTTCCATCTTGAGAGTGCTATGATACTAGTAGGTGGTGTGCCTATTTTAATTACTAACGGTCTGGAAAGGAGCCCGAAGCTAAAATTCCTCCGTCCGCGCCTCCCCCTGCTCCAACGAATGTTTCAGCTCTAGCTCTTATTTCTTCATATGCTGCGCCATGGGACGTCGGTAGACCTTTTGGGAGAGGGTGAGTACCCCTGTATTTTTCCACTTGTCTTTCGAGAACCTTCTGTATGTTCCCAGCCTTGACCTTTTTGAGCCTGGTGTGTCTTTTGTCGCCTCCCTTCTCTTGCACTTGCTCTCGTCTCCGATGGGATGCAGATTCCTTGGCCGGGCTCTCCTCTGTCCCCGCCGAAGCTCAGCTCTCGGACCCCTTCGCTCCAGAGCCCGCTCCTTCCGGCACGGCTGCAGACGTAGCCACCGCCTCCGCCGCGGCCGCGACCACCACCACGGTGACGGCCGTCACCGCCGACCTGGATCTCTTCGGAGGTTAGTGCTGGCCCGCGCGGCCGTCCATCCAGGGCGGCGGGCCCCCCCCACCCCCGGCAGAAGGACATTCATCCCCGGTATGTTCTCCAGAGCCTCGCTGAGGCCCAGCGGGCCCCCGAGCTCCCCGTGAAAAGCTGGGTCCTTCCGACCTTGGCACTGGGGTTTCCAGTCTTGGAAATGCCGGGTCAAACGCCCGGGGAAGCGGGGGACGCCCGCGTTTCCGTCCAGGCCCGGCCGGGCGCGCGGGGCTCGGAGCCTTGGGAAGCGCCGGCCGGGGCGGCTCGGGTGCCGTGGCGCTCGCGGTGGCTTGGGGCTTCCTCGTGACCGCGTCACGCCTTTCCCCCACAGCAGAGAATTCCAGAAAACAGCCCTGCCCCGTCCCCGGCCTCTCGGCCCCTCGCCTGAGCACACTGCTCTGCTGCGCTCAGCCCCATGCTTGCTCTCCAGCCCCCGCCAGCCGCACAGCCACAAGCCCCTTTCAAAGTTTGCCTCGCTTCCTCCTGATGTCTCAGAAGTAAGGTCGAGATGTGCCTTTAAACAAACGCCTGCACGTAAACCTTTTGGACCATCCTGCGTGGACACTTTAAAAGTACTCTGTCTCCCCCAAATAGGCTGGGGGCAGTGCGCTAGACTCACATGGGCCCAGCTGTGTTAATCTGGGACATAGGAAAGACCCACTGTTTTTGTTTAACAGAAACATTCATATTTATATTCACATAAATCTTTCAGTCATTGCAGTGGGAATAGCTCATCAAAGGCATGAAGATGCCTTCTCCTGGTCAGGTGCCAGTAACTCACGCCTGTAATCCTAGCTACTCGGAATCTGAGTACCGAGAACTGTGGTTCAAAGCCAGCCAGGGCAGAAAAGTCCGTGAGACTTTTACCTCCAATTAACCACCAGAAAACCAGAAGTGATACTGTGGTTCAAAGTGGTAGAGTGCTAGCCTTTAGCAAAAGTGCTCAGGGACAGCACTCAGGCCCTGAGTTCAAACACAACTGACATAAAAAAAAAAATTTAAGCCTTCTCAACTATATCACGCTTACTAGATGCTTTATGTTTTAGACAGACTCAAAACAGGGAGCCTACTTTTGGAGCCAAGCAGAACAGGACTGTCAAACAGGCTTTAGGATTTAGTAGAACTACTGGACACCAGAGGCTCACACCTGTAACCCTCACTACTCAGGAGGCTGAGATCTGAGATGGTGATTCCAAGCCAGCCCGGGCGGGAACGCCCACCAAGCTCTTACAGACTCTCACGGCTCCCAATAAACTACCCACGGGCAACGTGGATCTGCGGCTCAAGTGGTAGAACCACTTGCCCTGAGCTCAAGGACAGTGCCCAGGTCAGGTTCAAGTTCCCGCACACACACACACGCACACACGCACACACACACGCACACACACACAGCTTACAAATATTAAAAGTGAAAGATAAAATCCTTATAGCTATCCCTTTTTTTTTTTCATTCGCACAGACTTCCTGAGCGATACTGTCTCACCCCGAGGTTAAGCCGGGCGCTAGAATTGGGCTAGCCGGGTCACTGGGCCGCCCCTCCTCCTAGGTGACCCGTGACTAGCCTGTCCCTCGTGAGCAGGACGCTGGCGGGCGGTGGCCCGACCTTTGCTAGAACCACTCCCGGGGAGGTTTCCCGCCCGCGCCTTGTCCTCGCCGTCGGATGGGTGGCTCTGGCCGCTGGGGACGGGCGCGTCCCGTGGGGTTCGCTGACGCGCGTGCGGCAGGAGCCGCAGGAGAGCAGCTGGGGCCGGGCAGCGCGGAGCGACTCCCCGTCCAGAGGAAGAGCGCGGGGCCTCGCGGTGGGGCTGGAGCCTGCGGGGACGGGAGGCCGGCTTGGGAAGGGCACTAACGCCGCGGAGTGTGGAAGGAAGCTGGGCATTCAGATGCTGTTCACATGGGTGTCTAGCAGCTTTGAGTGTGTTTTTTTCTTTCACCACCCCGGGGGCCTGGCGGCTCCGCGGGTCGCCCTTGCCCGGGGTGTCTGAGCTCCAGCGTAAGGAGGGCAGCGTCCCTGGAGAGGCCGGTTCATCCCTTCCCCCTGGCAGAGACACTCAAGTATGGGGACGGGAGGACGCGACGCTCCGCCCTTTAAGCAAACATTGAGCGTCGGTGCATAAGGTTTGGGGGGATTTGCTTGGGGGGGGGGGTGCCAGTAGTGGGTCTTGAACTCAGGACCTGGGCACTGTTCCCCAGCTTTGTTTATTTCCCTTAAGGCTGGTGCTCTGCCGCATGAGCCACCCCTCCACGTCCTGCTTTTTCTTGGTTAATTGGACCTAACAGTCTCTCAGGTTTGTCCTCCTGGGCTGGCTCCACCCTCAGGGCTCAGATCGCAGCCTCTTTAGTAGCTAGGATTATAGGCCACTAGTATGCATCAAATTCAAAACATTTACGCTGTTTTTTTTTCCTTTCTTTCTTTCTTCATTTTTTTGGTTTTGCTTTGGTTTTGTTTTGGTGCTGGTCCTGGGGCTTGAACATTTTGGTTTTGCCTAAGACTGGTGTTCTGCCAGTTGAACCACAGCTCCCCTTTTCGTTTGGGGGCTGCTTAAGTGGAGATGAGCCTCTTGCGGGCTTTCCTGCTTGTGCTGGATTCTAACCCCAATGCCCAGAGCAGTAAATCTCCTCCCAACACAGCCAGGAGTAGCAGCCGGATCAGATTCACCCATCAGATACGAATGGCTGATGCTGTACTTGCGTTTGTCTAAAGGCACTTCTGACCCTGGAGACTCTCATTTAATGTTTTTTTTTTTTAATGATTCTACAAGACGGTGCAGACTGTTGCTCAAGTGATAGTAGTCCCCCCTGAGCCAAAAAGCTAAGGGAAGGCCCCTAGACCCCAAGCTCTTAGCCCAAGCACTGGCCCCAAACACAAAAGGGAGGGATATGGATATTTATAAAGTGAACCTGCCAATGTGTGAATAGACTTCTAACCAAAATAATAATAATAATAAACGTCTAGTATTTAACATGAAATTATATTTTACCTGTCGAAAATAGATCATTTTCCAATTAGCTAGAAAAACGGTAATCTTTAAAAGAATAACTGTAAGTAGCGGTAAGCATCCTGCCCTAATTTGTGTAGCTGCTTCTTTCAAATGAGTCCTGGGCGTTATAGCTGAAGATGCTTCTCCACGAGCTTTGGGCATCGTGGGAAGTGAACGTTTATAAATACTAAACCCTTCAGGTAGCAGTGCAATTTCGTCCTGGACCATCGGAATTTTAAACTAGAACCCTTTGCTTGCTTTGCGCCTCTGTTTCATATGACCTGCACTCAAGAAGCGGCTGGTGTGGGCTCGAAGTCCCTAGCGAGACGCGACAGCCACACAGTGCACACACACGGCTTGCACATCGGAGTCCCGATGTCTCAAAGTACACAACGAAGTTGTCTTGTGTTTTACTTTGCACACCCATCAGTCAGTTTCTAGCGGCACATGAAACATGCTTCTGAGAGCCCTTATACAATGAGAACCTTGGGGACCACGGGGCTTGGGGGGGCAGGGCGGCCCACATGCCAGGGGACATGAGGTCCGCCGGGCGGCACGATTGTGGGCCACCGCATGCGCATGGGTCTTATCTACGCTTTGGGGGAACAAACACAATTCCTGTTGTATAAGGGAGCCTTCTCCACGGTGTTAACTCGGTTCTTTCACTCTATTCTCTTCTCTTTGTTTGTATCCCTTCCATTTCTGTTGTTTTCACCACTGCACCCAAGAGGTCTTTGCAGCGTCTCCGGGGGAGGCCCCCGCCGCGTCCGAGGGGGCGGCCGCGCCCGCCGCCCCCGCCCCCGTAGCCGCAGCCCTTGATGCATGCTCTGGAAATGGTGGGTGCCCCCGCCGGCCCGGCCGCGCCCCCCCTCTCCGCAAGGGATGCCCGCATGGGGCCGTGCGCTTCCTCCGCCCGCTTCCATGCATCCCCAGCCAGCCCGGGCTGCCCGCCCGCTCCCCCCACCCCACCCCCCAAACATTAAGACGGTGGGGACACGCGCACCGAGCACAACTGACGATTGCTCACGATGGACAATGTCTGCGGGTGCCCGGGTGCGCGCTCTTAATGTTTCCTCCCCCTGCCCCGTGCCCGGCCGTGCTCCCCTGGAACCCTAAGTGGGGGTGTCTCGGGCATGCTTCCATGACCTCTCCAAGCCGCCCCCACGGGGCTGGACGGGGTCTGGAGGATGGGGCGCACACATTTCCTCTTCTTCACGACAGGTTTTGTTTGTCTTTGGAGAACCACCCCAAGGGCTGCCCCCCCCCCCGTGGTCAGGATGGGGGTGGAGTGGGGGCGGCCCGGGCGCAGCAGGTGCCCGCGGTGACCGCGCCCTCTCTCTGTCTCCCTCGCTCCCCGTCCCCTCCGCCCTCCCTCCCCAAAGACCCCTTCGCCCCGTCCGAGGGCAGCGCGGAGGCTGCGCCCGAGCTCGACCTCTTCGCCATGAAGCCGCCCGAGACCGGCGCCCCCGCGGTCACCCCCACCGCCGGCGCCGCGCCCCCGGTTCCCGCCACCGCGCCCTCGCCTGCGCCCGCCGCCGCGCCCGCCGCCGCCGCCACGGCCACCGCCGCCCCGGCGCCCGCCGCCCCGGCCGCCCCGGCGCCCGCCGCCGCCGCCGCTCCCGCGCTCGACATCTTCGGGGGTAAAGTCGTGGCTGTTGCTGTGGATGTTGCCAAAAGCTTTCGTGGAATCCCGGCCCTTGACGTGCCCGCGCGTGAGGCTCCCCCGCGCGAGCCAGCCCTGCAGAGCGCGGTCGGGGCCGTGCGCCCCGCGGAGTGGAGGCCCCGGGCCCTGCACCCCGTGCGCCCCGCCGAGCCGTGCGCCCCGCGGAGTGGAGGCCCGGGCCGTGCGCCCGCCCCCCTGAGCCGTGCGCCCCGAGGAGTGGAGGCCCGGGCCGTGCGCCCCGCGGAGTGGAGGCCCCGGGCCCTGCGCCCCGTGCGCCCCGCCGAGCCGTGCGCCCCGCGGAGTGGAGGCCCCGGGCCCTGCGCCCCGTGCGCCCCGCCGAGCCGTGCGCCCCGCGGAGTGGAGGCCCCGGGCCCTGCGCCCCGTGCGCCCCGCCGAGCCGTGCGCCCCGCGGAGTGGAGGCCCCGGGCCCTGCGCCCCGTGCGCCCCGCTGAGCCGTGCGCCCCGCGGAGTGGAGGCCCGGGCCGTGCGCCCCGCGGAGTGGAGGCCCCGGGCCCTGCACCCCATGCGCCCCGCTGAGCCGTGTGCCAGGCAGAGTGGAGGCCCGGGCCGTGCGCCCCGCGGAGTGGAGGCCCCGGGCCCTGCGCCCCGTGCGCCCCGCCGAGCCGTGCGCCCCGCGGAGTGGAGGCCCCGGGCCCCGCGCCCCGTGCGCCCCGCTGAGCCGTGCGCCCCGCGGAGTGGAGGCCCGGGCCGTGCGCCCCGCGGAGTGGAGGCCCCGGGCCCTGCACCCCGTACGCCCCGCGGAGTGGAGGCCCCGGGCCGAGCGCCCGCCCCGCTGAGTGGAGGCCGTGTGTTCTCGGTCCTAGATCTCTTTGAGGCGGCTCCCCCCGAAGTGGCGGCGGCTCCAGCGCCTAAGCCGGAGGCTGCTGCGCCCAGCATAGACCTGTTCGGGACAGGTAAAAAGCCCAGCCTCCCCCTCTGCTAACCCCGGGCGTCGGTCCCCCGCGCCAGCCCCCGCCTCTGCTCCATCTCCGCTGATCTCCACCTTCCTTCCGCTCACGCGTGCGTGGCTCGGGCTTGTCACCTTTGGGAAGATGGCTTCTCCTCTCCACCGCACGGGGCCTCTCCGGTGCCTGACAGCGCGCTCACCGCAGACCTCCTCTCGGGTGAGTCCTGGGCAGGGGCGGGGGGCGGCCGCGGGCACACACCCACATTCACCGCATCCTCCGCCCGGCACCCACTGATGGGGGGCGCCTCAGGCCGCATGCAGATCGAAGGCTCGGGAGAGAGAAAGTGTTTCCTCGTGGAACCCCGGACCCCCAGCCCGGCTGCGGAGCAGGCCTTAGCGGTGACTCCCTGGCTCCTCCCAACTCCCCCATCCCCTGCCCACGCGGGCCCTGCCCGGGTGACACGCGCGCCCCTGTGTTCTGTGCCCCACTGCAGTGGATGCGTTCGCGGCACCCTCCCCTGCAGCCAGCGCTTCTCCGGCCAAGGCGGAGCCTTCGGGGGTGATAGACCTGTTCGGGGGTGCGTATCTCTCCCCCGCCGACACTTAGGGAGTCTTGGTTGGTTGGTTTCCTTTGTCACAATAAGCTCTTGTCCTTCTATTCCATTCGGTTTCGTTCTTTTCCGTGGGACTGTGTGCACGTGTCTCGGCCTCTTCCATGCGGGATTGTGTTTTTCCATTTCCTTTTCTGTGGTCCCCACCCCATCAGTTCATCCTCGTTTCCATCGCATGACCCAGCAGCCTTCTGTCCGAGTTGCCCGCCTTCCATTCCTCCCCCAAGAGCAGCTTTTCCCCGCTGCCTCCCTCGGTGAGCCCAGCCCTCTGCCGCACTGAGGTCTCCACAGTGGAAAGGCAGAGGGGAGGTCAAGGAGAGTTAGAATCCAATCCCCCAGTGAAAACCCAGGGCCCCAAACCAAGGTGAGGGCGCTGGTGCCGCCCTTTCCTGACGGCAAGCTGCACGTTCGCGTCCAGAATCCTGCAGAGTTTGAAAATGATCCTTCTGGTTCTCATGTGTTCTTGGCTTCCTTTTCATGACATCTAAAAGCAGGAGCACGTATTGAGTTCATTCTGCCTTCTGGGCCGATGCAGCTAAAGTCTTCTGCTCCCAGTAGCCTTAGAGGCACCAAGTCCGGGCGCTGTCATGGCTGCCCGTGCATTTGTACGGAGTGGAGGCTACTGAGCCCTCCAGCGCACGAGGGTCTGCGTGGAGCTGCTGCCGGGCATGGGTGCATCGGGACGCACACCCTGCCCCGCGCCCCTGCCCCGCACCCCACGCCCCGGGCCGCTGGAGGGGGCAGAGGGCTGGTGATGTCAGGATGTCTGGACTCGAGAGTCCGGAACTTACGGTTTAGGTCCAAGTAGAGCTGCTGCTGCTGCTTGAGCTGGATTGAAGGTTTTCAAAGTGTGGTAGTCCTTTAGATGGGAAAATTCAGTTTTTACCTTCGGTTACTAAAAAACTTAAATTTAAACCTCAGCCCTGTTTTGGTAAGTGGCAAGATTTAACCCCAAAGATGTACTTTCTTAAATGTCTTCGTATCACAATCAGTCCCTAGGTGTCTTCATTCCTAGATGTTTTAGAAGGCCTTGGAGAAAAGCGACATGTTTATAGAGATGATCTTAGTAGCCCAGGTCTGTCCTCCCAAAACTGAGGATATGCTGAGGTAGAAGGGCCCTAAGTTTGCGGCCAGCCCGGGCTTCCCCGCAAGACCCCATCTCCGTGTAAAGCAGAAGTGTCTGGAGCATCGCTGACGTGGTCCCGGCATGTCCACGCACACGCGAGGCAGGCCCCGCGCCCAGGACGTCAGCCTCTGCGTGTGCGTGCCTCTCACGGGAGCTGCCTGTCCTCACTGTTGGCATTCTCTTCCTTTCTTTGCTGCGTGGCGGATAATGGATAGACGCTTTTGGAACTAGTGCAGCTGAGCCCCAGCCCGCTCCGCAGGCAGCCTCTAGCTCGTCCGCCTCGGCAGACCTACTCGCTGGTAACTCATTTCATTACAGTGCCACGCGGTAGAAGTTACGTGCCAATGTATTTTTATAAGTAACATATTATATCCGTTGAAACATACATTTTTCTTTCACTTTCAAGACATGAACTTGAAAACCATGGCATTTTATAACAGAAGGTTGGTTATTTCCTAGGATTTTATGAGAGCAGTCTTGAAGTCACAACGATTATACACAATAGTGGCTCCCTGAATTGTCCTAACCTGCCTTATTTTCCTTTAGCAGATGTCTTTTTTGTTTACTGAAAAGGTAATGTTCTTATGTGACAATTTTCACCTTGTACTGATTAGGCTTATTGTCTCTGATGTGTGGGAAATGTACCATGATATTTTTAAAATAGTGTTGTGATATACAAATCATCCTAGGAGAAACTTCTTGGGATTTCTACCATTGACCTCAAGCTCCTCCTACATGGATCATTTTTTTAACAAGCTGATCATTTTCCTATCTGAAATACATGGCCGATCTCAGCTCAACAGAGCCATAGTGTTGGGCAGATGGGCACAATCTATCTAGGATCCTTGCTTATTGTTAGAACAGTGCAGACAGAATCGGAGAGAACTGTTTGAGCCAGGTGCCAGTGAATCACACCTGTAATCCTAGGTACTCAGGACGCTGAGATCTGAGAGGCGTGTTGTTCAAAACCAGCCAAAGCAGACAAATCTGAGAGTCCCGTTCTCTACCACTAAAAAGCCAGATGTGGAGCTGAGGCTCAAGTGGTAGAGCGCCAGCTGTGAGTGAAAAGGCTAAGGAACGGCTCTCAGGCTCCGAGTACTGACCCGCAAAAAAGAGAGAAAACAACGTAAGGACTCGAGGACAGGAAGCATCGCGGGACAAGGCGGCATGTGCGACAGGGCAGTCGACCTGGAAATGACCAGCTGCGCCACCCCAGGGCTAAATGCAGGCCCGGATGACCGGGCGAAAGTTAGTGGGTCCACGCGTAGACGGCTCGGATGCTGCCAAGGCCCGGGCACTGCCCCCCCCGCCCCCAGTGTCCCTTCCCAGGACCCCCCCACCTCCAGTCTCGCAGGGGTACACTGCGGTCTTAGGCTGGCCGGGAGAGGTAAGGATGCGGGTCACCTCAGCATCTGGAGTCCGCCCCACCTGGGGTCTCTCACGCGGCTGTTGGTAAGAGCAGGTGGCCGGCTGTCACGGGTGGAGCTCCTGGCCGTGAGTAGCGGCGTGAACTCTCGTGAGCGCGGCGTGGCGGGCTGAGGAGCTTTGGTTCTCGGCGTCATCGTAAGCACGGCAGGCCCTGCGCGGCCCTGGTCCACCTCCCGAGTCGCGGGAGGCGAGGGGAAGGGCCGGCCGGCCGCCGACGTTCCCTCCCGTTGCTCCCTTCCTTCGCGGGCGCACCGGCGGTGTCTCCGTGTCTTCCCCGAGCCCCGGGGGCCTTGCTCGCGTCCTCTCCTGTCAGCGGCTGCCAGCGGCATCTTCTTGAGCTGTGCGGGGCCAGGCGTGCCGTGGGGTTTGAGGAAGTTGGAAGGCGGAGGAGCGACGGCGGACCCAACACGATCGATGTCCTTGAGAAAGCAGCCCTGCCACCTTGCTGCTTATTTCCCTGGCCTAGGTATTCTCCTAGCACTTCAGAGGAGCCGCCGAAACGGCCAAGCTCTTTCCAGACTCGTGTGTTTAAACTCACGCACCCAAGGCCCACTAATGAGATACGAACTGACCCCAGAAATGGCATCGTTTCAAAGGGGAAAATGACCTCTGGACTTGCGAATGAGATCACTTAATAGAGTCCTCTTGCTTTGAAGTTATGTACGATTGCAGTCGCACCTGAAATGGAATGTTCTGGATTTTTGCAGAATTCTGAGACGTCTGCCTTTCTCATCTGAATATCTTCTACCCTGCCACAGATTTTTGAAAAAGCTCCTACCAGACAGGAGCCTGGCTCCGATTCCGCTCAGGGCGCTAGGCCTCTGCCCGCCAGGCCTCGAACTGAGATAAAGCTTCCCAGAGAGCCCGCCAAGGCTCATCTCGTGTTTCCCACTCAGAACTGGAAAGAGGAGCATTCTCACTCAGCTCCACGTCAGAGGTCCGCGACTCGGCCAAGAGATTTGCTCCTGGAGAAGAAACAGGACCTAAAGCCCAGCAGGAGCAAGTAGGAAAGGGATGTCCCGTCCATCAGCTATCATGGGGAGGTTGGAAAAAGTCAAAGTTAGGCAAATCACTACCCCCGCCCCCCGCAAGCATTACCCAAGCATTTTTTGTTTGGTGCACTTGTAAGTCTACTTAAATAAAGAAGGACACTACAAAGGAAGTCAACATAGGTAATCAGCGCACAGAGACGTTCAGGTTCAAATTAGGATCTGAGGGGAGGGAGAAGGAGGGAGGAAGGCAAGGGGAAGAGAAGGGGGATGAACGACAGAGGTTGTGATTTGTGGAGAGTGTCCTAGTCTTACATTATTGGTTCTGAGTGAGGAAGCTGGTTTGTTTGGGGCGCTGGAGACCATTGAACACAGGACCTCCACAAGCACTATCCTGCCCAACTCTTTCCTCAGCACTCGTTTGTTTGTTCGTGTTTCAGGAAATACATTTACATGAAAATAATAGGGGCAAAGTAAATAACAGACATTATTCTTTAGAGATCTCGAAGAAAAAATTAGCAGCTTAAAAAGAGAAAAACGTTTTATTCAAGTTTTGGATGTAAGAGGAAGCGTAAGTAGATAGTCCTTTTTTGTGTGTTGGTCCTGGGGCCTGAACTCAGCTGAAGTCTGGAGCTTTTTGCTCGTTTGGCACTCTACCACTTGAGCCACAGCGCCATTTCTGGCTTTGGTTGTCTTTGTTTTTGTTCATTGAAGGTAAGAGTCTCCTAGACTTTTCTGCCCAGGCTGACTTTGAACTTGAGTTTTCAGGTCTCAGTCTCCGGGAGCTGGGATTACTGACATGAGCACCCGTGCCCGCTGAGAGCATCTTTTCTTCAGTAAAGACATTCACAGTGCTAATCTACCTTTCCAAAACAAAATTACCTAACATGACCTCTGTGAACTCTCTGGAAAGACTTGCTTAATAAATCACAACTTTTTCAAACTTAAGTAATATATTCCTAAATTCACATCGCTCTCAGCTTCCTTTACAGGCTGCATACAGTAACAATACAGAGTAATATCTGCTTCTGTTTTTGTCTGTTAACTGAGAGAAATGGTTTGCTTCTAGTCCTCAAGGAATGAAGAACTGGAGGTCTGGTTAACTTTCAGTAGGTTTTGTTATCTCCCCGCCTTCGGTCCGCAAACACTAATTCAGTGTTTAGGCTGGCTATTAGTGAGTGGAAACCATTTCCACTGTAGGGATCTGAAAGCTATGGGAACTCAATGACAGAGTACAGAGAAGCAGGTGCGCATCTTCTACCGCGTCCCTGAGCTGATGCGTAGCTGCACTGGTGAGTTCCAGCCTGACGGTAGAACACCTCCCAGGAACTGGCTCTGAATCAATCCCCAGAGCAGCCGGTAGACGGCCCATGTTTGGAGCTAATATCACCGCAGGGCTAAGATACTTAGAAGAGATTGTCTTCTGTCACTACTAAGCCAAGATGCTAGATGCTTTGTAGGCATCTGCTCGTGTAGTTGAAGAAATGTAAGATCTGCAAACATAATGAAAGTAATTGCCTGAATTTCAGCCCTAATGATGCTTTCCTTGCTCTTTGTACTTTGTCATAATAACGTTGGATGCCACAGGTTCTTTAAAGAAGTCTGTATATCCCTGTGTACGGTATCTTATTTCTAATTAAAGTAAATCTGCCATTGACACATGGTAGGGAGTATCACAAGGAAAATCTTTCAAACAATTAGTTTGCGTTGTTTTTAAAAATAGAGAGAGAGGGGAACTTGTGGAAAATAAAATGTTCTGGTCTTGCTGAGTACTAATAGCCGGTCTGCGTTCTTTTCTCTTTTTTTTTTTTTTTTTTTTTGTGCTCCCTGTTAGTTGTTTCCGCTCACATTTTTCTGGGGTGGTGTTGTTTATTTTCAGGATTTGGGGGTTCTTTCATGGCCCCGTCTCCATCCCCAGTGACTCCGGCGCAGAATAACCTGCTCCAGCCCAATTTCGAGGCCGCCTTTGGAAGCACACCCTCAACTTCCAGCAGCAGCTCCTTCGACCCATCAGGTGAGACCCGGCTCCCGAGCGCCCCCGCCGGCTCTTCCGAGACCGGAGCAGAGCAGCCGAGCTCGGGAAGCCACAGCCAACACGGAGGGCTAGCCAGCTTCTGAAAGTTCCCTAGGCCTCTCTTTCTAGAAACAACTTGAAGTAAAATATCCAGTACATTTTTATAGCTTGAGAATAACCTCCAATCCTTTCTGTTTCTCTTCTTGACTTTTAGCAGAAATCTCACTTTACCACGCACACCATCTCTTTGCATGAGCTTACACGCACATGACTTAGAAGTGAAAGGATGCTTGGTAGGAGGCCTCGGTACCCGGGTCTTTGTGTCTGACTGGGCCGGACACTCCCCCGCCCAGTGCGTAGACCCTGGCAAGCTTGCATGGCCCTCAGGTTGACGAAGTTGAGACACAAATGCTCCTTGCCTGCCTTGGACTTGTCATCACTGCTGTCGTTTTGTTTGTATTTTCTTCCATTCTACTCTTCCCATGCTGGGTCCTTACTACAAATTTTCAATTGGTGAGTTTTTGGTAATTAAATGTGTTTCAGAAACACCCTAAATCTATATTCCCCTGCCTGACAATTTGGTTGCGTCTATTGCCAGTGCCTAGTTGAATGCTTTCCATGTTTTACCTTACAACTATTACCTAGTAGTGTTCAAGGTAGATACCCATAGTTTGTTGATTAAAGCCACCTGTTACAACCACCAAATGAGACTTCAGTGTCTTATAAAGACACAGCATCTGCATTTTGAAGTCTTTCTGTACGCTAGCAACTGAGTGAGGGATATTTATCATATGGGGGTCAGAAACCATCCGTGATGGTCTTCGGGTTCTAATACTTAGAATTTTTGTTTAATGTAAGCAGCCCTTTAAAGTGGAAGGCAAGCATGATCGTTACAGTGAGAGGGAGGGAAAAGCCAGAATTGTTGCTTCCAAAATAACCGTTCTGTGGGCGTTTGCCCCTAGGTGCTACGGGATTAAGTTTTACGCATTCCATAGAAAACGAGAAGATGCGATCTGGTTTGCACGTGGAGGAATTACTGTCCTAGGAAGCATCTTAGGAGTTCAGGGCGAAACCTTTAGGCCTTGTGACGAGTCACTACCCCTTTGAGTGCAAACTCGTTCTCATAGCGTTAATCAGACTGGCGCTCGCTGCCGCTGATTGAGTGCCTGTACTTTACGAAGCACGCACTCGGCTCACGGGGCCGGAGTGGACCGCCCCCCCCGCCCCCCCGCCCCCCCTCCCCCCGCCCCCCCCCCAGCGGTGAGGAACCTGCCCAGCCTAGACAGCCACTGGGCGGAAGCCAGGAGGCTAGCGCGGCGAGGGACTGGCTCCGGCCCCCTTCGGGGCTCGTCCTGTGCGTTCTCAGCCCTCCCTCCCTCATGGCGCTCCCCCTCATGCGTGTGGGGGGCCGTCCCGGCCGCCCCGTGTCCACGTGCCCTCCCCCTCCCCCCACGCCCTCGTGTGGGTCTCGTGCCTTCCGTCCCGGGACGAGCCGGCGCCGCTCGCTGGGATTCCTTCCTTTGTTGTTTTTTTTTTTCTCCTTTCTTTCTTTTCTCGATCATTCTGACTCCGTCCACTTGATTTCCAGTATTCGACGGTCTAGGCGATCTTCTGATGCCGACGATGGCACCAGCCGGGCAGCCCGCCCCCGTCTCTACGGTGCCGCCCGGCCCGGCCATGGCCGCCGGCAAAGCCCTGGGGAGCGACCTGGATTCGTCCCTCGCCAGCCTGGTGGGCAGTGAGTACTCGGCTTGCCCCGGGGGGCTCTCCCGTCCACCCGTGCGCCCTGCCCCGCCCCACGCTGCCCCGTGGCCCCGAGCCAAGCGTGTGTGTGCGTCCTTCCACGCAACACGCCATGAACTCAAACCACGAACCCGTGAAGGCCCTGGTGTCCTTGAACGCGGCCATGCCTGAGCAGGAGAGGGACTTCCTCCCATGCGTTTCCTCCTTGACTTCTTAAGTATTATCGGACGTAAGCTGAACATGGTGATTTCAATTCCTTTTTTCTTCTTTTATCCATTTATAGATCTTGGGATCTCCGGTACCACAACCAAGAAGTAAGTGTTTTTGAAACCGTCTAATTTCCTTTTAACGGTGTGTGTGTGTGTGTGTGTGTGTGTGTGTGTGTGTGTGTGTGTGTTGGTTTGAGACCATCGAGCCTGGCTGTCGTGCTCAGGTTGAATAATTCGGGATCCATCATGTAGCTCATTTCACGTAGCTGTCAGTCAGCTGCTGTTCTGTGGAAACCTCCTCTCTCGCCCTGCAAGGAAAAGGGAGAGCCCGCCGGGCCCGAAACACTGAGTCCATTCTATCCGCACACATCGCGGGGTGGCGGTTACGAGTCCAAACCCCGTACCCAGCGGCCCCTGGGTGGTGGGGAAGGCTCGCACCGGTGACACACCGCACGCGCCCACGCGTGTGCTCCTCGCGGAACCGGGGCGCGGTGCCCGGCGTGCGTGTCCCACGTCACGGCCGCGCGGGTGGTCGGCACCATCCGTGCTCCGGGCGAAGCCCTGCAGGCCGCGTGTCACAAGTCCCACCACACACGAGTGCCTGACGCCAATCGCGCAGGACCTGGAGGCGTGGCCGTGAGTGGGGGACTTAGCCGAGCGCCGGGCGTCCTGTCCTGTACGCGTGACAGGACGTCTCTGTTACCGTGGAGATGATGAGATAGAGTCAGGCGCCTCTGTATGGAGCTCTCCACCTGTGTGGAGAGCCCGGCGGGAGACTGCGAGCCGCCGCGAAGCCGCTGCCCCTCTTCTGAGTCTCGTTCCCGGGGCCTCTGCCCGCCGGCTTCGCAGGGGCGACCTCCAGTGGAATGCCGGGGAGAAGAAGCTGACCGGCGGAGCCAACTGGCAGCCCAAGGTGACACCGGCCACGTGGTCAGCGGGCGTGCCCCCGAGCGGGCCTCTGGTAGGAAGCGCGGCCGGGGCGCGGGGGGGGGGGCAGGGCGGGGGTCCCCAGTGTCCAGGCATGCACTGCAGAACGGGACCTCCCACCCCCAAAGCACCTCGTTCTGCGGCCGTTCTCCTCCAGCTGTTGCCGCAGCCCTAGAGCGTGCACCCCGGTTCGCGTGCTCGCCACACGCGTGTCCTTGCCACGGAGCCGTGTCTCACGGAGCCCTGGTTCCTCCTGGTGGGGTCTGAGCGAGGGTCTCGCGGGCGTGATCCGCGGCTTGACCTGCACCCCGGGCCGCCACCCGGCCTCCATCACGGCAGGCAGCCCGCGGAGCAGGCAGGGGGACTCCGGATGCCACCCCCCAACCTCGGCTCAATTGCCTATCTGCCCCGAATGCTAGCCGTGGCCTGGGGGGGCCCGGGGGGGCCGCGCTCGTCCGCGGTTCTCCGCCCAAGTCAGTAGGTAGTGAGTTTAGTAGCAGCTGCGTTCGCAGCGAGGCTTAGGATTTTCCAGCTGGAGAGCGGGGTGGGGGTGCGGGGCGCGAATCCAGCCCCGGCTCGCGTGTGCATCTGTGGAAAGGGGGCCGGGGGTGGGGAAGGGGGGGGGACACTGGTCGGGACACATTGAACAGATCCGCACGTGGGCAGATGGGACCGGAACCTGCTTGCAGCGCAGCAGGGCAAAGGTGAATGATGGCCAGACGACGGCCCCCCAGGGACGTGTCCCCATGACGGGTCCCAGCTCAGAGGGGCCGTGGGAGGAGTTTCCAACAGGGGACGGTGGGGGGGGGGGCTGCGATGGACGGCTAGAGTCCCGTCGCCCCGAACCTGCACCGTGAAGTTAGAAAGAAACAGAGGGGACAACCACACACCCACCCGCACACGCACACACCCGTGCACACGCACACGCACGCACGCACACGCACGCACACGCACGCACACGCACGCACACGCGCGGGATGGGGGGCGGGGGGCGTCTCGGTGCACCTGCCGCCCGCGGTCCACGCCCAGCGCTGAGAGCGGCGCGGGGCTGGCGTCGGGCTGCCCTGCCCGGTGAGACCCACGCGTGGCGTTTGTGTTTGTGTTTGTGTTTGTGTGTGCGCGTGTCCGCCGCCGCCGCGTGGTCGTGGGGGTTCGTGGCGCCCAGCAAGGAGCCGTGCCTCCCGCCAGCGCGGTGCCCCCCGGGCCCGGGGCCCCGGCCGTCGGACAGCCGGGAGCGGGATTCGGGATGGTGAGTCACGCGCCGCCCCGGCGCAGCCCCCGGGGGCCTCCTCGCGTCCCGGGTCGGCAGGCTGGAATCCCCCCCGCCCCCCCCCGCCCCCCCACCCCCCCCGAGCCGGGACCTCGGCCCCCCCGAGCCCGGGCCTCCCCCGCCGGCAGCGCTGACCCGAGGGAAGGGCGCGCGCGGTCACCCCCGCAGCGCCCGCGAGCCGGGAGGCTGGGATGGGGCGACGGCGGTTCAGAGCCGGCCCGGGCGGGAAGCTCGCCCAGACTCTGCCCTCCCGCTCGGCACCGCCCAGCCCAGAGCAGCGGCGAGGCTCGAGCGGGAACGGTCACGCAGCGTGCCCCAGACCCGCGTTCAAGGCCCAGGGCTGACGCACGCACGCTCACGCACGCACACGCACGCACACGCACGCGCGAATGCTGTCCACAGAAGGGAAATAGGGCCGCACCCCCCCTCCCTCCCCCCCCCGCCAGGTGACTCCCGCGGACGGCCTCCCCGGGCGCCCGCCTGAGCCCTCTCCCCTCCCTCGCAGGCCCCGGCGGGCGCCGCCATGCCCAGGATGCCCCAGCAGCCCGTCATGTTCGCGCAGCCCATGATCAGGCCGCCCTTCGGAGCCGCCGCGGGCGCCGGCGCGCAGGTGGGTGCGGGGCGGGGCCGGGGGCGGGGGCGGGGCCGGAGCGCAGGTGGGTGCGGGGCGGGGCCGGGGGCGGGGCCGGAGCGCAGGTGGGTGCGGGGCGGGGCCGGGGGCGGGGCCGGGGGCGGGGCCGGAGCGCAGGTGGGTGCGGGGCGGGGCCCGCGCGGGGCCGGAGCGCAGGTGGGTGCGGGGCGGGGCCGGGGGCGGGGCAGGGCCGGGGGCGGGGCCGGGGGCGGGGCCGGGGGGGTGGGCTCCTCGGGGCGTGTCCCCCCCTCCATCCCGGGGCGCGCCGGCTGCTCCGAGGCTTCCCGAGCCCCCCCTTCCCTGCGGCAACTGGCTGGCTGGCGTCCCGGCCCGCAAAGCCCCATCCGCGGCTCACCCTGCCGGCGGGAACTGGGGGGGGCCCGGAGAGCCCCGGCTACCGAGGGCAGACCCCCCGCGCCGCCCGGGGAGGGGCGGGGCCTGTCGTCACGCCAGGCCAGGTGCCCGCGATGCGTTGTGCCCCCGGCCGCGCCCGGCTCTCGCGGTCGCCCGGCCCACGGGGCCCGAGAGCCCTGGCCGCCCTGAGACACGGAGCTGGGCGGGGCCGGAACCCCACGTTCCCGCGTCCTGAGCGGGCGACGGCCACGCTCCCCGGGGGCACCGACGCCAGAACGGGGCTCCCTGCCCGCCTGCCACGTTCCTACCCGAACCACACGAGGGCCGCCTCCCACCCTTAGGGTGCTTACCCGACGCTCTCTGAGTAGATTTCGTCCCTTTCGCTCTCTTGATCCATCTTTACATCGGTCCTCCAGCGGCCCCCAGAGCTTACTTTCAACTTCTTGAAAAGCTGCAAGTGACCAAGAGAGCGAATGGTTGCCTTCCCCGAAAGATGGTTTGGAAGGCAAGAAAGCCCGGCCCGGCCCTGCCCTGCACGGTCCCCGGGCCTCTGGGTTGAGGAAAGGTTCTCTAGTGTGTTGGACGCTGGGGAGACAGGGAAGGTTGGGCCCCTCCAGCTGGAGGAAACTGAGCCTGGATAGTCTTGAATTCTGAGATGGATCTTATTTGGCGAGTCTTCTGGTAGTTGACTAGCTTGGTAAATGCGACCTTTTGGGGAAGAAAACAAAAAAGGACGTTTCTAATTTTGATGGACTCGGAGCAGTCTTAGGATTTGTGGAGGTCTTTTTATTATTGTTGTTTTATTTTTTGTGCCGGTCGGTACAGGGGCGTGGACTCTGGGCCTGGGTGCTACCCCTTAGCTTTGTCTCTGGTGCGCTACCACTTAAGCACCTACCTTTCTGGTGGCTTGTTGGAGCATGGACTTTCTAACCTGGGCTAGCCTGGAACCTCAGTCCTCAGATCTCAGGCTCCTGAGCAGCTAGGATTACAGACATGAACCACCAGTGCCTTCCTATTACTGAGGGTTTTTTTTTTTAACCTTATTTGCATTTCTTGTGCTGAAAGTTTTAGAAATAAGTTAACCGAGTTTTATTATTTGCAGTAGTAGGCTTTCTTTCCTAATACCATGAATAAGCATGAAAAGCATGATATAATAAGGATACATCACTTTAATAATTCAATTTACAGTACATAGGTAGAGGGCATGCTATCTTATGTAATTTTCAGATTATATTTTCATATCAAAGAAGTATAGTTATCCTAGAATACAAAGTAACTTTGGGTTTGCAGCTTCAGAATGCAAAGCAGTTATTTATTACCAGTGCCTAGGCTGTCCCAGTACTCATTCATTGGCTTTATCGTAACATGGTCACCTCACCTGCTGATTGATTTGTAGACCCGTTCTTGAGTCCCTTCCAGCTTACGTTTGCTGTTCCTGGCATTCTGGTCAAGTGTGATCTCCGTTTCGCACGTGGTATCTGACCATTAGCTGATGCTTGTGCAGCCTCGCTCCTGTGCGCTGAGCTACCCGGGGCTTTCCACCCCACCCTGCCCAACTCAGAGCTCATCAGACAAAGCGGGGATGGTCCTTAGGGGCAACCGTGAGCTCGCAGTGCATTGCAGCTTCATGACACTGGTAACTGGGAACCCACTGGCCCCCTCCACAAGCACTGCGCCCCCTCCCCTAAAACCCGGTTTTCATTTAAAATAAACTGCTTAAAATCTTAGTCTGTTTTGCTAATCATCTAAAGAAATATCTTAAGTGGTTTCTGCAAACTTTCCTGTTAACCTTTCCCACCACATTCGCTCCTGCTGGAAGAAAAGCCATTTAAATTCCTTCGTGGACTCAGTGGTACTAATAACTCAGTAAGAATGCTTTTGTATAGGAAAATCGGTTCCATTTTGTTTGTGAGCCTGCTGTACTGTATAGTCATTCCCCCCCCCTTCCCTAACTTGTACCCATGTCACTCTGCTGTATTTCTACAGTTTTACTTGGAGACTAAGTACAGTGTGGCTTGATCTGATAGCAAAGAATGTCAAGAAAGCCAAATATCATTTGAAGTGTGTTTTATTACTCCAAAACCAACCACGGTGACAAAACATTGTGACGAAGGAGAACCGAGTTCGTCTGTGTATAGCTTTTGGCCGGCTGTTTTCTGCATGCTTGTTTTCTGGGGCGTACGTTCTGTCTAACACTTACCTGTCTCTCTGTTTGCTTTCTCTTCCTGCTCTTTGGGGCTGGCTGGTCTCCCTTAGCTTTCTCCAAGCCCTACGCCTGCCGCTCAGAGTCCCAAGAAACCTCCAGCAAAGGACCCGTTAGCGGACCTTAACATCAAGGATTTCATGTAAACGATGGAAGGTATCTACTATTGAGCTTTTCCTGTGAGCGTGGGGCGAGCAGCTAGAAGACAGGGCTTAGCCACTTCGGATACGATAACTTGCTATCTCTGAGTTTGGAATAGATAACAATCGGGATAGAATTCTAAAATTCATCCAAGAAGCTATCATTCTTGATGATATAGTTTAGATCCTACTTAATAGGTAACACTCCGAGAGCAAGAACTTTATTAAGGTGATATTGACAAAACAAAGTTACCTAAGCCACGCGGTAACGGTCGAAGGTTACGGCTTCCCTGCAGTAGGACTGTCATCTGCAGAATGCTCACGTCTGTACTCGTGCATTTAGGAGTCATCGAAGGAGGCATCTGGCTGCCTCTTCACACTTTTATTTTATGGACCCTTATTTTACCTCATGAACTAAAAGCTCCGCATGTTACCATTTGCACAGGGCAGCCTGAACCGGGGCCCCGGACCCCCCCGGCCGGGTGGTGTTGGGGAGGCGGCCCCCCCCCCCTCCTTGGCGGTTCCTTGGAGGTGCGTGTGTCCCAGCCGTGCCTGCCCACGGAGCCGGCCCGGAGCTCAGCCTCCGGAGGACCGAGGCTGGCGGCGTGAGCGCCGGCGCCCAGCCGTTGGGGGTTTTGTTGGGGGGCCTCTTTAGCCCCCCGGTGTGGAGCGAAAGGAATGAGCCGTGGGCAGGGCGTGCAGAGGCTCGGGAGGAACGATAAGAACGGCGTGGCTTCCGCCCCATTCCCACGGCCACGCTGCACGTCCCCGAGACGCTTGGGGGCCCGACCTGACGGTTGCTTTTCCTGTGCAACACCGGGGTGGCACCGGGGGGCACCGGGGGGCACCGGGGGGCCGTGGCACCTCGGCCCAGTCATTCCCCTCTGTGCCCAGCTCGTAAGCGAGGCAGGCGGCCCCTGGCTCCTGGGCCGGCAGGGTGGTGAGGACCCCCGGAGCAGGCAGAGCCACGGGGGCGGGTCCCGGGGAGGGGAAGCGCGGCCCCCCGAGTCCCGCACTGCGCTCCCCCCGCCCGGGGTTCCGTCTGGCCGGCGTGCTGAGCTCGCCGTGGCGGCCATGGGGAGGCCGCGGCCTTGGTGGCGCACCCCGAGGGCGAGGGGAGTAGGCGGCGGGGCGGGGGTGCGGAGGGCCTTGGGTGGGGGGAGGGAGGACGGCGGCGTGGCCCCCCGACAGCTGGCCCACGCTGACTGCTTTCAACGCAGTGCAACGGGGAAAGGAAGAGTGGGGTTGCACCGTGCGCCGGGTCACGCCGGGCGGTTTGGGTGGCGCGGGAAGGGCGGGCGGCGGGCAGGGGGGAGGCCGGGGAGGCCCGGGGGCTCCGGGGCAGGGGGGAGGCCGGGGAGGCCCGGGGGCTCCGGGGCGGGGGGGAGGCCGGGGAGGCCCGGGGGCTCCGGGGCGGGGGGGGAGGCCGGGGAGGCCGGGGAGGCCCGGGGGCTCCGGGGCGGGGGGGAGGGCCGGGGAGGCCCGGGGGCTCCGGGGCGGGGGGGAGGCCGGGGAGGCCCGGGGGCTCCGGGGCGGGGGGGAGGCCGGGGAGGCCCGGGGGCTCCGGGGCGGGGGGAGGCCGGGGAGGCCCGGGCCCGCCCCGCCCCGCCCGCCCCCCTCTGACCCGAGCCCTCTTCTCGTTGCAGCTGCGGTTTTTGTGACTGGATAGGAAACCGAGACGAGCTGGCAAACCCGGGACCCGGTGGCTGCTCCGAGTCTGCGGCGGGCAGCGCCTCGAGCCCCGCGCCCCCCCCCCCCCCCCGCCCCCTCCTCCTCCCCCGCCCCCCGGACGCGGGGCGCAGCCCGAAGCCAGCGTGAGGACCGTGAACCCCGCTGTCCCCCCTCCCACACCCAGTGTATCGGGCTCCCTGTGCATCGTGCGTTGTTGTAGACAATGAGTGGACGTTCCCAATGACTCCAGTGCTTTCCGGCCCTCGCGCGTGGCGTGGCGTGGCGTGGACGGCGCGTGGCGCGGCGAGCCGTTGGGAAAGGCGTGTCTTGTGTTCTCGAAGGTTTTGGTGTGTAGATACAACTTTTGGACAAACCCCACACCCTCCCCGTGAGTTCTCTTCTCTTCTGTATCCGTGTCGCGAGTGTCGTGTGACAATACCAGATAGTAAGGAAAACACTCTTAAAATAGACAAAACTTTTCTTGGTGTGGAGTGCATTTTTTCCAATCACAGAAACTTCGGCTGTTGTGAGAAATGTTTATTTTTGTGGCACTGTATATGTTAAGAAATTTTATTTTAAAATATATATATATAAAGGTTAACACATCCATAATAAATACTTCTCCTTGAAGCTACTTTACCAAGAATGAAAACTCATAGGAGAAGAAGTCCCTATTTATCACTGCTATATTAAGATGTATATTTTAATTATATTTGACAGGTTTTGCATCTAAATTGACCTATTTATGAATTCTTGATTAAATGCACACTGAAAAGTGAAGTGTCCCTTCCTCGCCTGTCTGTGACGGTACAATTCGAGATGTGCTATTTCTGTGGCTATGAAAATACCCCAGGGGTATCTGTGACTTCAAGATTACCCCAGACATTTTTACTTGGCTGTGGGTTTTCCGTACGCGTACGTCTGTTCATGTAGCATTTCTTTGTGTGTTCTAGAGAGTAGTGTTTTTCCATCCTTCCACTGAGCTCAGCGTGGGCTTTGTGGTGCCATTGTGACTAGCATTTAAACCGATTCTGAGAAGCGTAGGACATACTGTATTCCTTACTGTACATACCGTATCCCTTGATTTTCGATCTGTGTCACAGCGTCTGTGCCGATGGCTTGGCTTACGACGTGGGAGCACAGATGGGGTCGCTGTGGATCAGTGTTGCTCGCGGCTTGACGGCGCTTCCTAAAAGCCTGTTGGATTGGAAAGGCATTCGCCTGTTTCTCGAATCACTTACTAGATGTATGGTACCATTTAAAAGTGGTTGTATCTGAATTTACTGTGGGGATAACATACACTGTAATGGGGGAAAAAAAATACCCAAAACCAATTTCAAAATGGCTTTTCTTTGTATTTCAGTTTCAAAACCCAGTGCATGTGTGCCCTCTGAGATGCAATAAACACCTTGAACAAAGAAAACGCGCATGTCACCGTTGTCTCTTGGATTACTTTCGGAGGCACTGGTCAGCAGCACGACGCTGAAACTTCTTAACTGTCTGAGATGGGAAGTCCTGTCTGTGCCAATATGGTTTTCCTTGGTTTCATGGTTTAAAAGAAGAAGGGGAAAGGCCTTTTCCTGGGCTGCCATGCACCTTGGGGCCCCGGGGCTATGGCCGAGTCAGTGCCTTGGGCTCTGTCTATCTTGAGGAAGCTTCCGTCTCCTTCAGAACGGGCGGCCGAGGCCTCGCGATGGCTTTGCACGATCTCTCCGCGGAAGCGGGGGAAGCCCGCCGCCCCACGCTGGCCTGCGTGCGCGCGCGGCGCGGGTTCTGCGCTCGCGATCTCTGGTTTGTCTCCCACAATGCCGCAGGGAGACCGGCAGATCTCACGGAGCCGCGTCGGGGCTGCGGGCAGAGCGCCCCAGGCCTGGGCCTGCAGGTGGGGGGCACAGGTCAACCTGGAGTAGCGGTCGCTATCCAAAGAAAAACACGCCTCTTTCGAAAACCTTGTCTGCCCTTGGCCACCTAAGGTTTCTGTCTTGAAAACTAAGTTTCAGAAGCGGAGTAGACGATTATACCACACGAGCCTTGCAAGTTTAACTCCATATTGTTTTGTAGGCATGCTGTGACAAAAATGTGTTAGATCCTAAGTTGAAGCTGAGTGTTGCCATTTGATACGGCATTTATTCCTCACTGAGGGTCCCGGGTAGTAAAAAACAAGTTTCATAGGTAAAGCGCTGTAAGCCTGTTTATGAAGTCAGACACTAGAACTTTCCCGTGCTGAGATCAGGGCTGGGGCTTGAACTCAGAGCCCGGGCACTCTCCCGAGTTTTGAGCTCAAAGCTAGCGCTCTACCACACGAGCCACGCCCCACTGCTGGCTTCTGGTGGCTAACCGCAGGTAAGAGTGTCACCAGCTTCCCTGCCTTGCCTGCCTTCGGCCCCTGCTCCTCAGATCCCAGCCTCCTCGGTGGGAAGGACTCGCAGACCTGAGCCACCAGCGCTCAACTGGCCGAGTATTTGGTTTTGTTTTTTTTTTTGGCCAGTCCTGGGCTTGGACTCAGGGCCTGAGCACTGTCCCTGGCTTCTCTTTGCTCAAGGCTAGCACTCTGCCACTTGAGCCACAGCGCCCCTTCTGGCCATTTTCTGTATATGTGGTGCTGGGGAATCGAACCCAGGGCCTCATGTATACGAGGCAGGCACTCTTGCCACTAGGCCATATCCCCAGCCTGGCGGAGTATTTTTTATTGGTGTTTGGATCTATGACACATCAAGTAGGCCAGGCTGGCCTCAACTTCCAGCTCCTCCCAGCTCAGCCTTCCGAGGGCTGGGGTAACAGAGATGGATTACATGTCCTGTTCATTTTACTTGATACGTTATAACTGTACATATGCACAGGGTACATCACGAAGCTAACATATACGTATACCTACAAACACACACTTGATGTGAGATGATTAAGTCATGCCAATCAACCTATCTGTGACCTCATGTACGTATTGTTTGTGGTGAGAACCCTTGGAATATACTATCTTGGATGAGCATGTGAAGCGGTACGTATGTTGAGTAGCTTAGTTTAGCCATTCTTTGTTGTATGCATACTTCATCAGTACAAATATGTTTTGTTCATTGGTGGAAAGTGGATTTCAAAAGAATGCAGGGCTGGGGATATGGTCTAGTGGCAAGAGTGCTTGCCACCTATACATGAGGCCCTGGGTTCGATTCGCCAGCAGCACATATATAGAAAACAGCCAGAAGGGGCGCTGTGGCTCAGGTGGCAGAGTGCTAGCCTTGAGCAAAAGGATGCCAGGGACAGTGCTCAGGCCTTGAGTCCAAGCCCCAGGACTGGCAAAAAAAAAGAAAGAAAGGAAAGAATGCAGTTATAGGCGTGTAATGCCTTAGTGTGAGCTCTAGTTGCCGTGCCGTGGTGTACAGCTTGAAGACTGCCTTTCTGGGTCTGAGTGAACATCGTACGCTTCTGCCAGGGTTTGCGCCGCCCCGGTGTCACGGACTTTTCTTTTAAGGTGACACTTGGAAGTGAGTGAGCTAGTGCAGTGTTTGCCATGTTATGCCGGGCATGCGTGACCTAGCAATGGGTGCAACGACAGCCCTGTTATTGCAAACACCTGCCTGTCCTTTCCTTGCACTCTGGGCGTGCTCTGTGGTGGTGTCTCTCTCCACGCATCCACTGGCGGACACTAGAGCAGGCCCCGCCCTGCGGCTCGGGGGCGCGGGGTGGAGGCGCTGGTCTCCGCTGGTCTCCGCTGGTCTCGGCAGGTGTGTGTGCAGGGCTGGCCCGCGCCTTCCTCCCCGCCTCCCCCCTGCCTCGGCGGCTCACTGCAGAAGGAGTCGCAGCCACCGAGCACCCGCCTTGTGGCAGGGTCAAATCGCGGTGTGCGTGCTGCAATGGCGCATGCCAAGGTGGCTCTTTCACCAAATTGTCCCTTTATTCTGTTTTCTGTTACGATGGAACTTAGGAAGACATCCACGGAGCTAAGCCTCCAGCCCATGCAGGCGAGGCGAGAAGCTGCGCGGCACTGAGGCGGCCTTGTTCTGGAACGCCATCATGGAGGAAATGCAACACACGACATCGGCACAGCCCGCGTGTTCAAGCGGTGCACGCGTTGGGACACACTTGATTAGCTACGTGGGTTCTGCTTCGCGTGTGTGTGTGCGCATGGACAGACGTGTGCACGCAGGCGTGTGTTGTATGTGTGTGTGCGTGTGTGCGTGTTGGTGCTGAGTTCTGGGCCTTGCGCCCTGGCCTTTTTCCCCCGAGCCACGGCCCCGCTTCTGGCTTTCGGCCCAGGCTGATTGGAGCCCCGTGCGCGTGCGCGAAGAGGCCACGTGAAATCCCCTCCCGTGTAACAAATGTATGCTGCCAGAAGGAAGTGTAGTCGAGAATGATTCTAAGGGAAGGATATGCACAAGCAATTTACACACCAAGTTAGTGTACTGAACATACTAAGAGCACTCTGATTCTACTCAGATCCCAGAAATCATGTCCAACTAATTGAAGATAAGGGTTGTGCGTACATGCGTGCGCACGTGTGTTGTAAGCATGTAAATATGCAAACTTCACTTTGGAAGACTTTCTGGCTTGGTGATCTTCATATGGATGCTTTTCCTCAGAACATCAAACCCAAACACTCACGCCGATAACTCCATTTCACCACAGGCAATAAAATATTTCCAAGTGTAATGTGCTTAGAAGAATCATTTTTAATTAAATGTATTCAATACTTGAGACCCTTGAAGTAAAACTATATAAAATGAGAGTAAGCATTACAGCTGATTTATTTTTAATTTTCATTGTATCTTTTTTAACAAACATGGTAAAAACAGTATGAACTTGCATTCAGTTTCAGCTATTTTGAGCACCATTTGCAAGATTATCTTTTAGGAGATATTTTTTTAAAGGAATAGTTGAAATGTATTTGTACCTTAACAGAATCAATGACTTGTTCACGTCATCAGAGAGGAGAACGCAGTCCTAGACACTGCCGTGGAGAAGCCAGGTACAGGTGCATACTTGTAATCCCGGCTTCTTGGGAGGCAGGGATAGGACGATTGTGAGTTGGAGGTCAGTAGAGGCAGTAACAAGACACTGCCTCAAAAACAAAAGCAAAGGAGTTGGAGGCTAACTGTCTGTGCAAGGGCCTGGGTTCAACTCTCAGTACTGCAACTCCCAGTACTGCAAACCAAAGGAACAAGGAACAGAGGGAGGAGGAAGGAAAGAAGGGAGGGAGGGAGGGAGGGAGGGAAAAAAATCAGACTTCCCCGTTACAGATCATTCAAAGTCTTCAATAACGCCCTAACTAAAGCACCCATGAGCACTCACTAAGTCTCGCTCTGTGCTTTGACCCAGCGAAGTCTGAGCCGGCTGCTTAGGCCTCGTGAGACCTAGCATGCATGCACAGGACTAAAACCAGCTCTTAGAAATCCTGTTTGTAGCCAAGTGCTGGTGACTCGTGCCTGTGATCCTAGCTCCTCGGGGGGCCGAGATGTAAGGACTGCTGTTCAAAGCCAACCCAGGCAGGAACATCTATGAGACTCCCATAAACTACGCAGAAAAACCCAGAAGTGGCGCTGTGGCTCAAGTGGTGGCCCGGTACTGCCTTGAGCACAACAAACTCAGGAACAGCGTCCAGGCCCTGAGTTCAAGACCAAGGACCAGCATTAAAAAATAAAAAAATTTTAAAAACCAGCTCCTATTTGTAAGTTGTAGTGAATGAATATCCAAAGTTACTGATCAGAAAACACACCAAAATCTACACCTTGCCTAGGATCCTATCTCCAAAGCCGACGCTGGGACTGCAGGTGGTTCAGTCGAGCCCCGGGGTAGAACACTTGCCCGGTGACTCGGAGTTCATCTCAAGCCCCCACGCGAGAAGTGGAAAAGCTTCGCCTTTCCCTCCCAGCCTCTGTGGAGAGACAAGCACCTCTCTCGGAAACACATCGCCAAGTTCCTTGCGCTCAGAGCAATGTGGCCTGAGCCGGTGTGCGCGGCTCGCCTGCCGGCCGTCCTCGCTGCCCAGGGGCTGAGGTGTGAGCACGGGGGGCGACCAGGGGCTGAGGTGTGAGCACCCACGGAGAGCGGCCCAGGGACTGAGGTGTGAGCACGGAGGGCGACCCAGGGACTGAGGTGTGAGCACCCACGGAGGGCGACCCAGGGGCTGAGGTGTGAGCACCCACGGAGAGCGGCCCAGGGACTGAGGTGTGAGCACGGAGGGCGACCCAGGGACTGAGGTGTGAGCACCCACGGAGGGCGACCAGGGGCTGAGGTGTGAGCACCCACAGAGGGCGACCAGGGGCTGAGGTGTGAGCACCCACGGAGAGCGGCCCAGGGACTGAGGTGTGAGCACGGAGGGCGACCCAGGGACTGAGGTGTGAGCACCCACGGAGGGCGACCAGGGGCTGAGGTGTGAGCACCCACGGAGGGCGACCAGGGACTGAGGTGTGAGCACGGGGGGCGACCAGGGGCTGAGGTGTGAGCACGGCTTCGGCAAGCACAGCCGAGCCGGAGCTGGGCGCCCGCGCCCCCCTCCGCCCCGCCCCTCCCGTCCCCCTCCGCCCCGCCCCTCCCCTCCCCCTCCGCCCCGCCCGCCCGAGCCCCCTCCGCCCCACCCGCGCCCCGTCCCCCTCCGCCCCGCCCCGCCCGCGCCCCCCTCCGCCCCACCCGCGCCCCGTCCCCCTCCGCCCCGCCCCGCCCGCGCCCCCCTCCGCCCCACCCGCGCCCCGTCCCCCTCCGCCCCGCCCCGCCCGCGCCCCCCTCCGCCCCGCCCCGCCCGCCCGTGCCTCCCGCCTCCCCGCCCCCCCCCCCCCGCGCCCGCCCGCGCGTCGCAGCGCCCTCGCCGCAGCCCGGCCCCCTCGCGGGCCACGCGGCACGAGCCGTCCCCCCGCTGCCCGGGCCGGTCGGCGTCGAAGCCCAGTGTGTCCTCCGCGCTCCCGCCCAGCGCCCTGGGCCGCCGCAGCTCCCGGACGGCGGCGTCGGGGTCCAGGCCGGGCTCCCGCCCCGCGCCCCGCGCCCCGCGCCCCGCGCCCCGCGCCCCGCACGGGCCGGGTGGTGAGTGTGACCCCGGGGCTGGGACGCCGGAGCCCGGCGGACTCGGCGTCCGTGCGCGCACGCGCACTGCGAGCTCCGCTGGGCTCACGACCCTCGGACAGCGTGTGGGGCCGGCGCTGCGCGGTGACAGCCCCCCCCCATTCTCCCCTAGTCCCGGGGTCCCCCCGCCACGGGGCCGCGGGCGTTGCCGCCGCCAGAGGGCGGTGGTCACCCGCGTGTGGCCCCGCGCCGCAGCCCTTCCGTGGCCGGCCTGGGTTCAGCTGTGAACCCGAGGCCCAGGTGGGTTTTCCCAGGGTGACACATTGCACACTTACCCACGAGCGCGCAATGCACACTTCCCCCACGAGCACGCGTTGCACACTCCCCCCACCAGCGCGCAATGCACACTTCCCCGCGAGCGTGCAATGCACACTTCCCCCACGAGCGTGCGATGCACGCTTCCCCGCGAGCGTGCAATGCACACTCCCCACGACCGCGCGTTGCACACTTCCCCCACCAGCGCGCAATGCACACTCCCCCACTGGCGTGCGCAGTGCACACTTCCTCCTGCTTGAACCCGCCAAGCCCTTCCCGGTGCTCATCACAGACCTTAGGCTGCGTCCTGGAGGGGGAGCCCTGCTCTGATCCTCCACGGGGGGGGGGGGGGGGGGTCCCCGACAGCCCGCCCCTTCTATTCACGAGGTCTCCCGGCCCGACCCCAGCGGGTTTCCACGCGTGCGGTCGTCATGGAGACAGTCGCGTCTGCTTCCCCGTGGATTATTCCACAGGAACCCGCGAGCTCTGCCCCCATCACCATCAACCCACGACGCCTCCTGTGCGCTTCCCGTTGCCCGTCCAGGCCTTGCCCGTCCCTGCGTGTGGATGAGGCCGGGGGGAGCGCGTGGGGAGCGCGTGGGGAGCGCGTGGGGAGCGCGGGGGGAGCGCGGGGCCTCCGGGCTTCCTCCGCCCACTCAGGCACCGTGGCCCGCGCGCTCCCGCCCGCTCTGTGGTTCACGTCGGGCTTTGAAGGCGCGGGAGCCCTGCACCGCCATCTCCCCCGGCCCACGCCGCCTCCATGTCGGGGAAGCCGTGTGAACCCCCCGTTCCGCACCCGCGGCGTCGCCCAGCACAGCGCCCGAGCCCCGGCCTGCGGGGATCCCCGAGCCGCGGGAAGGGCGGCCCACGCGCGCAGTGGGGACATCCGCCCCACGCACAAGCCGCGGCCAGCTCACATTTCCCAGGCATCTGGAAGAGAAGCGGGGTGCCACCGACGTGCGCCCCTCTCCCCACGGGCGGCGCTTCTATGGCGTCCTTCAGGAAGAAAGTGAGCTCGGGCGCGTGTGCTCACAGCGGAGGGGGGCGTGGGAGCAGGGGGGCGCGGGCGGGGCGGGGCGCAGGGGGGCGCGGGCGGGGCGCGGGCGCAGGGGGGCGCGGGCGGAGGGGGGCGCGGGCGGGGCGGGGCGCAGGGGGGCGCGGGCGGGGCGGGGCGCAGGGGGGCGCGGGCGGGGCGGGGCGCAGGGGGGCGCGGGCGGAGGGGGCGCGGGCGCAGGGGGGCGCGGGCGGGGAGCGAGGGGGAAAGGGGCCACCGGGGGCGGGGGCAGGGGGGCGGGGGCCGCGGGGAGGGCGCCGCGGGGAGGGGTACAGTGCGGAGGGGTACAGTGGGGAGGGCGCCAGGGGGAGGGGGCCGCGGGGAGGGGAGGCGCCGGGGAGGGGGGGGGCGGAAGGAACCGCCGGCCCCGTCCAGCACCCCTGCCGCGCTGGACGAAGGCAGGAGGGGTTCGAGTCCCTGAAGCTCGACCCCGGGACGCCGGAAAGGGAGGGCGGGGCGCGCACGCGCGAGGAAGCCGTTCCCCGTGGGGGCCGAACCGCACCCCAGCCAGTCTGCACCCGCCCCGACCTCGGGTCCCCGCGTCGGGCGGCCGGGGTTCCAGGCGGACCCTCGGGTCCCCGCGTCGGGCGGCCGGGGTTCCAGGCGGACCCTCGGGTCCCCGCGTCGGGCGGCCGGGGTCCCAGGCGGACCCTCGGGTCCCCGCGTCGGGCGGCCGGGGTTCCAGGCGGACCCTCGGGTCCCCGCGTCGGGCGGCCGGGGTTCCAGGCGGCGCCTCCTCAGCTCATCCTCCTCCGCAGGAAGGCCGCTGCCCGGAGCGCAGGCCGTTTGCTCACCCGCTGTGGTGCATTTACTTCCCCATCCAGGTTGTCACACCAGCATCTAAGAAGCTACCTCACTTGGTCCCAGTGTTGCTCACTTGTTGCTTCTTGGTTCCTGAAGGCTCCTGTCTCTAGCGGTAGATTTCTTCTGCTGGCCTAGTGCAGCTCCTCAGGGGTTCTGAAATCCAGTGTGAACAGTCCACACACACACACACGCACACACACACACAACTGCAGGGCCTTTACCAACCTGCTTGATCATCGCGATGGACCTACACTTCTCCAATTCTTCTCCCCAAAGGGCCAAACCAGAATGAACACTGGACAATAGGACTCCTACCATTTTAGAAAAAAGAATATACTGGGGCTGGGAATATGGCCTAGCGGTAGAGTGCTTGCCTCGTATACATGAAGCCCTGGGTTCGATTCCTCAGCACCACATATATAGAAAAAGCCAGAAGTGGCGCTGTGGCTCAAGTAGTAGAGTGCTAGCCTTGAGCAAAAAGAAGCCAGGGACAGTGCTCAGGCCCTGAGTTCAAGCCCCAGGACTGGCCAAAGAAAAAAGAAAAAGAAACAAGAATATAACATCAGAGGAGGAGGAGGAGGAGGAAAGAAAGAGAGAGAGAGAGAGAGTGTGTGTAGCTGTGTGTGTGTGTGTAGCTGGGCACCAGTAGCTCATACCTATAATCCTAGCTGCAATCTGAGGATCTTGGTTCAAAGCCAGCTGGGGCAGGAAAGTCCATGAGACTCTCGTCTCCAATTAACCAGCAAAAAGCCAGACGCGGAGCTGAGGTTCAAGTGGTAGAGCGCTAGTCCTGAACCAAAAAAAAAAAAGCTTAGGAACAGTGCGCGGATCCTGGGTTCAAGTTCCAGGACTGGTTAAAAAAAATAACAAAAAAAAGCTCCTAACAAAGTCTTAACCTCCGTTCCTCAGTGATTGTAGACTGGCTCTGGAATATGATGACTGAATGAAGTTCCTTTATCCCCCACCCCACCCCCCGCCCCCCCCCCCCCCCCCGCTCCCGCAAGCCTGAGTGCGGGGTCAGATCTGGGAGCAGAGGCCCCGCCGGCCCCCCTGGGCCACACGTGGTGTCCTCAGTAGAGAGGGAGACGCTGCCAGGCTCGGGGTGCTGTTTCCTAAGCTTGATTCCCGGGAGAGAGACGGGGATCGAAGCAGAGCACGCACTTGCCTTGCTGACGCGGGACCTCCTGGGATGGAAATGTACTTGGAAAGTTTCGCTGGAGAAAGTCAGGAAGAGCAGCCGCTTCGCGTCCTTCAGGGTCGCACCGTGACTCAGCCTCGCAGAAGGCAAATGATTGTGTTGTGCTGGAATCTTCCGAGTGTGTGTGTGCGTGTGTTTAATTGGAGATAAGCGGCTCACAGACTTTCTTGCCCAGGCTGGCTTTGAACCACTATCCTCAGAGCTCAGCCTGCGGATGAAATGTGGACGCTGGGTGTAAGGGGCCCCGTCGTGGCCTCTTGGTGCGTGGTGGTGGAATTTTGACATTATGCTAAAAACCAGAAGTTGAGTTTTAAAACAGAAACATGTTTAGAGAATTATAAAGAGCTTTTTTAAAAAACCAAGATGGACTTACAGTGCTTATTTTTTTTTAAAAAGGGTTCATTAATGCTCAGGATGCACAATATTGAAGAAGGAAAACACCTAAAGTAAAATCACTACAAATGAAGTCATTTTCAACTTTCATATTTGTGCCTGGTTCAATATCCTTATAGATTTGTAGTTTTGCACTTCATTACAAAACTCTTTCCTATTAATCTATCCATATAATGTTAAAAATGCATTTCCAGGCTAGCTACTCGGGAGGCTAAGATCTGGGAATCATTGTTCAAAGCAAGCCTGGGCAGGAAAATCTATGAGACTTTCTCTAATTAACCACCCAAAAGCCAGAAGTGGAACCGTGGATCCTGTGGTAAAGTGCTAGCCTTAGAGCAGAAAAAGCTAAAGGACAGCACCCAGGCCCTGAGTTCAATACCCAGGACCCCCACAAAGATACAGCAGTGTAAGTTATATACATCAGTATATGTCAGTATGCAAGGTTAGGTAAATCAACTACTACAGGCTGGGAATGTGGTTAGTGGTAGAGTGCTTGCCTAGCATGCATGAAGCCTGGGTTCGATTTCTCAGTACAACACGAGAAGAAAAAGCCACAAGTTACGCTGTGGTTCAAGTGGTAGAGTGCTAGCCTTGAGGAAAAGAAGCTCAGGAACAGTGCCCAGGCCCTGAGTTCAAGCCCCAGGCCCAAGACTGGCAGAAAAAAAAATCCATCACATCAACACACTGTAATAGGAAGGGGGAAATATAGGATCATATAAATAGGCACAGTAAAAGCATTTGCCAAAATCTAACAGCCATTCATGATTATTTTTGAAGGCAATTTTAGGAGGTGACAATGTTTGCCCTAATACTATAATGGTGGTGAACACACGCCCTTGGGTTTTTGAGAACCCACAGAACAGCACCAGGCGTGAACGGTAGACGGGGGGTGGGGTGGGGGGGGTGGGGGGGGTGGAGAGGGGGGCTCTACCCATCCACACGTTAGCGGCTTGGTCTGCAGGGGGCAGCATAGGAAGATGATATGGACTTTTAAGAGGTGGTGCGGAGAGACAAGTCCTAAAGTTAGGAATTAAATAAAAGTGTTCTCTTTCTAAGTTAATTGCCTCACGTGTTTTATTACAGTAGCACAAAGATGGTCAACACTCCTCCTGTGAACTGTGAATTTTGGGGAGCCATCTCTATTAGTAAATGTGCAACACTAATGCCAGACATCCGTAATGGGCGCGATGTTTTGTAAACCTTAACTACTTAAGGGGTTGAAGGCACTGCTCAGGTGGTCGAGCGCCAGGCAATGAATGAGACAGCAAGCGTCAGGTAGCTAGTTCAAGTCCCGGTCTCAGACAAAAGAAAAATTACTTCTTAATAGTGCAAAGTAACAATAAAACTATAGAGAGCTCTGTTGATGAAAATAGTGGATATAAAACTTCCGACCCGATCGTCAGCACCAAAAATTTAAGTAGACGACTTCAAAAACATTCACGGACTGCAACGTTCAAAACTTACTCAGCTCCTGATTCAAACAACTGGAGAAAACACAGCATTTGTGGGACATTTGAAATTTGAGTATTTGGTGGATATTAAAGCTACATACTAAACATTATCCCGGGGATATTAAGACATAATTACACTTTGTAAAAATTGTACAGAGTGATGGGTTTTATTGCAATGTTTTCATTCATGTACTGTGCTTTTGTTTTATAATTTATTTACCTTGTGTTGGTACTGGGATTTGAACTCAGGGCCTACGTGCTGTCTCTTTGCTGTGTTTTGCTCAAGACTGACACTCTAGCACTTGAGCCACAGCCCTACTTGTCGCTTTTTGCTGGTTAATTGGAGGTAAGAGTCTCTTGGCCCCTCAGGCCTGGGTAGCTCTGAGTTGTAGTCCTCAGAGCTCAGCCCCTGCCTGTGGCAGGGCTTTGGAGACCATGGTAAATGTTGGGAAGGGTGACGGTAAATGATGGAGAACAGCAGTCCCTCGTCCCAGGCCCTTGGAGCAGGAGCTAGCTTGGAGGGCAGGGAGGGAGCCATGTTAGCTCCGATCTGACAGGGCCCTGAGGGGCTTCAGTTGCTCTCTCGTGAGTCTTTGCTGACTTTGTCTTATCAGCATCAAAACTGACCAGAAAAGCTCTCTGAATTTTATTCCAGGTGAGCAAGTTACACTTCACAGGGAATGATGGGAGTTTATGTTTATTCTCCGTGACTGGTTCCACTGGCTTTCCTAAATGAAAATGATGGAGACTTAACAAAGGCTGTCATTAGAGGGAGAGGAAGAAGGCAGCAGAGACATTCCTGGTCCTCATGAAAGCAGTTGTGGAACAGAAGCTTCTTGGAACCTGAGGCTGTTGGAATGCATCTCCCCCAAAGTGCATCTCCCCTGCACCGCGACTGGTGTCCAGACAGGCAGGAGAATTCCTCGTTCTGGGGGCCCTACCCACACTTTGCAGGGCGCTTCTGCCGCTGAAAACTCCCCATTGGCATTATGAAAGCCAGACTCCCCTCCCTGCCGCTCCCGAGGGGTCCCGGAGAATTGCGCCCTGGGGCCTTCCCTTTGTGGAAACTGAATCCAATGGCTCCCGACCAAGCTCGAGACCTAGAAACCTGCACACTCACTGGCAATACTTCCTAAACGTGTTTGTGTGTGTCACACACGAATCCTGGGGCTTGAACTCAGGGCAAAAACCCAGAAGTAGACGTGTAGCTCAAGTGGTAGAGTGCCAGCCTTGAACAAAAAGCCAAGCAAGAGGGCCCTGAGTTCAAGCCCACCCCCTCCACACCGCAATTTCTGGCCTTAAATGAATAAAGAATGATTTTTTTTTTTTTTAAGGAAGCAGTAGTCTTTAGTTCTTAGTGCCAGAGAAAATGTTTGCAACGTTTCCTGGAGCTCTGGCAGTCAAAAGTTCCTCTGAAGGGCCTTTCGCGTGCCTAGGGTATAGAGCACGCAGGCCCTGAGTTCAAGCACCAGCAAAACATTGTTTAAAAGTGATAAAGAAAATAGAAGGAAAGGGAGAAAGATCTGTTTGGATTATTAAAATCTGAGTTTTATTCAATCCTCAGTTCCATCTCCAGTTGTTGCTCTGGGATGTGGTGGTTATTTTAGGAAGTGATTTCTATTAAATCCTCCACTATATTACTGTCAAAAGAGGTTAAAGTCGCTTAGGAGAATTTAGAATTTTACGTGTGAGTGTGTGTGTGTGTGTGTGTGTGTGTGCACATTTGAAAGCATGCTGGTCAGGGAGCTTGAACTCAGGGCCTGGGCCCTGTCCCTGAGCTGTTTCGGCTCAAGGCTCTGAGCCGCAGCTCCACTTCCAGTTTCTAGAGGGTCAACTGAAGATAATAGTCTCCATGATCTTTCCTGCCTGGGCTGACTTCAAACCATGATTCCCAGATCTCAGCCTCGGGAGTAGCTCGGATTATGGGTATGAGCCCGCCGTGCCCAGCATTCTATACGGAATTTTTATATAAAATTCAGAACTCAGATTTTGGCACTGATCTTTGAGAAAGATACAGACGCTTGAATATGTATAAGTAACAATATCTAAAATAGGAGTATCTAGAATTCCTTTTCTGTAATGAGCAGTTAACAAATCTAGGAATAGTAGCTTAGAGAAAATACATGACATAGTATTTTATGCTAAGACATAAAGAGTTACTAGATAGAAGATACGTCATCTTTCTGTGGTACCAGTCGGTGGAAACATGGCCACTGGAGTGGAGGAACGTGTTGGCTTGAGGATCCCAGCTCCCATGACTAGCTGGGGTTCGTAGTCAAATAGGAGGTTTGGGTAAATGTGATTTTTTTTACTTTTTCTAAGCCTATCAGATTTTTTCCTTTTTTAAGTTGTTTTGTTTTTACTTCACGGAGACAGGGTCTCTCTATGTAGCCCCAGTTGGCCTTGAACTCGCAGTCCTCCTGCCTCAGCCTCCTGCGCAGCGAGACTCCAGCCGTGAACCGCTACACTCTGCTAGCCTCTCAGATTTGACCTCAGGTTCTGGAATGTTCTTTCAGCATAAAGTAGATCAGCTCAAAAGTCCCCCCGCTACTGCCTCGCAGGCTTCATTCTGAGAGCAGCGCCCCTGCTGTGTGTGGCAGACTCTCAGACGCCCCCCCCGTGACCCCAGACACCCCACTGTCACGACTTCCCACGACATACAGACAGATGAGGCGTTGTCTTTGATCAGCAGTGTGTTCTGAAGGGGATAGAGTAGATGCGGTTATAGGTACTTTACCGAATACACGCCACTGTGTCACAGGAAGCCGTCGTGCCGATCGCTGCCTCTTCCTCTCCCGGCTCTCTCCCTCCTCTCTCTCTTTCCCTCCCTCCCTCCCTCCCTCCCTCACTCTGTCTCCCCCGCCCCCAACCGCGAGGAGATGGTGGTGGATGCCTGTGCTGCTTGAGTATCAGAAAAACAATGTTCAAAAGAATCCTTGCAGGGGCGTGTGTGTGCGTGTGCGTGTGCATGTGTGTGCGTGTGTCCGGGGACTTGCACTCCGGCCTGGGAGCTGCCCCTGAGCTCCCTCCCTCAGGCTGGAACTCTCTAGCACTGGAGCCGCGGCTCGGCTTCTGCCTGCTCCGCTGCGGAAGGGAGGAGTCTGCCCGTGGGCTTTGCCGCCTGGCTGGCTTTGAACCGGTGGAGTCCTCAGAGCCCGCTCTCCCGAGTAGCCGGGGTCGCAGGTGTGGGTTAGGGCGCCAGGCTTAGGCTGGGCGTTGGGCTGTCCTTTCTCCAGGCCAGCAGCCCAGCACAGACCCCGGGCAGCAGGCAGAACTTGGACTCGGCCAGCCGCCTCCTTCCTGGGCCATGCCGGCCCCTTCTGTGCGGCCGGGACAGGGCGGGGGGCGCCGACAGGCCAGTGCTCGATCGGTTTCCACCTGAGACCGAGGCTCAGCCCTGCTGGTGCTGTGGGCCCTTTGGCAGGTGCTTTGCCACCTGAGCCACGCCTCCGGCCGCAAGTCTCGTGCTGTCTTCTAGAACTCTCTCCCTCCCTTTGCTCAGCTCAGACAACCTGTGTGTTCTGAGGATGGACAGAGGCCAGGCATGGAGAAACTGATTTGCTCATCCAGAACCTTCTTGCTCATGACAGACAGACACGGCCTTTCCCATACCCCAGAAGAGGGTCATGGGGTGAGAGGCACGGGCAGAGCCCAGCGGATGCTGCAATCGCAGGGCGGCTCACCCCATCGCTGGCGTTCCTATTGCCAAACCTCGTTCTAAGCACTTGCCATCATCTGATGTGTAAGGACGCCCTCGGAGATGACCGCTTTCGTCACGGCCCATCTCCCACGCACCTGAGAAGTGTCATGTGTCCGACATTAGCCACACAGAAGCAGAAACGAGCCGGGCTCGGCGGTTCAGAGGAGGCTGAGATGGGAGGAGCGTGGCGCGCGCTGGGCCTGGGCTGATGAATCCAAGGGAGACTCTCGTCTCGAAGGAACAAGAAAAAAAGGCGAAACTGAACATCGACCTTGAGGGCGAAAGCCAAGTCTGAGAACGTGAAGGTTTGAGTGCACTGTGCAGTACTATCACATGTGCGTGTGCGTGCATGCGTGCACACACACATACGCACACGCATGCACCTGCTACACACCACACAACCAGGAAGCAGAAATGAAATCTGACAGTCTGACCCAAACCTGGTGAGTGAATTGTTTTTGTTCTATGCTAGGGCCACCGCTGCTCGTTTGTAAACCTATAAACGTTAGACTGCGATGTCACTTTAGAACACGCCAGAATTGAACATTCTTGACCACCAGAAGCAAGTGGGTGAGTCAGGAGGGCACATCTCTGAGCAGGTTCTAGTAGAGCACGTGGCTCTCCTTCACAGTACAGAGGGGAAGTCAAGCTTCCATGCAATCCAGTCACCCCAAGAATCAGAAGCACAATTTCCCCTTACAATTCTCCCAGGGTTATTGAATGTGAGGTACAGAGTAACATGCACTAAACCAAAGACATGCTAACACTGCCACGGAGAGCCGCGACTGAGCACCAGGTCAAGGAAAGAGACATCTTTCTAAGTGGCCATCTTTGCAGGTTGGAAGAATTGTCTGACCTGTGGTGGGATAATAGACAATCTTGCTGTGGCTGGTGGCTCCAGCCTCTTAAGGAGGCTGATATCTGAAGACCACTGTTCAAAGCCAGCCTGAGCAGGAAAGTCCATGATATTAAAAACAAAACAAAACAGAAGCGGAGCTCTGGCTCAAGTGGTAGCGCAACAGCCTTGAGCAAAAGAGCTCAGGGACAGCGCTCAGTCCCAGTTCAAGCCTCAGGACTAGCACCGCATACATACGTACATACATACATACATATGTATTCTCTCTCTCTCTCTCCCGGGAATGATCTGATAGGCCCAGTGCAAGTCGGTCACCTGTAATCTCAGCTATTCCGGAGGCTGGGATCTGAGGATCACAGCTCAAAGCTAATCCACACAGGGGAGACACTGAGACACTTATCTCAGTTAATCACCAAAAAACCAGAAGTGGAGGTGTGTGGCACAACTGGTAGAGCACCAGCCTTGAGCAGAAAACCTAAGAAACAGTGTCTGGGGCCCGGAGTTCAATCCCCCGTATGGGCAAAAAAAACAAACCAAATCAAAGAACTTATCCGAGTAGGAGGCACATGCTTTGGCAACTGCCCAGCTTACCGGTTATGACAGGCCCCGCCTGCTCTCTGCCAGGAAAGATTGATTGCAATCATGCCACGATCATGAATGACCAATGGTGCATCTCATGAGCTGGGCTGGGATGCAAATCTGTCCTGAGCTCTGCTGCCCAGTCCTCCGTGTCCTGAGACCATGACGGCGAGTGTGCAAGGCAGCGAAGAGCCACCGTACTACAGTGTGCAAGACAGCGAAGAGCCACCGTCCTGCAGTGTGCGGGCCACGAGGCAGGGTGCACACGAGAGAAGAAAGTGCTTCGATCCGTGGCTCTGTGCCACACTGAGGCGCGGCCCGCGTCAGCACGTGTGTCGTGGTTGACTTTACTAGGAGGCTGTTAAAGAAGAGGAAAGGGAAACAGGGAAGGTGGAGAGGCTTCGGGGAGAGGAATGAAAGGGTGACTATGTTCAGAAGCATGCCAGGGCCGGGCGCGAGGGCTCACGCCTGTCCTCCTAGCCACCCAGGAGGCTGAGCGCCGACGATCGTGGTCTAAAGCCAGCCAGGGCAGGAAAGTCCACGAGACGCTTCTCTCCAGTTAGCCACCAGAAAGCCAGAGGTAGCATTTGTTTGGCAGCCTGTGTGCCTTCCTGAGAGAAATGCTCGCCAGAGTAACCGAAGGGTAGACTCACAATGTAAACAGTCAGAATGGCAAGCAAAAGCCGGCAACTCGGGAAGTGTTAATAACCAAGAGTGACTGAGAGCAAAGATAAACCCCGGTCATTTCCCATTTCCCGTCATTTTCTCCAGGAAACCCCTACCCTTTACCCCATCAGTAAGACCGGAAGAGTCCGGTAAATCTCTACCTCTTGCTGTCACCACCAGTTAACCTGTAACAAACCCAAAGTGCCCCCTTAGCTCAGAACTAGCGCGGTGACAGTCTCTTCTGCTTCCTGCCTGGCCAGAAGCTCTGAGCCAAAGGAATCCAAGTCACTGAAGGAAAAACTAGTTGAGCAAGAGAAAAGCAAACGAGCCAGCCATCCTAGAAGCCAGGAGAAGGCGTGGCTGTCACGGTCACTCAGATGCCGTGACTCTCGCAGTGGGTAAAGACAAGGGGATTTCCACCCCGAGCGCAGGGGAGAGGGCTGGGTGCGGTTCTAGCCTAGTGATGGAACCCATAGGTGACAGAGCATGGCCGCCAGCCATCCTCCCTCCAGAGAAGTGTGCATCCGCAGAGCTAGACGGCTCTTTGAATGGCTCTGTGTCCTCCTTTCACATTTTGGTTTGGACAAATAGGGCACAGAATAAGCATTCAACCTGAGGGAGCTTGGGGGGATTAAAGGCATTCACAGGAAAGCTTCTGAAAATTATAAGGCACCAGAAGTTTGCATATGGGTGTGTACACAGACACAGACACGCAGACATACAGACACTCAGACACACACACACACGTGTCTTTTAGTTCTCACGAAGGTCTGTGATGTCCTCCATGTTACCCACCTCCCCCACTGGCCCTGTTCTAAAGCAGCAGGACACACTTTGGACCCTCTTCAGTGCTCACATGATCAGGGAAATCCGTTCCCATTTAAGGCCCTGAGTGCAACCTTCAATACCAGTAGCTTCAAAGAGAAAAGACACAAAAGTAAGTGCTCTGGGATGTACCTAACAAGAAGAAAAATCACCAGAAGAGTCGTCACTCTATAATCTTAGTTTTATCTCTGAGAGGAAAGTTTCTAAGTGTGTGTGTGTGTGTGTGTGTGTGTGTGTGTGTGTGTGTGTGTGTCCCTTGGCCTCGAACTTGAACCCAGAGCCTGGACACTCTCACTAGGCTTTTTTTGCTCAAATCTCGCACTCGACCATTTGAGCCACATCTCCAATTCCAGCTTTTGGATGGTTACTTGGAGATAAGAGTCTCAGAGACTTTGCTTCCCGGGCTGGCCTTGAACCATGATGCTTAGATCTCAGCTTCCTCAGTAGCTAGGATCACAGGCGTGAGCCACCAGCACCTGGCTAATATTGTAATACTTCTTGATAAATCTAGTTACTTGGTTATAATTCAAACCTCACTTTCGTTTTTTCCAACAAAAATACAATCTGTTCTAGTTGCTGAAAACCTCCAGTTAACACTGCCCAATAGATCATGCTACAAAGATGACACGGATTTCTAACCAAGTAGCCACTGCAAACGCAGAATGGGACAACTGTGACTGAGGAAGTGAACTTTTCCTTAAAATCGATTTGAGTATAGGCAGCACAGCTGACTCACTCCTGTAACGCTACTTCCTCAGAGGCTGGGGTCTGGGGATCGCTGCTTGAAGCCAGCAAAACTCCAGAGACTCCCTCCCGCCGTGAGCAGCAAAAAGCCACAAGCGGAGCTGTCGCTCCCATGATAGAGCAGTGGTCAGCCTCGAGCCAAAGAAGCTGAGGATGGTGTCCAGTTCCTGAGTTCAAGCCCCAGTACTGACACAAAAAAACAAACCAAACTAAGAATAAAAACGAACAAAAAAAAGCAATGTCTAGTGAAAGCAGGTGTTGAGACGAACTGGTGATGTCCGTTTCTTTGTTTCAGACTCCTTCAAGGGGCCTCAAGTACGCGCTGGTCTTCTTCATGCCTGGAACCCGGGAACAAGGGCGTGTGTGCTGGAGTGGGAATCTGAGGGTCCCAGGAGTTAAATGAGGCCCCGATGCGGGGCTGGCTTGCTGCTTCAGACCTACAGAAAGGGACGGAATCCTGGGGACAATCACTTTCTCCATCACCCTTTTATAGCAACCCAAACAAAGCTGCCAAATTTTCCAGTCCAAAGTTGCAAGCCTGAGTTACCCTCAAGACACTGAATAGTCATCTCTTGCTTGGGCTTGTTGATGGTTTCCTTCTCTTGGAGGAGTTAACACAAACCACACGGTAAAGACAAGAAGCAGCTACTCTAAAGAGGCCTGTAACGTCAGGACATGGTTGTAGAGAGCACGTGTTTTACAGAGATGCGGTCTCTTCTTCCGGCAGCAAAACACATATTTGAGAAAGTGGGCTACAGGGCACGGGGTTAGTGTAGGTGACAAACCCGAGCTTCGGGAAAACAAGAAGGTTTTGGCATGCCACAATTGGCTTTTATCTGAAATTAAGCTCCCGGAGCTCTGGGCTTCGGGAATTCCATGGTTGTGACATGTGGTCATTCAGCTGATCCCTCTTACAGCTAACCTATTGCGTGCGTGCCAGTACTAAGACTTGAACTCAGGGCCTGGGAGCTGTCCCTTAGCTTTTTCACTCAAGGCTGGCACTTGACCACCTGAGCCACACCTCCATGGTCTACATTTTGTTGGTTAATTGGAGATAAGCATCTCGCGGGTCTGTCTGTCTGGCTGCCTGCTTTCAAACTATAATCTAAGATCTCAGCCTTCTGAGCAGCTAGGATTCCAGACACGAGCCACTGGCACCTGGCTTGACTTGGTTTACATTTGTTGCCCCAGTAGTGGGGCTTGAACTCAGGGCTTCTTGCTCCTGCTTAGCTTTTCCTGCAAAAGGCTGGTGCTCTACCACTTGAGCCACACCTCCACTACTGGCTTTTTGCTGGTCAGTTGGAAAAAAGAGTCTCTGCTCTGCTCAAGTAACTTGGCCTTTTCTCTCTGCTTGTCTTCTCATGTATTTACAGTCGGTTTTAATAGTTCCAGCTCAGTGTTCTCTCTTGGGATTGTAATTTGCCTGATGAGATGGTAAAAAAAGACTTATAACTGGACCATGATATTTAATAAGAAAGACTTGTCTCGAATGAGTTACTCTTTCTTACTGGGGAGTTTGGAGTATTAACATCTAGCCAGAAGCAGAATGATGGAACTTCTGGTCTTGATTTTTCCATGTTGATACTTAATAATAAATACATTTTAGGAGCTAATTCCATAATTGATCTGAATGAGGAAATGTATATACTGGCTTTTTATTCTGAATTGTATTCCAAGAAGCTATGACACATACTTAATAGCAAGAGAGATTTACTTGTTTAACCGAAAGTGTTTTAAAATGATTCAAGCCTGTACAATGTAGAAATAATAAGGTTTTGATGTGCTAATAGAGATGATTAAAGCAAGTGCTTTAAAAAAATTGACAGCTTGTTGAGTCTCTCTCTCTCTCCCTCTCTCTCTGACAGCTTTCTGATTGCTGGGTCATGGAGCCAAATGTTCAGTGTCTCTTCCTTCATCCTCACTCTTTTGCCATCCGCCACCCCTTTCCTTGTCAGGCAGGTTTGGATTTCTCACCTGCCCTGTCATTCGCAAGCTGTGTCGGCCTCCACATCCTGCTTTGCCAGTACCTCTCAGTCACTTTGCTAATTGGCTACATGTGCTAACGCATCGTTTACAGCCAGGACGGTGGCTCACGCCTGGCATCCAGCTACTCTGGAGACGGAGATCTGAAGATCTTGGTGCAAAGCCGCTGCCAGAAAACCAGAAGTGACGCTGTGGCTCAAAGTGGTAAAGCGCTAGCCTTGAGCAAAAGAGTTCAGGGATAGTGCCCAGGCCCTGAGGCTCAAGCCCCATGACCAACAAAGAAATAAATTGATTAATTAAATTATATATATACATATATATTGTTTACTACTAACAACCTTGCAAGTTACTTTCCCTCTTAATTTTTAGGTCAGTTAAGGAACATACTAATTGTACATGAAGCCTGGCGCTGGCGGCTCACACCTATAATCCTAGCTACTCGGGAGACTGAGATCTGAGTTCAACACCAGCCCAGGAGGAAAGGCTGTGAGACTCTTAGCTCCAATTGGCCAGCAAAAGGCTGTCAGCGGAGGCGTGGCTCAAGTGCCAGGGTGCTGCCCTCCAGGGGAAAGAGGTCAAGTGAGAGCCAGAGCCCGGAGTCTAAGGCTCAATACCTGCACCCACCAGAGCGCACGCGTGCGCGCGCACACACACACACACACACACAACTATGGATGATCTCCTCACCCACTGTGCACTTTCTAAATCATCTATATTAAGTGTAAAAGAATAAATGCAATGCTAGAGCCTTGTGCCATTCTACTGAGAACTTCCTTCCGGCTACATCAGGACGGCTAATGTGCTGTTTGTGCTGTTAAGTAAACCCAGCTCTACTGAGGCACTTGTACTATGTTAATAGTTGTTAGGGGTTTTTTTTGTTTTGTTTTTCTTTTGTTTTTATTTGTTTGTGCCACTCTTGGGACTTGAACTTGGGGCCTACCTGCTGTCCCTGAGCTTTTTTGCTCGAGCCACAGCTGCACTTCTGGCTTTTTGGTGGAGATAAGATTGGAGATGAGATTTTCACTGACTTTCCTTGGAACCTCGGATGAAGTTCTGATCCTCAGATCTCAGCCTCCTGAGCAGCAAGGGTAACAGGTGGGAGACATCAGCACCCAGCCGGTAGCTGTAGTTTTATATTATGCTGGCAAGAGAAGGATTCAGAGGTGTGGTTATGCGTCCTTGTACTTGTTTTATTCTCACGCAAATGAGACTACCTGGCAGACCTTTCCCTTTTACTTCTTAGTTCAAACGTCCTTTTTTTCTTAAGAACTCATGGATATAATACGCAACTATTTGAATCACTCAGACATAAAAATACAAAGTTCTTATCTGCCAGAAGATATGCTTCAAAACTAAGCAAAGTATGAGGATGGAAACTTTTTATCTTGGCATAAAATGAATAGTCGGAGGACCAAGAAAGCATTTCTGACTGTGGGAAAGTGTCTCCCTTCCAGAGAGATTTAGAGCTTCTTTCCTTTGTTGAATGTACACAGAATAATCCTTACTCAGAGGAAAAATGTTACAAGACATAGTTGTCTTGATACAATGTACACACAGAACACGTTGACCTTGAAAAGTTCTTACTTCAGTTTTGTAATGGAATCTATATCCTTTTGGCTTGTTCTTCAAACTTTGCCAGCCCAGCAGGCAAAAGCAGAGGCCGATGCCTTCAAGAGCCATTTTTCTCTTCGCTTCCCAGCTCTCTGCTGCTGAGCTCCGGGCAAGACCCCAGCTAGCACCTTGCGGGGGAAGTCGAGGCGTAGACTCAGGTCAGAAGTGGAGGGGCTGATAGGAGATGAAGAGCAGAGGAAGGACAGTCAGTTCGCACCCTCCTGCTTTAGGGGGTCGCTAGACAATGTCCTGACGCAGACACGCTCTCTTCATCCACAGTCCCCCTGGACAAATGCAGTGCACTGAAATCTGAGTTGGCCACAAACTTGAGCCATTCCAAGACTAATGAAGCGCTTGTAAGAGACAGCAGTAACATGGAGAAAAGCTTTAAAAAAAAAAAATCCATCTAATTGTTGACCATAGACGGGGGCTCCTCTCTCTGTCCCCATGGAACCCTAGAGAAAGCCAACAAAACTGGAGGAGCAGCAAGCGTCCCTCAGCCTCCTTGCAGCCTGGAGCACCTGGTCTGGTCCATATAAGGTGCTTAATAAATATTTACTGGACTGAAACAGTGTACTTTGCTCTTGTGGAAAGGTTGTATGCAAGATCACAAGGGTGGTTTAAGGTGAACTGTATATTTCCATTAAAGCTTCAAAGGTTTTGAGTCAATTCGCCCCCCCCCCCCCACCGGGATGCACTCATGGCGGCTGTGTTTATTTGGGCCACTCCCTCCTCAGGAATGTGAACTTCTCCAGAAGGCGATTTCCATTCCCAGGGTCCAGGTTGGCATCTAGACCAAACTCAGTACATATCTGTTGAGTGAATGCTGAATCCAACGCTGGTCCTCTTGGCAAAGTGAATAAATGCTGCTTTATTTTTATTATTTGACTATGTGAGGCAAATTCAGGAGGCTGAGAATTTAGTATCCAATTCTTATTGCCCAGGCAATTAGAAAATTAGAATTAAGAAAGGAACAGAGTAGGGCCTGGTGCAGTGGCTCGGGCCTGTAATCCTACCTGAGCCGGAGGCTGAGATCTGAGGATTGAGGTGGGAAATCAACCAGGGCAGGAAAGCCCATGAGATTCTTAACTCCAATTATCCAGCAGAAAGCCAGAAGTGGAGCTATGGTTCAAGTGGTAGAGTACCAACTTGGAGTGAAAAATCTAAGGGACAGCATTCTGGCCTTGAGTTCAAGCCCCAGTTACACACACACACACACACACACACACACACACACACACACACACAGGCGGGGAGGCCTGGGCACTGGCTGCTCACGCCCAGAATCCCAGCTACTCTGGAGACAGAGAGCTGAGAATCACAGTTTGAAACCAGCTGGGGCAGAAAAGTCCCCAGGACACTTACCTCCAATTAACCAGCAAAAAGCTGCAAGAGGAGGGGGTGGCTCAAGCGGGAGAGTGCCAGCCTTGAGTGGAAAAAGCCAAGCAAGAATGTGAGGTCCTGAGTTCAAGACCCAGCACCCCTCGCCGCCCTCGCCCCCATATTAAAAGTAGCCCGAGGACTGTGGTGCTGGGGACGGGGTGAACCCAGGGCAGGTGAGTAGCTATTTGTTGCAGCTTTTCTGCCATAGGGTTTTAGCAAGAAATCCCAAATCTAAACAGCTCGCATTAAACAATTATAAATAAAGTCCTTGGCTCAACAATGCCAGTTGCAGTCTGCTTTGAATTTTTAAATTTTTTTCATGAGCATCCATTAGTTGTACAAAATGACAGACTTGATGTGGCAAGTTAAGGCACGCATAAAAGGCACTGGAAGTCTTCAAAATCGAGTTGAATTTGTGTGGAGAGCGAGGGCCCCAAATCTCGTTATTTTGAAAACTCCGAAGTCACTTCACGGCTTTCTTCCTAAATAAATTAAAGTCGCTTTTTCTCGTCTCCACGCCGATGGCTCCATCCCCCTCCAGAAGCTGCGTTGTGTTGGTGTAGGGGGTGGCTGGGTCTTGCTGTTTCTACACAGCAGACTTGATTTGAGCCTTCCAGATTTCCTCGGGGCGCTGTGCTTGCCCGCCGTGAATGCATCTCTTGTGTAACCTGCCTGAGTGCACCCAGCCCCTCTTCCAGGAATCAGCACGTCGTCGGTGGCTCTGCCATTGAAGTAGCAGCCTCTGCTTCGAGCTGCGGGCGCGGAGGTCTGGCGGTATTTGCACACCGCACACCGCCGCCTCGGCTTGCTGCTGGCAGCCGCCGATAAGGAGGAACTACAGCCCTGCGGCTCTGGCCAAGCTACGCGGCAGGAGCGAGCTGCTAAAACCAACAATGCTCTGCCTCTTAAGATCACGTGAGTTAGGGGAGGCGATCTCAGGAGGGGAGCGCTGCTCGCTGGTGGCTCACGACCGTAACCTCAGCTATTCAGCAGGCAAAAATCTGAGGATTGAAGTTCAAAGCCAGTCCAGGCAGGAAAGTCCGTGAGACTCCCGTCTCCAGTACATGTTTTTAAAAGGCAGAAGTGGAACTGTGGCTCAAGTGGTAGAGAATCAGCCTTGAGCAAAAAGAAGCTCAAGACCAGAGCTCAGGCCCTGAGTCCAAGCCCCAAAATCAGAACCCCCCCAAAAAAGGAAGGCTAGATCTTTTGTGTATGTAATATTTGTATTCATTACCTTAAAAACTATTTGCGAAGTAAGAAGGAAAGTCATTTAACAGTGTTAGAAACAAATGCCAATTTTAAAGCAATCATTTACCTGCTCTTCCTAAAGAGAAATAGAAATAAATTTAACCATTGTCTTTATTTAAAAGGATTTACTTAGAAATTCATCTTTTCCTTTTCAGAACTGAGGACTGAAATAAGGGCCTTCCACTCGCCAGTCCTCCACCGAGCTGAACCCCCAACACCAAAATACATTATGCTTAGCATGTGTTTTCTGTAAGTCAAACCGCATGTATTTTCAGAAACGATACATAGACTCTGGGAAGTACAAAGTCACATAAAACATATGGATACTGATCAACGCAAATCAATAATCATTAGAGAATTGCCACCGCCCTCGCGTTGTATTTGGGGATTCGTTGTGTACTAAGTTACATGCTACTCTATTTAGGTGTTCCTGGGTGCAAAGATAAATTCAGTCCATATGGCTATTAAAAAACCAGATTGTCTTCCTGCAAACGACTCCCCTCCCCGCTTTCCTCTTTAAATCGTATCGGGTTGTTGTTATCCAGTTGGTTCCAAGTCAGGAGAGCAACACGGGTCTGCACAGATGCGAGGCAGCGCAAGCCCGTGGGAAGCGCGAGCTCCCCATCGCGAGTCCCGGCTTTCGGTGGTTGGGTTGGGCGCGTGTTGGCAGGCAGGCCGACGTTCGGAACATATGCAGGCTGCGGGCAGCTGCTGGAGAAGAAGGTCTCAGCGCCGTCTCAAAGGACCTTCGGAGAAATACTGCTGTGTCTTCCACCAGTATGTCCCTAATTTTCAGTTACCACTTTTTCCCTTGCATATAAAAATAATATGTAACCATTTTGCAAACATTGCAAGAAACCACAAAATGGAATATACTACCAATAGTCTTGCAGCACATTTTTCTAAATTTAAACACTACCCATTCATCATGTCATACCTGATATTATTTTAGTTTTTATTTGGCAGTACCGGAGTTTGAATTCAGGGCTTCATAGTTGCTAGGCTTGTCCTTGATACCACTTGAGCCACAATCCTAGTCCTTTTGTTATTCTTCAAGCAGGTTTCTTATTTTGCCCCGGGCAGGCCTTGTACTCTGCCCCTCTTACCTATAACCTCCTTTACAGCTGGGATCCTGCCTGGCTTGTTTGTTGAGATGGTGTCTTGCTTTTTTCTTGAGGTTTGCTTCTAGAGTAGCTGGGATTGCTGGCATGTCCCACAAACTAGCCCATCTAAGAGTGTGTGTGTGTGTGTGTGTGTGTGTGTGTGTGTGTGTTGGTTCTGGGGCTTGAACTCAGAGTCTAAGTGCCATCCTTGACCTTCTGTGCTCAAGGTTATAGCTCTACTACTTGAGCCACAGTGCTCTCTCTAGTCTTTTCTTTGGTGGTTAATTGGATGTAAGAGTTTCAACTTTCCTGACCCAGCTGGCTTCCGATAGTGGTTCTCAGATCGCAGCCTCCTGGTTAGCCATGAGCCACTCGCTCCCAGTCTACCTGATATTTTAATATGACACTTTTACTACAGCTAAAGTCATAACAGACTCAAATGTCTTTTCACCTCAAATGTGCCTTTTTTCACTGCTTTTTATTAATAATCTATGAAACCAGTCTAATTTGGTAACCATCTGCTAGTTTAAGATACTCATGATGTACTGTGGAATAATGTACTGGGTTAATTTAATATTCTTTTTTTTGGCCAGTCCTGGGCCTTGGTCTCAGGGCCTGAGCACTGTCCCTGGCTTCTTTCCGCTCAAGGCTAGCACTCTGCCACTTGAGCCACAGTGCTGCTTCTGGCCGTTTTCTGTATATGTGGTGCTGGGGAATCGAACCTAGGGCCTCGTGTATCCGAGGCAGGCACTCTTGCCACTAGGCCATATCCCCAGCCCCTAATTTAATATTCTTATTAAACACTAGCATATAATTTCTTAGAAATTGCTATTTTCCAGAACATGAAAAGACACCTCATTCTCGCACTGGGAATAATTTAGAAGGCACTCTGAACTCCAGACTCAGAATCTAACCGCCAGCACCCTAAAGATGGGAGAGCAGCGCCTGGTCTCGACCCAAGTGCTACATGGACCGTTTGAACAGTCCTTTGGGCTTCACTTTTTCTCACCGGTCTACTCACACGCATTTTACCTCCGTAAGGCTGACCTGTCTGTGTCACGTTCCCCCCAGCTGCGTGTCTCAGAGGACCTGCCGGCATCGGAGTGACCCCACAGTTCAGACCGACGCCTTTGTGCTCCGGGGAGGTTGCCCGCCGTTCACGCGCACGTTCCTCCGCAGAGACGGTGCCCGCGGCCGCGGCTCGCCCTCACGGCGGGGCCCCGGGTCCCCGGGTCCCCTCCCCGCTGCTGAGAGCAGACGCGCGTGGCTTCTGCTCTTTCCCTGAGCCCCCGCGGCTGCGGGTGACGGCGTGGTCTGCCCCAGGCTCCTCTTTAATAACCACCTCAGAGGACCCCAGCGGGAGAGGCGGAGACAACCCCACGAGAAACAGGAATGAAGCGGGTGAGTTAGCGAGGCACCCGTTGCTGTATCCCTGTGTGCTTATCTACCTTGCCCCCCAACTCCGGGCTTTAGCTGACCTCAGCCTTCTGAGCCGCTGGGACCTGAGCCTCAACTCCAGGAGGAAGTCTGGGCTGGAACCAGGCAGCCAAGGCCTTCTTGAAGCCGCGAGGCACAGAAGCCAGGAGAATCTACGGATCGCTGGTATTTAATCATCGTTTAAAGGTTCGGGTAAACGTTTCCCATCCCATCCATATGCATGTGGCCCTCCTACAAGCGGTCCCGACTTTGGAAGGGCGGAGTTTTCCTGGTGTTTGCAGCCTGGCTTGCTTCCCTCATCCTGCCCAGGATGGGTGGGGTGTGAAGGGGCCCAGGGGAAAGGGGAGCTTCGGGGCGCCAGCAGTCCACAGAGAGAGCACTCCCCCCCCCCCGCTGCGCAGCAGGTGTTCTGGGAGCGCACAACACCCCGACAGAACTGCCATGGATCCAACTCCTTCTTCTCCATCTTGCAAACTACAAAATGTATACAAAGCAAGCGCTAAAAATAACCGCTAAGCACAAACAAAAGAACGTGTGCGGTCTGGCTTACGGGCACCCACCCCGGCATTACAAAGAATTAAAAAGTTCAACCTTCTTCTTTCTAATTCATTGCTGAAGTTCCTTTCTTTCCCAGTTAGGATTTTGTAACGTTCTACCGCTTGTCTCCTCCCTGGCCATGTCTTCCCGTGCGCTTATGCTGCGTAATAAACAGTACCAGAGGTCTGAGGTTTAGCGTATGAGGAGTGTTCAATAAACACTCTGAGTAAATAAGGGGGTACATAGCTATATGAAAGAATGAAGAAAGCTGGGAATATGGCCTAGTGGTAGAGTGCTTGTCTCCTATACATGAAGCCTTGGGTTCAATTCCCCAGCACCGCATATATAGAAAACGGCCAGAAGTGGCACTGTGGCTCAAGTTGGCAGAGTGCTAGCCTTGAGCAAAAAGAAGCCAGGGACAGTGCTCAGGCCCTGAGTCCAAGGCCCAGGACTGGCAAAATAAACAAACAAAAAAGAATGAAGAATGGGCGCACACGGTGAAGCAGGTTATAAGATTTGTTTTCTTCAGTATTGCTTTAAACGTAAAACTTTGAGCAAGTTAGGCAAACACTGACTTGCATCCTCGCTCCTGATGAATTAGATCTTGGAGAAAGAAAAGACGTGTTGTGTGCTTGTGATATAGTAGAGGGCCTGCTCTGCTTACATTGTTTCATCATGGAATATAACTTATTTAAGGCTACTTAGGTTTATTTTGACATTTATAGCTTAATCATTATTGTCATTTTCAGGTGGGAAAACTGAGGCCCAGATAATAAGAGTCCAGTCATAGAGCTAAACTAGTTTGGTTCCTACGTGATTTATTCCACACGAATTGAATTGTGTTGAAAATTGTGCCCCATTCCCCAGTCTGTAGGTCGAACCCTCTTCCTTTGTTCTTGTAGGTATGAAAGCAAAAGAACGGGCTTAAACATTTGACTAAGAAACCATTGCAAAAGGGAAATCAGAAAAGAACAGTATTTCAAAGAATAGCAGTAGCGCTTGGGTTACACAAAATTCCTTAAGCTGAGTGAATCTCTGGAAGGAGAGGATTTATTTGGATATCTGCATTCCAGAAGCCTCCATTTAAAATGCAGTCTTTCTAACTTACAGTCTTATTCTATATGCAGCATTAGCCAATTGGGACTCTGTGAGTTTCCCACCAAATAGTTTGAGGAATGAAACACTTTGTCTATCCGAGAAGCAGAAGAATCAGGGTGTGTACAGAAAAATCTATACTCTGTATACTACGCGCAGTTATCAACAGCTGGATAAGTGAACTACTAATAAGAATATATAACTTGAGGTACTGTACAAGAACTATCACAACCCATTTATGCCATGTTGCAGAAATATAGGTGTGCATATCTGATCTTCAATTCGCCGAACACATTTTATTAAGCCAGAGCTGTGGATCACTCCGGGGTCCCAGCTACTCTGGAGATGGAGGCAGAAGGCTTGCTTGAGTCCAGAGTTTGAAACTACTCTGGTCAATGTAGTAAGTCTCCATCTCAACCAACCAACGAACAACTGGGCCTGGTGGTGCCTGCCTGTAATCCATCCCAGTGACTTAGGTAGTAGGAGCGTTATCAGAGGCCAACTGGGGCAGAGGGAAAAGCTACTGCCCGGAAAACAAGCTAAAAAGCAAAGGGACCAGATAACGGAGTTCAATCCCTCGTCTCACCACAGACAAAGATGACAGCAAACAAACAAACGCCACGCCACCTCCTTTCGCGGTGCCAGTGGCAAGGACGGCTCTCAGGCGCCGTGCCGGCTCGGCTGGCCGTCTGCTACCCAGCGCTCGAGCCGGGGACCATCTAAAGAAGACACTCGGATGTCAGTTTTCCTTTAAGCTGACAACTCTGTTTCAGAAAAATGTGAACGCACGTGTGCAACAGCTGGTTTGCACGAGTCTGCTATTTCAACTGCCAATTTTATAAAATCTAAGTGTAGGATATCTACTTCTAATAAAAAAAAATTGGTGTCCAAATTCAGGTGTGCAAGATACACACTGGATTTCAAAGCCAGGACCAATGTGCTTTTCATATGACGAAATAGTCACCTAATGCGACAAGTCTGATTTCTTTCTTCTCTTGAAAGTAAAATACCAGAATTGCTGTCTGGGTGGTTATTTCCTCAGTTCCTCTACTTCTCTATGCCGGTCCTGGGGCTGGAACTCGGGGCCTGGGCCCCGTCCCTGAGCTCTTGTGCTCAAGGCTGACGCTTTGGCCCTTGAGCCCCAGCTTCTGGCGTTTTGGAGGTTAATGGAAGATAGCGTCTCATGGCCTTCCCTGCACAGCTATCTTTCAGCCTGAACCTGACTCATCTATTAATTTATTTTCATGTGTTTGCTTCGCTACATACTTTGGTTGATTAGGTAATTTTACAAAAGGTTTAAGAGTTGAAAAGCCAGGTGCTGGTGGCTCACCTCTGTCACCCTAGCGACCCAGGAGGCTGAAACCTGAGAATCGCCCTGGGTAGATGAGTCCATGAGATTTTTTTTTTTTTTTTTTTTGGCTAGTCCTGGGGCTTGAACTCAGGGCCTGGGTGTTCTTTGGGCTCAAGGCTAGCGCTCTACCACTGGAGCCACAGCACCACTTACAGCTTTTCTGAGTAGTTCATTAGAGATAAGAGTCTCCTGGGGACTTTCCTGCCCCGGCTGGCTTTGAACAGAGATCTTCAGGTCTTAGTCTCCTGAGTTAGGACTACAGGTGTAGTGAAAAGCCTGGTGTTCTGCTGAGGTTTCTGAAGGACGAAGTATGGTCTTCCGATAACGGCTGCTTATCATCCAAGACTTCTACGGTTCTTCTAGCAAGAAACATAAACGGGTGGGGCGGTAGGTAGAGGGAAGCCTCCTCGCTCGTCGTGCTGGCTTGGAGGAAGAAGAGGGCAGATCCTTTTTAGTGATGTGAGCGTTCCTGGCTGTAGATCTTCAATCCCAGAAATAAGAACTGACAGGTTGCTGGGCACTGGGGGGCTCGCGCCTGCCTGTTATCCTAGCTACCGGGAGGCTGAGGTCTGAGGGTCGCAGTTCAAAGCCCACCCAGAGGCGGGCAAGTCCGTGAGTCTCTCATCTCCAATGAACCACAGAAAGCTGGGAGTGGCGCTGTGGCTCACGTGGCGGAGCGCCCGCCGTGGGTGGGGAAGCTAGGGAGGGCAAGAGCTGTACTGTGAGGAGGCATTTGTGTGTGTGGTGTGGCTTGTAGGCCCGCCTGCTCTGCTGCTCACCCGTTTGTGTCCGACGTGAAGCGCTGGAATCCTAAAGCGCCTGGACCCGCAGCTCAGGAAGGCCCCCCTCCTCAGAGGCGGCAGGGCTCATGTTCCTATGGATTATGACATTCGTAATGAATGGCGTCGCTCACACGGAGACTCGTCTTGGAGGAACTCTGCGGTGCCAGCGAAGGCTGACGCTGGCCGCCCGGTCATTCCATCACTGGGCGAAGGACCCCCCCCCCCCCCACAGCACTGGCTGTGTAATCCTCCCTGACCAGGAGTGGGGAGGCGCTGTGCCTGGATGGGGGTCTGCTCACCGAGACAGCCCCACACCCCACACCCCCAAGTTGCCTTGGGAATAGTATGGGCCGAGAGGGACAGCTCGCGGGTGTGGGGTGTGGGCTGGGGGGACAGCGTGGTGGGGTGGGGTGTCGTCTGGGGGGACAGCACACTGGTGTGGGGTGTGGGGTGTGGTCTGGGGGGACAGCACACGGGTGTGGGGTGTGGGGGTGTCGTCTGGGGGACAGCACACGGGTGAGGGGTGTGGGGGTGTCGTCTGGGGCACAGCACATGGGTGTGGGGTGTGGTCTGGGGGACAGCACACTGGTGTGGGGTGTGGGGTGTGGTCTGGGGGGACAGCACACGGGTGTGGGGTGTGGGGTGTCGTCTGGGGGCACAGCACACGGGTGTGGGTGTCGCCGGGGTTCTGGCGGTCAGCCCCTCCCTCCCTGGTCAGTGGTCACTCTCGTCCCGGCTGACCTGGCCGCGGCGCCGTCGCTCTTTGACCCTCGCGTGCCCATGGCCGTCGGGCCGCACACGGCGTGATCCGGCCGGGCCGTGGGTTCGGCTGTTTCATCAGGGAGGTCGCCTGGACGGACGGGCGGATGGGCTGATGGAGGGAGGGCGCTCCCCCCCCCTGCCCTCTCCCCCAGTGCCGCGAGGCCAAGCCCAGGTCAAGGCCGAGCCCGAGGGCGGCCGGGGCCTGGGGTCCCCCTCACGCCGGCCCCCCACGACCCCCGCTCCTCCCCCGCCCCCCCATGGGCCCGGGGCCTGGGGTCCCCCTCACGCCGGCCCCCCACGACCCCCGCTCCTCCCCCCCGCCCCCCCATGGGCCCGGGGCCCCCCTCACGCCGGCCCCCCACGACCCCCGCTCCTCCCCCCCGCCCCCCCATGGGCCCGGGGCCTGGGGTCCCCCTCACGCCGGCCCCCCACGACCCCCGCTCCTCCCCCCCGCCCCCCCATGGGCCCGGGGCCTGGGGTCCCCCTCACGCCGGCCCCCCACGACCCCCGCTCCCCCCCCGCCCCCCCCATGGGCGCGGGCCCTGGGCGTGGGGCCTGGGTGCCCAGGGCGGGGGCCGGGGCGAGGGCGGGTGGGGCTCCCCGGCCCCCTCCCCTCCCTCCTCCCTCCCCCCTCCCCTCCCTCCTCGCCCGCCCGCCCGCCCGCCCGCTCGGCTGATCCTCGGCCGCCATGACTCAGCGCTTCCGCGCCCCGCCCCGCCCGCCCGCCCGCGGGCTCCCCGGCCCCCTCCCCCCTCCCCCCTCCCCCCGCCCCCTCCGCGCCCGGCCCCTCGCGCCACCGCCGCCCGCCCCGCCCGCCCCGCCCGCCCGGCAGCCTCCCGCCGTCCCCGCGCCCGCCGCCGGCAGCCCCGCCGCGTCCTCCGCCCCGGCCCGCCGCCCGCCGCCCGCCGCCCGCCGCCCGCACCGCGCCGCCCGCCGCCCGCCGCCCGCACCCGGCCCGCCGCCGCCATGGAGCCCGCCACGCCCCGCCGCCGCCACACCCGGCAGCGCGGCTACCTGCTGACCCGGGACCCGCACCTCAACAAGGTACCGCCGCCGGGACGGGGCCCCGGGGGGATGTCTGCGGTCGGGGTGATGGGGTGATGTCCGCCCGGGGTGATGTGGGGGACCGGGGTGATGTCAGGGGGTCGGGGGTGATGGGGGGTGAGGGGTGATGGGGTGATGTCCGGGGCCGGGATGATGTGGGGGGCCGGGGGGAGGTCAGGGGGTGGGGGGTGATGTCCAGGGGTGATGTCAGGGGGTCAGGGGTGATGGGGGGGTCAGGGGTGATGTGGAGGGCCGGGGTGATGTCAGGGGGTCGGGGGTGATGGGGGGTGAGGGGTGATGTCCAGGGGTCAGGGGTGATGGGGTGATGTTCCGGGCTGTCCGGGTGATGGGGGCGTGGTGGGGTGATGTCGGGGGCTGGGGGTGATGGGGGTGGTGCGGTTGGTGGGGTGAGAGCTGGGGGTGCTGTCGGGGAACCCGGGGTGCTGTGCTGAGTGGCTGGGAGAGTGCCGGGGCACGGGGTTGGAGCACTGTGGGGGATCTGCCCCGCAGGTTAATGCCCAGGGCCCAGGGTGATGTGGGGGGGTTGGAGGGTTGTCCTGCAAGGTGGGGAGGGGGGCCGGGTGCCATCCCGCAGGTGGTGCAGGATGTGAGGGGCAGGCATGATATGGGGGGGCTGAGGGGCCCGGTGCCTGCCCCCCATCGCCCCCTCAGGGGAGGCCGGGAACCGGTGGGCTTCACTCCTTATCTGGGAGTCCACGACCCTGTGGGCGGCAAGGATTTTGGGGTGCACAGGTTGGTTAGGAGGCCAGTGTGCGGTGCCCCCACCTTGGGGTTCTCCCCGGTTTAGGGGAGGCCAAGAGTGCCCCAGGACCGGGCCAGCCAGCAGCCAGCTCCCAGTCCACCGCGCCCCAGGCGCCCCGGAAGTTAAACGAGGGTTAATGAAGACCCCTCCCTCTCGCCTCCCCTGACTGTCCGTGTGCACCCCCTCCCCCACCCCCATGCACCCCCTTCCTCCCTTGGGGCCTCGTGTCTTCTCCACCTAACTCTTCCTTGGGATGAAACTGCCCCAGTGGACCCTTGTGCTGGCGGTACCGAGCCGCCGGCCACCAGGGTGTGTGTGTGGACATCCCCTGTGCGTGTGCACGCGTGTACTGCTGTGTGTGCACAGCCCCTGTGCGTGTGCACGCATGTACTGCTGTGTGTGGACATCCTATGTGTACACGCGTGTACAGCTCTGTGTGGACAGACCTGCATACATGTGCACGTGCCAAGGGGGCTGTCCACACACAGAGCTGCACACACTGAGCTGTGCACGTGCGCACACGCAGGGGACGTCCTCACAAGTGCACACACAGGGCATTTTGCTGATTATTTGCGTGTGTGCGTGTGTGTGTGTGCGTGCGCGTGTGTGCCGGTACTAAGGCTAAACTCAGATCCCGGATGCTGACCCTCCTTGGCTCCAGGCTGCTGCTCGGTCACTGAGTCACACTTCTGATACTTGGCCGGGGAGCCGGAGTTCAGAGCGGCTCTGTGGCGTGTGTTTGGGCCGGCCTGGAATTGCAGTTGTCAGAGCTCAGCCTTCTAAGCGGGCAGGGTCACAGGGGTGAGCCTCTGGCACCCCAGCTAATATAAAATTTTAAATAGTCCCTACTTATTTTTTTTGCCCTTGAAATGAATTTAATTGCTAGCTTGGTTCTTTTTCTTGCTTTTTATCACTCCACGGGTTGAGCCTATTTTATGTAGAACAAAGGCAACTTTTGATGTGAGTGAGCACTTGGTGACAAAGCTCATGTGCTAGCTACTTCCCTGCTTCATTGAATTCATGACCGGGTTACAGGCTGACACTTCGGTGGCGTAAGCGGGAGAACCTGTTTGGTTCTTCAAGTCCCCCAAGAGTATGTCCACTTGGGGTGCGACTAGTCGAGAGGCCTTTGAGTTCTGTGTATTTCCAGAATCGGTTATGAAATCCTTGTGATTCCCCTTTACCTGGAACAGTTGCTGCCTACTTCACAATGAACACTGTCCCCAAGTTCTTTCACCAAAGGTAGAAAGAGGTCACGTTCATGTTAATATAGATTTTTGTTTTTGGATTTGTAATTCCACTTTGTTATCTGTGTTCTCTCAAATTGGATCGCAAATCTCATTCACCAACTGGAGCAGTTGGTACAGTTAACTCGACTTAGTTGGAAAATTCAGGGGCAGAGCCGCATGGAAGCACTTTTGTGTGTCAGGAAACCTTCGTGCCTGTAATCCTAACTCCTCAGGAGGCTGAGCCAAGGCTTTGGGCTGAAAGCCAGCCTCGGCAGCGGAGACTGCAACTCCAGAATAACCACCAAGAAGCAGGTAGCAAGCAAGCGAAGAGAAGACAGGGCTCCGAGTTTAAACTTCAATAACCACCCCCCCCCCCACCTCCCGGGGAAAAAGAAAACCAAAGAAAAGAGATGAGACCCTCTGGACTGGCGTGCACTCAGGACCTCTAGGCTGGTACGCTTGTTGGTAGTCCAGGGAGTTTTTGTGGTTTTGTTTTTGATTATTGGTGAACTGACAGCAGAAGGACACTAGCTCTACCCGTGAGCTGGCTCTAGAAAGGCAGGCCTGGGTCACCTTCCTTTGGGGAGCAGCAGCTACCATTTTGTTTTTGTTTCCATTATTATAGCCTGACCTACCTAGACAGGTGTGCAGGCAGGAGAGAAATACCTCTCATCCTCCTGGTTAGCGTGGTATTGACAGTGTGCCGTTTCCCGTCCTACGTCACCTGAAGCCAACTGTCCATTAGTCTGCTCGTTGTCCTGTCTTCTCTGAATTGACCTCATTAGTTTCCCTGCTTAGCCTGCCACCCTCTTTGCTTTGTGGGTGTATAATTACTACAACTAAAATATCTTTAGCTGATTTAATAACGATCTCTCCAGGGAAGCTTTTCCTAATTATTTTGTTTCTATTATTGTTTTATAGCATCACACGCGCGTGTGTATACGTGCACACATGATGATCCTGGGACTTGAACTCAGGACCTGGGTGCTGTCTGTGAGCTTCTTTTTGCTCAAGGTTAGCACTCTGCCTCACAAGCCATAGCAGCACTTCTGGCCTTTCCTGTTTAGGTGGCGCTGAGGAATCGAACCCAGGGCTTCAGGCACGCTAGGCAAGCACTCTTGCCACTAAGCCGCATTCCCAGCCCCTGCCCTGAGCTTTGTCATTCAATGCTAGCGCTCCACCACTTGAGCCACAGCTCCACTCTCCGCTCTTTGTGGCTTAGCTGGAGTTAAGTGGCTCGTGCCACAGGTGCCTCTGTTTTAATGTATCTACTTGCTCTGCATTCTTTTGTGTTTGTACTACATTTTTTCTTGGTTTTCATATTGTGATCGCCATAGGTCACACGTTATTTCGCTGAGTGACTATTAAATATTTATATGACGAGCGAACTATTCACATTCTTTATTTCTTCGTGCTTTAGGCAGGGCTCAGCTTTTAGAGCAGGTAGCATTGTTTGTTTGCTTGTTTGAGACAGGATCTCACTCTATAGCCCAGGCTGGCCTTGAACTCTAGATCTTCCTGCTTCAGCCTCCTGAGAGCTGGGATCGCAGACAGGTGACAGACACCAAGGCTAGCCTAGCCCAATCGGGAGCTCAAAACATGGCGGTGTGGGCCTTTTCCTATGGCAACACACCCTTCAACGTAATTCTGTGAAATCACAAATTCACATTGAATTTGCCTAAAGTTCATTTGATTCTGCATAATGACATCGTATAACGGAATTGTTTTGTCAGAAAGGTTGTAATTTGGCTTAAACTTGACAATCCTATGCAATTTAAATTACTGGCTGGATACCCTTGGGGAGGTAGCCTTGGTAAAATCAATGTTAGCCATAGATACAATCTGAATTTAGGCAAAATGAAAGAAAACCCTGGGGTCTTCATTGGTAATAATGCATGTTTGATGTTAAACTTAACTGTTTTCTTACATTCAGCCCAGCCACTATATATGTATGTCCAGTGGTCCTAATACTGGGGCTTTAAATCAGGGCCTGAGCATGCTGTTTCCCAGATGTCTTTTTTTCTCTGAGAGCCACTTGAGCCACAGCTCCACTTCTGGCTTGCTGGTGGTTTATTGGAGATAGAGTCTCACAGACTTCCTTCCTACCTAGGCTAGCTTTGAGCTTCCTCCCTGCATCTCAGCCCTCTGACCAGCTAGGATTATCAGCATAGGCCACCGGGGCCTGGCTTTTTCTACTTTCAATATTCAAAACACTGTGCACTGTAATCACTGACGAGTTACATTTCACAGTGTTGAAAGTTCTGCTCTGTGACTTAACTCTTAAGTAGTGCTTTGACACCCTGGGAAGATTCTCTGTGATAGGAAACTTTCTTTCCTTTGTTGTTAGGTGCGCCTGCGGCTCACGTTCATCTTTGCATTACTGGCCCCGACTCCTTTCTTCTTCCACATACTCATTAAAAGTGAAGTGTCTTCTTAAGAACAAAAGCGTCACGCATGCTAGGAGAACGACCACTACCCTTCCCTCTTTTTTTTAGAGACAGGATACCTTTTAAGTTCCCCAGGCTGGCCTTGAACTTGTAATTTTCCTGCCCAGCCTTCTGAGCAGCGGGTATTGGCTGGTGTGCACTACTATGCCCCGCTGAAGCAATAATTTTGGAATTATGATAGTTCACAAAATCTTAAGTCCATGCTTTTAGCTAATGGCCAGAATGAAGTAGCAACTCGATTAATGAGCATCCTGTGGTGAGCTTTTACATTCCTTACAGGTTCCAGATCTTGCTTACAGTCCACCTTTGTATGGGACATAATAATGACACAGGATCAGACACTGGTCGTATTAATAAGTATAAACGTCAGTCATTCACTTTCTGAAAATGTGTTCTGTTTTGTTCTTCTTTTCCCCCCACAAAACACAAGCAAACATCTGTGACTAAGAAAGCTATTCGGCCAGGCTCTCGTGGCTCACGCCTGTGACTTGGGTGGCTAAGAACTGGAGGATCACAGTTCAAGGCCAGGCTGGGCAGATAAGTTCACGAGACCCATTCTCCATCCATAGCGAGCCATAGGGCCACCCACGTGGGATCCTGAGATGGGGAGGAACGAGGCCCAGGCCCCCTGGGACAGAGACCTCGGGGAGACTCCCTATGGGTGGAGGAGTCTGGGTGCAGTAGACCACATCACCCCCCTCCCAGCAACAATGGGAAGCCCCAAGCAGGTGCTTCACGGTTCCGGAACACGTGAGGTGCGGACCCAGAAATAATGCATCACAAAACAGAGAAAGAGCTGAGCGCCAGTGGCTCACACTTGCAGTCCTTGCTGCTCAGGAGACTGAGATCTGAGGATCGAGGTTCAAAGCCAGCCTGGGCAGGAACGTCCACGAGACTGAACTCCACTGGAAGCAGAGCTGTGGCTCAAAGTGGTAGAGCACTGCTAGCCTTGAGCAAAAGGAGCTCAGGAACAATGCCCAGGCCCTGAGTTCAACGCTGAGGATTAGTACCCAAACAACCAAACAAAACAAAATGCCCCAAGTCCATAATAGATTCCACTATCGGGATAATAGGATGCGAAAATGTGGAGAGTGTTTTTCCACTTCTGTGTCTCAGCTCCCTGGGCCATTGTGCGCACAGCTGGCGAGATTTCCTTCCCGGGGCGTTGGTCCTGTGATCAGTGTCCATGCCAGGCCGTGTCCTACACCCCGCCCCAGCTTTCCACCCCAGCTCCTTGTTCCTCCGTCACTGCTTAGGGCCCTCTTTCCTTGCCGCTCTAAGGGAGAGCTTAGTTGTTCTTTCTCCCGTCTCTCACCGCAGTTGTTATTTCAGTTATTCATCATCCCATTCAGTTCTGTGGCTTGTACGTTGCACTAACCTCTGCGCTGTCCTGACAGGCCCTGTGAGCGGTGTAATAATTTACTCAGCAGATTGTTGTTCAACAGTGTTTGGTGAATAATGTGGCAATTACTTTTATGTATTAACATGGCTGGGCCACAAAGTACCTGAACATTGAATGGTCAGACAACATCTGAGAATGTCTGTAAGAGCGTTCTGGATCGAGGGTGTTGTGGGTGAGGTGTTGTGGGTGAGGTGTTCTGGATCGAGGGTGTTGTGGGTGAGGTGTTGTGGGTAAGGTGTTCCCGGTGGAGGTGTTCTGGATCGAGGGTGTTCTGGGTGAAGTGTTGTGGGTAAGGTGTTCCCGGTGGAGGTGTTCTGGATCGAGGGTGTTGTGGGTGAGGTGTTGTAGGTAAGGTGTTCTGGATCGAGGGTGTTCTGGATCGAGGGTGTTCTGGATCGAGGGTGTTCTGGATCGAGGGTGTTGTGGGTGAGGTGTTGTGGGTAAGGTGTTCCCGGTGGAGGTGTTCTGGATCGAGGGTGTTCTGGGCGAGGTGTTGTGGGTAAGGTGTTCCCGGTGGAGGTGTTCTGGATCGAGGGTGTTCTGGGCGAGGTGTTGTGGGTAAGGTGTTCCTGGTGGAGGTGTTCTGGATCGAGGGTGTTCTGGGCGAGGTGTTGTGGGTAAGGTGTTCCCGGTGGAGGTATTCTGGATCGAGGGTGTTCTGGGCGAGGTGTTCTGGGTGAGGTGTTTTGGGTAAGGTGTTCTGGATCGAGGGTGTTGTGGGTGAGGGTGTTTTAGGTGAGGGCATTCTGGGTGAGGTGTTGTGGGGTTGAAGGTGTTCTGGATCGAGGGTGTTGTGGGTGAGGTATTGTAGATGACTGTGTTCTGGGTGAGGGCATTCTGGATGACATTTGACTTAGGAAAACAGTTGCCCTCTCTAGGGCACGTGGGCCTTATCCAATCATTTGAAGACCTGAAGAGGAAAGAAGATGGAGTAAGGGATTTCCTTGAGTCTGTCTCTGAGCTGTGGCATCAGTAAAAACTCATTTTGAACTTGAACTGAAATATCAGCTCTTCCAGGCCCTGAGCTGCTGGGTTTCAGCACAGAGCTTTTCCATCAGCTCTTCTAGGCCTCCAGCCTGCCAACAGTAGGACAACACTTGGCACTCTTTTTGTTGTTGTTGGTCATGAGACTTGAACTCAGGGCCCGGCCGCTGTCCCTGAGCTTTTTAGCTCAAGGCTAGAGCTCTACCACTGGAGTCACAGCTCCACTTCTGGCTTTTTGGTGATGAATCGTAGATAAGAGTCTCATGGACATTTCTTCCCAGGCGGGCTTTGAACTGTGATCCTCAGATCTCAGTCTCCTGAGCAGCTGCAGTTACAGGCGTGAGCCACCGGCCTCTGTAGTCAGTCACTTTATACATAATTACTGTTCTCTGCAGAGCTCAGATCAGTATAGAGGTTCACCCTCCCCCATGGAAAAGTCAGGACACATTTCCAACGCTCTCAGCTGTGGCACGGAGGCAAGAAAGCCATCGTGTGGCATTTCCGGGGTGTCACGTCTCGGGGTCCACGTCCCTGTTAGTCCACAGCATAGTCCATGGTAGCTGCTCTCAACTTAACTGTTTTTAAAAATCATTATCGCAGAGTTGATATACAGAGGGGTTACGGTTCCGTAAGTCAGGTAATGAGTAATGAGAAGTTTTCAATAAACAGATGAATGGATAAATGCATGCCTCTGAAATAACCTTGCAGTTCTATAGTTTGCCCCACTTCAAATGACTAATGCTCCAAAAGACAAACTTCACACTGACGTTATGAGCGCAACAGTTCAAAGAACGGGAAGGATTTGAAATCTTCCCTGGGATAACTAAGCTTTCCACGTAGCCATTAGAAAATCTTGTAAGTAAGCAGACAGTGCTAACACTTTTTAAACGTGTGTGTGTGCGTGCGTGTGTGTGTGTGTGTGTGTGTGTGCGCGCCAGCAGCAGGACTTGAATTCAGGGCCTCAGGCTCCCGCTCAGCAGTTTTTCTCCCAGCTGGCTGTCTACCGCGCAAGCCGCATCTGAAGTCTGATTTTTGTTTCCGTTCGTGGGCCTTGAACTCGGGGCCTGAGTGCCATCCCTGAGCTGTTGCGCTCAAGACCAGGTGAGGGCCTCGCCCCGGCTCTCCGTGCTTCCTAAAGGCCGGGGTGCTGCGCGGGCGGGCGGGGAGCCCTGGCTGCTAGTGACACCGCCCGAGGGCGGCCCCCACCCCGCAGTGGGGAGCCAGGGGCCCTCCTGCCGCGCGCCGGACACGCCCCGCGGCCGGCGGGACCCGAGCCCGGGAGCCCCGAGCCCACGGCCCCTCCCGCGCGCAGCCGCCCCGGGGCGTCCGCCCGCCCGTCACGCCCACCCTGCGCGTGTGCTTGGGTGTGCGCCGGTGGCGTGCGCAGGCTCCGCGGGAGATGCGAGGAGGAGACTGTGCTAGACCCGCAGGCCAGGAAGGAGCGCGGGGAGCGGCGAAGCCCCGGGCACAGTGGAGACCTCGGGGGACGCTGGGCCGCGCCCCTGCCTGGATGTGATGGCGAGGGACGCCCCCTCCTCCGTTCCCCCGCCACCCCCAGCTCCCAGGGTGCCGACGGCCGCGTCCCCCTCTCCCCCCAGGACCTGGCCTTCACGCTGGAGGAGAGGCAGCAGCTGAACATCCACGGGCTCCTGCCCCCCTGCTTCGCCTCGCCCGAGATCCAGGTCCTGAGGGTGGTGAAGAGCTTCGAGCGCCTCGGCTCCGACTTCGACAGGTACAGGCCCTTCCCCGGGACGGGGGGGGGGGGGGCGGGGGGGGGGCAGCGCTCCCACTGCCGACTCCGCCCTTCCTCCTCCTTGTCCGCGTTTGAGAAGCCACGTGTTGAGAAATGGCTCGCAGACACACTGTTTCTTTCTTTATTATTATTATTTTTTTTTGGCCAGTCCTGGGGCTTGAACTCAGGGCCTGAGCACTGTCCCTGGCTTCTTTTTTGCTCAAGGCTAGCACTCTGCCACTTGAGCCACAGCGCCGCTTCTGGCCATTTTCTATCTATGTGGTGCTAAGGAATCGAACCCAGGGCTTCATGTACACGAGGCGAGCACTCTTGCCGCTAGGCCATATCCCCAGCCACCGTGTTTCTTGAGAAGTCTGCGGTAACCCTGGATGAACCAAAAAGCCTGAGCTGCATCCTCAGGTAGCTCACCTTTTCCTTGGAATAAAATTGTTACAAAAGTACCGATCAAGACCTGGCAGGCGTGGCTCGAGTGGTAGAGCTCCAGCTTGAGTGAAAAAGCCAAGGGAGAGCACGAGGCCCCGAGTTCAAGCCTCAGTACTGGCCACGAAAAAATGAATGGTCAGAAAATGCCATCCTGCGCAGAGAAAGACAGGCCAGGTGGCTTGTTGCTACTTCGCAGTAAGTAGCTGGGACTGGCCCGGGGTGAGGGGGAGACAGGAGGAGCCTTCACACACAAGCAGAGAGAAAACTCCTTTCACTGGCCCGGGGTGAGGGGGAGACCGGAGAGGCCTTCACACACAAGCAGAGAGAAAACTCCTTTCACTTTGCCTACCTCCGTTTTTATATATTTATTCATCGACTTGCTTATGGGTGCTGGTCCTGGGGCTTGAACTCAGGGCCTGGGCATCTTTAAAATAGGAATGGAGGCTCTTGCAGCATGGAGGGAACTGCTGTGATTTCAGCAGCGTTTCTCCTGCCTGCTAATCATCACGCCTGTGTTCCCCCTTCGTGGACGTGTGTCACAGTATTTCCGAGTTCTCTGTTTTCCTTTGGAGGCCCTGGCGTCCCTCCTACGCCGAGCCCTGCCGTCAGCCCTGGGTTTCGGGTTGGTTCTTCCTGGCTGGTTTGAAGGCCAGGCCCCGCCTCCTGCCCGCTCTGAGCCTGGCTGCAGGCTGCCCTGAGGAGTAGCTGGGGCGGGGGGCGTGCTCCACGGAGCCCAGCTCTCGGTTGAGCAGGGGGTCGTTTGCACTTCCCTTCCTGGGCTGGACTTGAACTGCCGTCCCCCCTCCATTTCCGTTTCGGGGATTGCAGGAGGGAGCCGCCGGGCCCACGCTTTGCTTCCTTGAGACTGAGCTTCATCATGGACCCCAGGCTGCCTCTGAGTCCTCCCAGAGTCTGCGCCCTCACACCTGCTTGACATCCTTCTGTGACGTTTACAACGCTTCTTCTCAGTGCTAAGGATCTAACCTAGGGCCACACGCTCGACCTCGGACTCTCCCGCGGTCCTGGCTGAGCCGGGGCCTCGTGCCCCCCGGTGGATGGCCGGATGCCCTCCCGCGGCCCCCCTCCCCGGCCCTGGGTGAGCCCCGGGCCTCGTGCCCCCCCCCCCCGTCAGGTGCTCTCCCGACGGTTCTCACGAGGGTCCTCAGGCCGGCCTGACGATCCTCGCCCGCTCAGAGCCCGGCCCGCAGGGGGCACACGCGCCCGCTCAGAGCCCGGCCCGCAGGCGGCGCCCGCGCCCGCTCAGAGCCCGGCCCGCAGGCGGCACACGCGCCCGCTCAGAGCCCGGCCCGCAGGCGGCACACGCGCCCGCTCAGAGCCCGGCCCGCAGGTGGCGCCCGCGCCCGCTCAGAGCCCGGCCCGCAGGTGGCACACGCGCCCGCTCAGAGCCCGGCCCACAGGGGGCGCCCGCGCCCGCTCAGAGCCCGGCCCGCAGGGGGCACACGCGCCCGCTCAGAGCCCGGCCCGCAGGTGGCGCCCACGCCCGCTCAGAGCCCGGCCCGCAGGGGGCGCCCGCGCCCGCTCAGAGCCCGGCCCGCAGGGGGCGCCCGCGCCCGCTCAGAGCCCGGCCCGCAGGTGGCGCCCACGCCCGCTCAGAGCCCGGCCCGCAGGGGGCGCCCGCGCCCGCTCAGAGCCCGGCCCACAGGTGGCACACGCGCCCGCTCAGAGCCCGGCCCGCAGGGGGCGCACGCGCCCGCTCAGAGCCCGGCCCGCAGGTGGCACACGCGCCCGCTCAGAGCCCGGCCCGCAGGGGGCGCCCGCGCCCGCTCAGAGCCCGGCCCGCAGGGGGCGCCCGCGCCCGCTCAGAGCCCGGCCCGCAGGGGGCACACGCGCCCGCTCAGAGCCCGGCCCGCAGGGGGCGCCCGCGCCCGCTCAGAGCCCGGCCCGCAGGTGGCACACGCGCCCGCTCAGAGCCCGGCCCGCAGGGGGCACACGCGCCCGCTCAGAGCCCGGCCCGCAGGGGGCGCCCGCGCCCGCTCAGAGCCCGGCCCGCAGGGGGCACACGTGCCCGCTCAGAGCCCGGCCCGCAGGGGGCGCCCGCGCCCGCTCAGAGCCCGGCCCGCAGGTGGCACACGCGCCCGCTCAGAGCCCGGCCCACAGGTGGCACACGCGCCCGCTCAGAGCCCGGCCCACAGGTGGCACACGCGCCCGGCGTGCAGAGGTGCTGCTCAGCCCGGGAGTCTTTCTCCTCGACGGAGCGGCCTCGGTGCGGCGTCTCCGCGGGACTTGCGGGCTTGCTGGCCGTGGGCCTCACGGATGTCCCGTCTGCCAGGTATCTGCTCCTGATGGATCTTCAAGACCGAAACGAGAAGCTCTTCTACAGGGTGCTGCTGTCGGACATCGAGACGTTCATGCCCATCGTGTACACGCCCACCGTGGGGCTCGCTTGCCAGCAGTACAGCCTGGCGTTCCGGAAGCCAAGGTGCGTGCGCGGGCGTGGATCACCTCCTGGTAGCGTGCGTGGATCGCCTCCTGGTAGCGTGCGTGGATCGCCTCCTTGTAGCATGCGTGGATCGCCTCCTCATAGCGTGCGTGATCATCTCCTTGTAGCGTGCATGGATCACCTCCTGGTAGCGTGCGTGATCATCTCCTGGTAGCGTGCGTGATCATCTCCTTGTAGCGTGCGTGGATCACCTCCTTGTGCGTGTGTGGATCACCTCCTGGTAGCGTGTGTGGATCACCTCCTGGTAGCGTGCGTGGATCACCTCCTGGTAGCGTGCGTGGATCACCTCCTGGTAGCGTGCGTGGATCACCTCCTGGTAGCGTGCGTGATCATCTCCTTGTAGCGTGCGTGATCATCTCCTTGTAGCGTGCGTGGATCACCTCCTTGTAGCGTGTGTGGATCGCCTCCTGGTAGCGTGCGTGATCGCCTCCTTGTAGCGTGTGTGATCACCTCCTCGTAGCGTGCGTGGATCACCTCCTTGTAGCGTGCGTGGATCGCCTCCTTCTAGCATGCGTGGATCACCTCCTTGTAGCGTGCGTGGATCACCTCCTTGTAGCGTGCGTGATCACCTCCTGGTAGCGTGCATGATCACCTCCTGGTAGCGTGCGTGATCACCTCCTTGTAGCATGCGTGGATCACCTCCTTGTAGCGTGCGTGATCACCTCCTTGTAGCGTGTGTGGATCGCCTCCTGGTAGCGTGTGTGATCACCTCCTCGTAGCGTGCGTGGATCACCTCCTTGTAGCGTGCGTGGATCGCCTCCTTCTAGCATGCATGGATCACCTCCTCGTAGCGTGCGTGGATCACCTCCTTGTAGCTGGCTGTGCCATGGGAGCCTGCAGGGATTTGAGAGTGTTTGGTTGCGGAATTGGCGTGGTCCTGTGGCGTAGGGTGTGTGGTCTAGTCCATGGTGTCCCTCCCCTCCCCTCCCCAGTCCTGCGCCTTGGCCTCGGGCTGCTCCGGTGCTGAGTCGGGAGTCTCTAGCTTTCCTACCACCGTGCCTTGTTTTGTAGAGATTTCGGTGCGCTTCTGCGGAGGCGGCTTTCATGATCTAGTCAATCACGAGGCAGGGAGCGGGGGGGGGGGGGGGGGCGAGGAGGGTGCAGAGCATCGTAATGAAATAGCCACGGATCGGAATCCCGGGAGCCTGCGCTGACCCACCCTCTCGACTTTCCCGAAACCGTGTAAGTAAAGGAAGGCACGGTTCCGGAAGGCAGCCCAGGGGCGCCTGCGCGCCGGCTTCTGTGTGGCTCTCGTGACAGTCGCTCTGTCATGTGCACTGGTTTGGGAGGTTTTCACTGGACCCTCGTGTCTCCACGCACAGGGACACAGGGAGCGCGGTGTGAAGTTGTGCCCGCGCTTCCCTTTGGGCGCGGTATTCAGTCGGGACGAGGAGTGACGGCGCCGGGCCGCTCAGGTGTCAGTGGGCCTGCGGACCGCGTTAGTCCTCCTTCACGGCGGCCATGGGAAGCCCGGGGCTGAGGAACGCTCTAGAAGAGCACTGCTGCTTCGCGGGGTCTCTCCCGCAGCCCAGGCCAGGCGGGCATCTGGGGTGGCGGTGGGGGCGGGCTCCGGCTCCGTGGGCACTCCCCCCCATCCCTCTTCCCCTCTTCTGCCCTTTGGTGCCAACCCTGAGGCCTCAACTCCGGGCCTGGCTGCGGTTCCTAAGCGTCTTGTGCCCCTGAGCCGCTGCCCCTCTTCTGGCTTCTTGCTGGTGAATTGGAGATGAGCGTGTCGCAGGTTTTCCTGCTCCCGCCGGCTTTGCACCTTGAATCCTCGGTGGGTGTGCTTGAGAGAGAAAATGAAGGGTTGAAAGTGCTTTGAGTACTAAACACAGTCACAAGTGCTTGTTTCTTCCCATCATGCTTTTCCATATCTACAGATGACACGTATTGATATAGGATAAGTTATATGTATATGCATGTGTACTTATATATAAGTTATGCACACATATATGCTTACTTTCCTGTAGCCAGATGCTTACTTTTATTTTGAATATGATATTAAAATCTGGCTAGGTATGCAAAAATAAACTCTGAAGTGAGCAACCCCTCCCCACTTTTTCTTTCTGGAGGTAAGTGCTGGCACGCCTGTTTGTGGGGCACGCGTGGAGTTTCCTCGGCTTGGCATGGATGTTCTGTGCGGGTTTTTCGCGATCTGAAGGGTAGTTGTTGTTGAGAGGGTGCTGGGCTCATTGAGAGTTTTGTGTCCTCATGTACGCACAGCATTTTAGTTCTTTGAGAATTCCCAGTGTTTGGTAGTTCAGTCTGCTGTGGGCACTGCATTTCACCGCGGTTGATTTTTACATGGACATACATGGATATTACAAGCCATTCTCCTTGTATATTTCTGAAATTCTGAGAAGAGTGAGCTACTCAAATTCCTTTGTGAAACTTTTCCTGTTAGGCTTCATGAAAATTAATAATACAGGACAGCTAAAACAGACTTCTATAATCTCTTTGGAAATAGTGCTGCCTACTCTTTTTCCCCATGTCCCCCAAACCATCTCCCTCTCTTTTAACGTCTTTTAACGTCTATATATTATTATACTACAATATTCATAACACAATTGACCACACTTCTACTTGTGATGTTTCTAATATTCTATCAAAATCATCTTGATTTCTTCCAGTAATTACGTTTCTACTTTGCATTTGAGCTGTTTAGAGAATTGTATACAGCTTCTTGGATAGTTCCCTATTGATTAATACTCCCTTATTGGTTATGAATTCCTTATTCATTTCTGTTTTTCAAAAGTGAACACAATGTGTTCATTACTGCAGATTACACTGGCACGTTTAGAGGTGAAGGGTTTCATATATTGCTTTTTAAGAAGAGCTTCGTCCTCGTAAATATTTCATGAGACTGTTGCTGTATTTGTACAAATTTCCAGCACTAATTAGGTTTGGCATTTAAACCTAGTTTTATAATCTGCCCAATAACACTATTTAATCACTAAGCTTTCCAAAAGGTTCCTATTGTGTTCTTCCCACCTATACCATTTCGTGGATTTTTTTGGCTGATTTTTTGTGCTCATTACTTTCTCCCTTTCCTTTCTCAGAAATTTATTGGGTGTCCACTGCATGCCGGACAGTCTACCAAACACTGATTCAAAGTAAATAAAAATATTTCCTGCCACTGTAGAGTTTGCATAGTATTTCAGCGAGCCAAGAAATGCATGAATAGAGTTTGTGTTATGAAAGAAATGAATAGAGAGCAGTGAAAAACAGCAATGAGGTAAAAAAAGAAAAACAGAAGAACTAGCCAAGCAAGCCACTGACTGAGTGGACGCACCAGGACTGGAGTTCAAGTCCTGGTTTCAGAGCTGAGGAAAAAAAGAAAGAGAACGGAAAGCAGGAGTGAGGAGGTGCCCTTCGTCAGGGTGTACTGGGAGCTGTCTTTGAGGAGGTGAGATTTCAGCTGACAGTTGTAGGATGCACAGTCAGGGTGTGAAGAACAAAGCAAAAGCCACTGGAGACAGGGACTCTGCGTCGGGAGGCCGGGCTTGGGCGTGGCCCTGAGCGTGGAGGGTCACACGCGCCGTGTCACACATGCGTGTGACTCGGGTGTGTCGCTCAGAGTCAGAGTGTACGTGTTAATCCACGGGGAAAGCCGCGGAGCCGTTAGGAGCAGAACAGTGACCGCATCCGCTTCACGTTTGGAACGGCAATGGCGGCGGCTTCTACAGAAGCCTGGACAGAAGACTGGAAATGAGAGCCCGCAGGGGGAGGGCGGGCGGGGGGGGGGGGGATGACCAGGGGGAGGACTGTACCTCCTCCCAGTGCCCGCAGCGCTCTGAATGCAGCGCCTAATCCTCTTAGGAAGCCAAGGAAGGCTGTGGACTGACACCGTCGCTCGGTGACCCAGTGAGCCCGTGACCCGGCCCCAGTGCTCAGCGCTGGCCGGGATTCGGCGGGGCCGTGGGCTCTGCTCCTGGCGTCTTCTCTCTGACTGTACACCCACCGGCGGGAGGCGGGCTCTGGCGGACGCGAGCACCTCCCCCGTGTGCACGCCCAGCACAGTTGGTGCGCTTGTGCCAGTCCCGGGGCTTAACCTCAGAGCCTGAGCTCTGCGCCTTCGCGTTCCCTGCCCTCGGGGCTGGTGCGCTCCCCCGTGAGCCACGGCTCCATTTCCGGCGTCTTGCTGATGCCTCGGAGCCGAGAAGCGCAGTGCCTTTGCCGCCCCCGGTGGCCGCACCCCTCAGTGCTCAGATCCCGGCCTCCCCAGGAGCTTGGATCACGGGCGGGAGTCACCAGCCCCGCCAGTTCATTGCATTTGCGCCTGGTCCCCCTCTGCTGGAGAGCGCCCCGTTCCCTGAACGCACGCACCTCCGCAATCAGGACTTCCTCCTTTCCGGAGGAAGCGCCAGCCAGAGCGCCGCTCGTTTGTTTGTTTGTTTGTTTTCCTGGCACCGAGTGCGGGTCAGATCATTTCCCAGCACCTGCTCTGCACACTGGAAGCCGGCCTGCACCGAGGCTTCTGAGCTTCCCGGGCACCCCCCGCCCCCCCCCCCATCCCCCGCCGTGGCCTAAACCCCCTGCCCCGAGCAGCAGGCTGCCTTCCTTCTTCATCTGCACCGCTGGGGACCTGCACGCCCTGCGGGAAGGCCGGCGTGGCCGGCCGGGGACAGGGAAGTTTTGTTTTAATTTTCCTCTCTGTTCATTGTTAGCTTACAGAAAAGCTATTGGCCTTTGTGGGTTGGTTTTGTACCCTGTTTCTTTGTATCCTGTCATTGATCAGTTCTAGGAGCTTGGAGATGGAGTCTCTAGGGTCCTTTAGCTGTAGCATCATGTCATCAGCAAGTAGGGATAGTTTGACTTGTTGAGTTACTTTTGTGTCTTTCTCTTTCCTTATTGCTCTGGCTAGGAGTACCAGAATTATATTGAATAGGGGTGGACAGAGTGGACATGCTTGTCTTTTTCCTGATTTTAGAGAAAGTGTTTTGTTTTCACCATTCAGTGTGATGTTGGCTGTAGGTTTGTCATATGTAGCCTTTATTGTGTGAAAGGATGTTCCTCCTGTTCTTAGCTTCTTCAGAGCTTTTATCATGAAAGGATGTTGCATTTTTGTTGAAGGATTTCCTGCATCTATTGACATGATCATGTGATTCTTGTCATTGGCTCTGTTATTGTGGTATACTAATAGATTTATTGACATCCTTATATTAAACCAGCCTTGCCTTTCACAATGAAACTCACTTGATCATACTGAACGTTTTGTTGATTAGTTGTTGAATTCTGTTAGTAGGTTGTTTTTGTGTGCAAGTACTAGGGCTTAAACTCAAGGCCTGGGTGCTGTCCTTGAACTTTTGTGCTCAAGGCTAGTGTTCTAACACTTGAGTCACAGCTCCACTTCTGGCTTTTTGGTAGGTAATTAGGGATAAGTGTCTCACAGACTTTTCTGTTTGTGCTGGCTTCAAAACACAGTCTTCAGATCTCGGCCTCCTGAGTAGCTAGGATGACAGGCGTGAGCCACTGTTTTCTGGCTTTAGCAAGTACTTTATTAAGAAAATTTGCGTTTATGCTCATCAAAGAGATTGGTTTAGCGTTCTCTTTTGTCCTAGGTCCCTGCCTAGCTTGGCGATGAGTGTGCTGGTTTCTTAGTGATCCTTTGGTGGTGATGAGTCCTTGGTAGTGATCCTTTCGTTTCTGTTTCATGGAAAAGCTTGAGGAAAACTGGTGTTCGGTCTTCAAGCTGGATTTAGCGTGGCTTCATGGGGACCTAGACTTTCCTTGTTGGGAGATGTTCTTACTTCTTTCCTCTCACTACTTGTTCTGGGTCTGCTTAAGTGGTCTATATCTTCCTGGCTCATCGTTGCAAGCTCACATACCTCTGTAAATGTATCCATTTCTTCTAGATCACCCAACTAAATATAGCTTTACTATACATAAAATTATGTTGCAAGAAATGGCGATTTATTTTTTCAGATTCATGTATGTAAAACTGTATGTTACTTAATAGACAGGAATGGAAAGAATTTGCTTATGGCAATATCACTTAATTCTTCAAAGTCTTTTTAAGTTGTGTGCCAAAAGAATTACATAGAATTTATCATGAAAAGTTACTTTTAATGGTTTACCGATTGGCAGTTCAACTATGTATCCGACTTTAAACTTGTTGAAAGCAAAGGCCTCTCCCTACAGTTCCCAGAGTAGACACACTAGTCTTTTCTTTCTTGCTTTTTATTGGGTGGGGGAAGGTGTTGTTTCATTCCCCACCAAGTTTCTCTGAACACTGTGGCCTTGGGATTCTGCGCCCAGCGCCTACATTCTTATTCACAATGGGGCAACTCTTCGCCGTCTTTTCCCTTGCTGTCTCTTGCTTTCCTGCTAGGAGTGGCAGCATTACTCTGTGCGCTGCTGTCCCCACGTGTCTGTTACTTCTGTCCTTGCTTCCCAGTGGCGAGTTTACTTCGGCCCTCACGACGTGACTTGCATTCCACAGCCATCAAGTAACTAAGGAATTTTTTTCTTTGCATTGCCAACAAATGTTAGATAGTTATATTTTTCCCCCATGAAAGTCAGAAGTGTTTTTTCCCTTTGGTCTTCTTCGTTGGTATGTATTTAGAAGGAAATCAGTGATAACAGCCTAAAAGTAAGGCCAAGTAATTTTTCTAATTTGGTAGGATTTGGCATCCCAAACGAGGTACTGAGTGATAGATGAGTATCTGGATTCTGTACAGTCATTTGCAGGAGTCTAGCGTCCTCTGGCTCTATTTATATTTTTTTCTCTATCTCCACTTAGCTGCTATTGTATATTTCTGGGTGTTTCTTATTTTCCTCACTGTAGTGTTGTATTAGATATTTCTGGTATCTTTCTGCTACTTTTTTTTAATTGAAAAGGACTTCAGAAGAAACAAATGTCAAGTGAGGAAGATGCCTGTTCCAGCTGTGCAGAGGCCTAAGAAGGAAGGTTATGTCAGAGGCCATCCCTAATTTTAAAAAAAGAAACGTGTGTGTGTGTGTATGTACATGTATATATATATTTTTCTTTGTTGTCAGCCTCAGGACCTGGGCGCTGTCCCTGAGCTTTTGTGCTCAGGGCTAGCCCTCTACCACTTGAGCCACAGCGCTGCTTCTGGCCTTTCGTGGTCCGTTAAAGAGTCCCACGAACTTCGTTGTCTCGGCTGACTTTGAATTGCAATCCTTAGCTCTCGATCTCCTGAGTAGGACTCTGGGATGACAGGTGTGAGCCCCTGGCACCCAGGTGTGTGCAACAACGTGTGTGCGCGACGGATGTGGAGTGAATGACTTCTCTCTCTCTCTTCATCAGAGGCCTCTTCATCAGCATCCACGACCGAGGCCACATCGCTTCCGTTCTGAACGCGTGGCCGGAAGACGTCATCAAGGTGAGCTGGCGTCCTGTTCCACGCAGGCCGTGGCCTGGCGTTCTGTCCCGTAGAACAGTTCGAATCATGGCGTCGATGATTCTCACTGGAGTACGCGGCATTCACTCTCCTTCCCAGTGAAGAGTGCCGGGTGTACTGTTCATTTCCTTTTGCGGGCTTTTCCGCCGTGGTTGGCCTCGAGCTGTGTGATCTTCTCATTCTCAGCCTTCCGAGTAAACGGAATAGACTTTTGAGACAAGGGTTCCAGTGGGAAGAGTGGCCCTGGGGCTGGTGGAGCCGCTCCATCCCCGATGCTTCTCGCTTGGAGGCGGTGGGCTTGAAGCCGCCGACGCCTCGCCTTGGTTCCCACGTTCAGCTCTTACTTCCCTCTTGCCCATCTTGATTGAAGACTAAGGTGTGGAGCTGCTGGGGTTTTTACGATTTTTACGTGTTCACACGCTCCTTTTGACAGTGACCTAATGAAGCACGTAGAGCTCGTCATTAAAATATATAAATCGCCAGGTGCTGGAATCCTAGCTACTCGGGGGGCTGAGCGCTAAGGATCAAGGTTCAAAGCCAGCCCTGGCAGGAAAGCCCATGAGCCTCTCTCTCATCTCCAGGGAGCCAGCCAAAATCCAGCAGTGGAGCTGTGGCTGAAGCGGTAGAGCACCAGCCTTGGGCAGGAGGGCTCAGGGCCAACAACCCGGCCTTGAGTTCAGGCCAGGGCCAGCGCAAAGTAATGAGTTTTAAAAATACGTAGCGTATGTGAGATAAAGTATATGGCACACATGAGGTTGCTTTCCCCCGTTCTCCTACAACCACCGGTAGAAAGTCTTCTCCAAAGCTACGACCCAGGCTGTGTTTCCTGGCGGCCCGGCCTCTGCGTGGTGGAGCCGGGGCGCGCGGGGCGCGGGGCCGGGGCGCGCGGGGCGTGCGTGTGCAGGGAGCCCCGCGTTCTCTCGCAGGCCGTGGTGGTGACGGACGGAGAGCGCATCCTGGGCCTGGGCGACCTGGGCTGCAACGGCATGGGCATTCCCGTGGGCAAGCTGGCCCTGTACACGGCCTGCGGCGGCGTGGACCCGCAGCAGTGCCTGCCCGTGCTGCTGGACGTGGGCACGCAGAACGAGGTGAGTGCCGGGGGGGGGACCCTCCTCACTTCGCGAACCTCCCCCAGTCCCCCGGGAACTGGAGTCCTCGACGTCCCTTCTGCCCTCGGCCTCCAGTGTCTTCTTCCGTAACGTTTTCAACAGTGCACGGTTTATTTCCTAAACCAGTGACCGGTGCTGGACAGAGGTGATCCTCGCCCTTCAGAGATCCCCGTGTAGCCCCACACGTACTCCCCAGCCCACACATTTCCCCCCCGGGGTACTTGGTGTGGGCTGCACTGGAGTCACCTCCGGGTCGGCGTGGGGGGAGGCCTGTGCTGGGTCGCTGGGTCGCTGGGGCAGGGGCGGGGGGCAGGGGTCCCGAGAGCGTCCAGGAGGCCAGGGCCCCTTGCAAAGGTCCTGATCTCCCCGGGAGACCTCGGCAGCTCCGTTATCAGGAGGATCACAGTCCAAGACGTTTCCCAGGCCAACGCCAGACCCTGTTACAGACATAACCAAAGCCCAGCGGGGCCGGGGGCTCAAGCGGTAGAGCGCCTCAGCCCCCCCGACTGAGCACAGCCCACCTCAACACCTTCCGTCCAGCCGAGGTCAAAAGCCATAGCAGTAACAGTCAGCCTGTCCCACAGCGCCCTCGGAAAAGAACTCAAGGTCTTCCTTTGCAAGATGATATTCCCGCCATCAGAAAAAAAAAAGCACACGCAGAGAGCATGCTTAAGAATGCTCTCAGTTTTTAAGGCTTATTTTTCTTAATCTTACTAATTTTTGAAAAACAGCAATTTTTCACAGGGATACTGCTCTTACCGAAGGAGACTTACAGGTTTCTGGTTCAAGTCAGAAGCTTGTCATGTTCATAAATCTTTGAAATGGAAATGTACATTGTAGCTAGACTTCTGTGTAGTGCTTACTTCATCAGTGTGGGAAAGGATGGGAGAAAGGAAGAGGAACGTGCAATACTTCCCTCAGCCGTGTTCTTCCTCTAATTCATCTAGAAGCCTAAATATATTCCAGACATGGAGAAAGCAGTTCACCGCCGGCAGCTGTGAGCATGGCATGCTGGCTCTTCCACCTCGGCGGCTCAGAAGCCTGCCAGTGCATTTTCTTAACCTTTTTAAAAAGGAGCAGCTGGGTTTTACAACACCACTTGGTCATAAACTATATTTTATCTGAAATACACTTATGAGACTTACCATGGTCGCGTCAACTAGCTAGAGGGCTTCTCTCCGCGTACCCAGGTAGGACGAACCAAGAGAATCTCACAGTGAAAGCGGCGGCCATGGACAGTTAGGAAGGGGGACAGGCGTGAACAGGGATGGGATTCCTATGGGCAGGAAGGACGGGAGGGAGGGAGGGAGGGAGGGAGGGAGGGAGGGAGGAAGGAAGGAAGGAAGGAAAGAAGGAAGGAAGGATTAAAAAAATCTAGTCAAAGCTAATAAATTACTTTTTAAAGTCAGTGATATTAAAGATCAAATCAAAATGCTTTCTGAAAGTCTTGCTTTTGCAAGCGGAAAGAAGAGAAGCGCGGCGTTCATGAGCTGACACAATACTTTAACACTTAGCACGATTTCTCAGTGTGAAATCTGAGTTGACAGTTTTTCTAATCAGCACCCCTGGGAGATCATAATTCCTTTCCTTTTTCTCAGAATAATCCAGAATTATTGACATTTAGCAATATATATTATGCATGTCTATATACATTATATGTGTGCATGTGTGTGTGAGTCTGTACACACATGTAGATGTAGCATACATGACACCAACTGTAACTCATTTTGTCAAGGTTTTATTTTGCGGGCCCCAGGGTGCTCGTGGCTGCCGGGGTGAAGGACGGGGCGGGAGGACCACGGGTGTGAGACACGCCAGGGTTACACCCTAATAAATTTAAAAAAATTTTATTTCTATTTTTTTTGTTCCTTTTCTATAGATACAGAACTAGGCTAAGGGAGGATAAGTGACTCGCTCGCTTGTAATTATTTCTCATGTATTTTTTCTTTTTGGCAACAGGCCTTACTTAACGACCCGCTGTACATCGGGCTACGGCAGAAGCGCGTGCGCGGTGCAGACTACGACAGCTTCCTGGACGAGTTCATGGAGGCCGTTTCCTCCAGGTACGCCGTCCTCCCTTCCTCCGCGCGAGCTAAGGATGCGGTAGCTCACACACTGATCGCCAAGAGCTGCACGCTCGCTGCCGTGGGGTTTAGCGTCAGCCGCGGTGTGAACGAGAGTGCGTGCGTGTGTGCGTGCGTGCGTGTGTGCGTGTGTGCGTGCGTGTGTGTGCGTGCGTGCGTGTGTGCGTGCCTGTCTTGGCGCGTCTTCTCCATCGGCTCCCAGCCCTGGCCCCCGAGCAGCCCCCCCTCCCCCCAGCTTCTCTGCGGCTGTCCCCGGGGACGCCTGTGCCCCCCCGCAACGTTTCTGGAGACCCCAGCTGTTGGGGTGCACGGTTGTGGGAGGCGGGGTGCGGCCGGCGGTGGCAGAGGAAGCCGCGTCGTGGCGCACTGCTGGTCCTCCGCCCCCTCCCCGGCCCCCGACACCGTCCAGGGCCTGATGAAGGTGCAGGGCGTGGTTCTCCTCCCACCCGCCCAGCCTCGGGGTGCCGGGCACGCGCGACGATGAAAGCCCCCCTCCTTCCTTCTAAGAGAGACCGCCACTGTTATTGTGTGCGCTTTTCCTATTTTAATTTCATCGTGGCATACATCTGCTCTGCCCCGCATCCGTGGTAACACAATGGCAGGAGGAGAATGTGCACCACGGAAACGGGCACACCGGGGCTTCGTTGATCATTTTGTCGGTTATCTACTCTTAAGGAAGTGACAGAGAAGACGGTGACAAGCCCGACCCGCCAGCACCGTGAGAGCTTTGTTTGGGGTTAGGGCCACAGCTCAGTCACAGCGCATGAACTTAGCAAGCTTGCGGCCGGGGCGTAACCCCAGCACCTGGGGGTTTTGCTTGGTTTCAAAAAGAAAAAAAAAGCACAACGAAAAGCCCCCCATAAAAAAACCCAAACCAAACCCCGAAACATCGCTGGTTCTTGGAATCAGCAAAGACATTGTGCATGGCATATAACAAATGGAAAGTCTGACATGAATATAAACAAAGCGCCTCACCAGGGTAAACACAAATGGCAACGGACACTCGTAATAGAATTGCAAGAGTTGTCTTCTCGCTAATAAATACTTCCTACTTGAAAGAAAGATGATTTTTTTTTTAGAAAGTAAGATGCTTAAAGAAGTCAGAGGTGTGAGCAGAATGACTGGCGTTCAGGGAGAAGTCGACCGTCCTGCCGGTGGCTCACGCCTGTAATCCTAGCCATTCAGGAGGCTGAGACCTGAGGATCACAGTTCAAAGTCAGCCTGGACAGGAGCGATCGCGAGAGTCTTATCTCCATTTAACCACCCCAAAGCCAAAAGTAGAGTTGGGGCTCAAGTGGTAGAGTGCTAGCCTTGAGTAAAAAAGCCAAGGGACAGCACTCAAGTTCTGAATTCAAGCCCCATTTTTTTTTAAAAGGCTAGCAGTGCAGTCCAAGGGGCAGAGCACGTGCCCAGCAGGTGCAGGGCCCCGAGTTCAAGGCCCTGTTCACTCCTCTCTCCATGTAACCGTACGTTCTTTGATGTCAGGGGCTCACAAATCTGCCCTGGAATGTAGATGATGTTAGGGTAATTCCCTTATGGCTTTGACATTTCTTAAGTGGTTTTGCTGATTTAATTTGATTAAGCCCATCTATTTTTCTTTCACGCCAATACAGAGATTTTTTTTCTTTCTTAGAAGGTGGTCTGCAGTTGCATGTGAGCTGGAGGTGGTCTAGTTTCTCCAATTGCATTTCGGGCATCTCCACTCCTATAATTCTGCCATTATTTTAGTAACGTATTCTGAGAGAGTTTTGTCATGCCAGCTGGCAGGCCACTATTTTTTTTTACTGTATAACCACAGAAACCATTCCTACTTAAAAACACATGGGCTGCTTGTTTCTCTGTACAAATAAACTCATCCCTAGAATTAAATGCGGCTAGAGACATACTTGTGTTTTCATCGTATAGTGTTTATTTTAAAGAAGTTGTCTCAGGGCTGGGAATGTAGCCTAGTGGCAAGAGCACTTGCCTCATATATGTGTGTGCGTGTGCACGCGTGTGTGCATGTGCACCTGTGAGTGTGCATGCACGTGTGTGCGTGTGCGTGTGTGTATGTGTACGCGTGTGTGTACGCGTGTGCGTACGCGTGTGCGTGTGCATGTGTCTGTGTGTGTGTGGTTTGCTCGTTTTGTTTTTGTGCCAGTCCCAGGGTTGAGCTCAGGGCCTGTACCTTACCCGCCCCCCCCCCCAGCTTTGTGGGTTCTTGTCACTTGAGCCACACCTCCCCTGCCAGCTTTTTGGTGCTTATTTGGAGCCGAGGCCCCAGAACTTTCCTGCCTGGTCTGGCTTCAAACTGCGATGCTCAGCGCTCAGCCCCCTGAGCCGCTGGAACCTCAGGCCTGCGCCACCGGTGCCCGGTCCCTTCTGCCATTTTCATGGCAGTTAATTTCAAGACGGACTTTGTGTTGCTGTCTTCCACCCATGGCCTTCATGTCGGCTCCATTTATTTCAGATTACGTGGATATAGTTATTCTTGGTGTGTCTTTATCTATAAACCTTTGAGGCCTTTTGTGTGTACTGGCCATCTTGGCTAGCACAGTTAGCTTGGTTTTCCTAACCGTCTGATGAAACCACAGACCCGTATGGGGCACTGTCGGCTGTTCCTCCGTCGGCTGTTCCTCCGTGTGGCCCACTCGTGAGCCGCCTTAAACAACCAAGTGCAGAAAGTGCTTCCAAGGGGAAAGATGCTGGTCAGCTCCGCCACACATCGCGTTGCCAGGGCAACTGGCTCACACGAGGGGTGTGGCCCCGGAGTTGTTGTTTCGAGTTTCCTATCAAGGAAGATCAGACGGTTTCTGTCACGGACTTTCATGCCTGGGTTGGCTTAGAACCACAATCCTTAGACCTCAGCCTCCTGAGTGGCTAGGATTATAGGTGTGAGCCACGGGCGCCTGGCTGATGCCGACTCTTTCTATCTTTCCACCTTTTCAGTGAATGCAAAAGGTAGTTCATAAAAACACTGGAAGTGATAGCTGTTACTATGTGTGCGTTTATATTCCAAAGCACTGCGAGTCAGCATTTTAAAGCTGGGTTTGTGCTGTATTCCAGTGCCCTGCAGGGAGAGGGCTTCAGCAAGCCGCACCTGCCGTTTGTGTCTGGACCCGGTGTGACACGCTCTGCGCTGTCTCTGCCTGACCCTGCGGAACTGTAATCAATGACACGGGGTCGGGCCTTGGCGAGTGTGGGTGGAGGGCTTTGTCCTGTGTTTGTCCGGTCTTCATGAGTGGTGTGAACGTGTTCTGCCACGGCTCTCTGCTTTCCTTGCTGGAACGCAGTGTTAGGCACCGCGCCTCACTGCCAAGGGCGGATGCCTTTCTTTGTGTACCGCGCCACGCTATAGCGTCCTGAGAAGTAGATCTAAAATCACTGCTGTTGAAACCATTCCTTACACTCGTGAATCCAACCTTTATCAAGCTACCAGGCCCTCACCAGAGAAACCAGAGGAACATAAGTTTCCAAATCCATGGCTTAGTAAACTAAAATTTGGATTGTGTTTCCTACTCGAGGCTGGTACCCTATGAAAGATTTGATCTTTACTTACGTAGATGAATTGAAGTTTTGGGCTGAGGTTTTCTCTGAGTGTATGGGAGGATGTATTTAAGAATGTCGAGATTTCTGCCCGACGTGGTGAAGCTCCTTGAAGTCAGGGCCCTGTGCGGTTGTGTCAGCAGTCAGAGCTGGTTGGGATGGCAGCCTCCCGGCGGGTGAGGCAGCTGGCAGTGCCTCCTCGCCACATGGCGTGATCGCGCCGCCCAAAGCTACGTTCAGGGAGTCGACTTGGGAACGTTAGATTGCCACTGCTCTGAAAGTTTCATTTCACAGAAGCTCGAGAGACAGAAAATGTCCTTCCTGGGCTCGCTTTGCTCTGCGCTGTATTCGTTAGGCCGCGGATGAGTTGCGTCGTCAGGCGCAATGGGAGTTGGCGACGAAAGGCACGTTCAGAGGACCGCAGTGCGTAGTGACTTTCCTGAACGCCTGTGAACGTGATGGAGACCTCCATCGCCATGGACGCCACCGCGTCCCCTGATGAATCCCAGGGGAAAGACGGAGATCATGGCCGAGCGTCCTCGCTGATCTCCGTGGTCCCGTGTACCAGATTAACTACGAATCCACCCAGGAAATCCCGCCGTGATCTCCTTCATCCCCTTCCACAGCCGTGGCCCAGCTCCTGGGAAATGGCGCCCCCGTGTTCTGTGCCTGTCGCCGTTCCAGTGGGGACGGGCCCCCCGCGTGTGGAGTTAGGGAGTCCTCAGACACTCGCCCTTCCCCTCCCTGACTGCATTTCCACCCCCCCCCCCCCCCGCGCCCGGCTCCCCCTCACCGCGCTGCTGTCCTCGCCGCCCTGCCTTCCCACCTCCCGCCTCCCCCCGCGCAGAACACACTTTATACACAACCGGGGGGGGGGGGGAGTAGTTGTGAACTCCGAGTGTGGCAGCTCCCTATGGCCTTCCAGAGGGCCACACCTCGCGTCTCTTCATAAGTGATAACACACAGTGATTGTACAGTTGTTTAATTTTTGAAGCGTATTTCCACGCAAAGTATTTATGGAAGGTGAAATGTTAGCCATCGAGATTTCACACTTAATATAGAATGTAATCTAAAGGAGATTTCAGGGCAACTCGACGTTGATTCTTTCACAGCTGTTTTAACGGAAAAGAGTCTGCATTGATGTAGGTCACAAAGGCCATTTGTGTCACAGAGAGCACGCTCACTCTATCTAGAAACTTCTGACACTTCCAAGTCAGCCTGGGCAGGAAAAGTCTGAGACTCTTAACCTCCAATTTACCAGCAAAAAGACAAAGGAGAGCTGTGGCTCAAGTGGTAGAGTACCAGCTTTAAGTGACAATGCTAAGGAAAGGGCATGGCCCTGAGTTCAAGCCCCACTATGGGTGTGTGCATACACACACACATACACATTGCACACACAAACACACACACACACTATAAAACAGCACTACATGGAGTCAAAATAGAAACGTACGCAGCTCCAAACAACAAGTATGGCAGATACTGATAAAAAGCAAAGGAGAGAAAGTTAATTCAGGAAAAGGGGAAGCAAATTCTCCTATCTTAGCATATTTTCCTTTAAAAAACTGTTTAGTAGTGACCCAAGAGTTTGCAGCACATTTTATAATGAGTCCGCTTTCTGATACTACGGAGCACACTGCTCACTGGTCTGGACGCAGCTACCAGTGCACTCTTGCTATCGCTGTTTTCAATAGATTGTTGTCTGTTAGGTCAATTAAGAAAAAGGAAAAGATTCCTTCTGTGTTCACTTCTTCCTTCTTTAATGTTCTTGTATGTGTTTTCGGCATCCTGTATCTTTTCAACCTGTGTAATTTTCCGTCTCTCTGCGACACTTCTCATAACATTTCCTGTGAGGCAGGTCTACTGACAATACCTTTACTTCACTTTAGTCTAAAAAGAGTCATTAGTTCTTTTACACTTTTTTTGGTGCCAGTCTTGGGGCTTGAACGCAGAGCCTGAGCACTGTCTCTGAGTGTTTGGGTGCTTTTTGTTATTTTCCTTTCAAGGTTAGTGCTCAACTATTTCAGCCACAGCTCTACCTTCAGTGTTTAATTGGAAATAAGAGTCTCAGGGATTTCCCTGCCCGGGCTGGCTTCAAACCATGACCCTCAGATCTCAGCCTCCTGAGCATCTAAGATTACAGGCGTGAGCCGCCAGCGTCCGGCTTACTTCTCCTACATCTTTGAAGGTTATTCCATGGGTAAATATCTGCGTGGTGAGATTTTCTTTCAGCACGTTTAGACATTTCATTCTACGCACGCTTGTATGATTTCTGAAGAGAAGTTCAATGCCATTCTCTCACTCTTGGAAAAGTTTTTGGGTTTTTTTTTTAATCTGTGACATATTTCAAGATGTTTTCTTTGTCTTCAGGGCTCTGCAGTTCGATTTTGATGGCTATTTAGATTTTTTTGTGTCTTTTTTTTTCCATACTGGAGATGGAACCCAGGACGTTGCCTTTGCTTTGCCACTGAGCTACGTCCCAGCCAGATTTTGTGTGCATTTGTCCTCTTTTCTGTTGGCTGAGTTTTTGCGATCTACACGTTGGTGTGTCCTTGAATGTGTACAGTTTCCATCCAGCGTCACCTCGGGTGATTACTCTGTCCCGTTCTCTTTCTGGTGACTTCATGTGCACACGCTACACCTGTTCTCGTTGTCCCCTTGCACGTCACTATTCTGTGCTTTCTCTTCCTGTCTGATTCTCTTTATGTTTAGTTTGGGGAGTTTGCACTGACATTTTTTTCAAGCTTGCTTGTTCTTTCTTCCTGGCGTGTGGTCTGCCAATGAGCCCATAAAGGCGATCTTCGAGGCTGTTTGTGACTTGGATGTCTAGCATTTCCTTTTGGTTCTTAGACTTTCTGTCCCTGTTAACATTACCCATGTTCCTACATGCTGTCCATTTTTCCATTACAATGCTCAGCATATTAATCAGCTATTTTAAGTTCCAAGTCTGATTGCTCCAAAGTTTCTGCCGTGTCCCGATCTAGTTCCGACGGTGGCGTTGTCTTTTGGACTGCCTTCTCGTCTCGTCGCGTGCTTTGCACTTTTGTTAAAAGCTGGCATCTGGGGTAAAAAGAGCTGAGGTGGACATAGCTTTGGGGTGGTGGTGTTTGTCTGTCTGGCTGAGGGTGAGGTTGTGTTGGCTTTTGCTATGGAATCAGAGGGTGAAATTCCTCCCTGTCCTGGGTATCAGCCTCACTGACCCCGGGTTGTGGTCTCGTGTGGTGTGTAGGGCTTGTAGTTGGACATTCTGAGATGGCCTGTTATCTAGGACGGTGTGGCAGTGACTGACTGGGTGTTGGGGAATGATCCAATCATTGTTTATGGTTAGATGTCAGTCCTCTAGTGAGCCATAGACGTATTTGGCAGTAGTGGGGACTGAACTCATGGCCTTGTCCTGGCTGAGTGGCTGGTTTCCCCTCCAGCCATGCCCCGAGCCCTCTCCGCTCAGTCCCCCTTAGCTAGGTAGAAATGCGCATGCCACCACACCAGCTCTTTGTCACGCGTGGAAATGGGGTCTCATACTCTGTTTTTGTTCTGGCTGGTCTTGAACCACATTCTTCACAATGCCTACTTATCCTACCAAGTTGCTGGGATTACAGGTGTCCGTCACCTGGTCCAGCCTCCGGGATAATTGCATTTGAGGCGCACAAAGGAAAATCAACCACCATCATTTTATTGACGAAAAAAAAAACCAATCATGGAATGTTCTTTATGGTGCTAGTGCTAGATCTTGAACTCAGGGCCTCGTGTGCTCGTGCTTTTTACTCATGCTTGGCATGCCACTGTTGGAACCTCTTTACTTCTGGAAGGTTCTTTTCGTTCATGGAATCAGACTTGATTTTCAGGACTTTTGCTGAAAATGCAAGTTGTAGGTTAAGGTAGCTGATTGTCATATAGCTTTTAAAATGTATTATTAAAAATGAAGAGCAGTAAAGAATGTGCAAGCCATCTTTCAGCCTAGGTTCCCGCTGGAACAAGCTAGAAAGAGCAGCGTTTTTGTGGCTCCTCATCGTTTACCCTCGGGGTTTTACAACATATTTTCCCTTCTTCTTTGGTGTCTATTTCTCCTTGGGTTCTGGGCATCGAACCTGGGGCCTGTGCTGCCAAACTGCAGCTCCACTCGTGCCATCTTAGGAGGGACAGTTTGAAAGTCCCTGAAATCGCTACTTGATGGCTATGGTTTGCTGTTGTTCCGAGGCGCGATTAGTTGTTTTTGCATAACGAGTCTACACATAACGATCAGTCCTGCAAACACGGATGCCCATATCCACAGAAGTGAATTCCGCAGCCGTAGAACACCTGGATCTGCATACACCGGTTCTCGTGTAAAGAAAGACGAACGCCATGGTACTGAGCTGCACGCTGCCGATCCTGAGCGGAGCTCTAACCGGGAACTTGCTGTCTGTCGATTTGGGCTTTGGGAGTAAGAAGCTGCTGCCGTCCTCTTAGTCACCCACGCCCGCGGCAGAGAAAACCAGGCGATGACTGCAAAGCAAAGCGTGCACAGCTCCCCAACCTTCACCCATCCCTGCTCCACTTTCAGAACGTTTTTTAAGAACACCCTCTACATGTCAGTTTGGAGGTCTGGAACGTTGCATTTCTGTACAAACTGAAGATGAGAATTCCGCCCCGAGTAGGATAAATCCGTCTGACCAGGTCATTCTTGAACTTTTGCCGCTTCCTCCAAATTCTCACCCACCTGGCCTTCAAGAACAAGTGTGCAAGACAGTGCGGTAGTGGCTGAGCTTTCGCCCCCGTTTTCCTAGTTTCCCAGGATTGATGATGAGCGAAGCCCACAGCCCACGTGGTAGAGGCGGAAGGTTCGAATGGTGGAAGGGTCTCGGCCCGCCGCTGTCGGCCGCCTCCGGGTATTGTATTTGAGGTCCCGCTGGCCTCCCGCTTCGCACGGTGATGTACACTCGCCGTCGCTCACCGAATCACGGCTTCAGGCACCCGCAGCCTCGGCCACCCGACGGTGAGGAATCACAAAACCACTCTGGACAGACGTGGAATCTTGGTGTGCCGGCCTGCGGCCCTCCCTCCTCCCACCCGAGCGGGCCAGGTAGACGGGGACTGACCAGACGCCCCACAGCCGGCTTCCGGCGTGGTGTGACTCGTGTGTGTTTTCCTGGCTGGGTGATTACACAGGCACACCCTCTCCTTGCTCTTGAATAATATGCACACGTTTCCCGTACTCTGTTGTCTAGTGGTGGTTATTGACTTGCAGCTTTCATTTCTTTCTTTCTGGTGTATGCCTGTGTGTGTGTTGGACCTGGGCCTTGAACTCAGGGCCTGAGTGCTGTTCCTCAGCCTTTTTGGCTCAAGGCCGTTGCTCTACCACTTGAGCGACAGTGCTACTTCCTGACTTTCAACTTTCTTATCTTAAGGAGTTAGTTATGCATACAGAGTACTGTTTTATGTTTGTGCTTTTTGTTGGTTGGTTGGTTGGAGCTAGGACTCAGGGCTTGGGCGTTGTCCACGAACATTTCTGCTCTATGCTGGCTCTACTACTGTGGGCCACAGCATCACGGTTTTCTGGTGGAAAATTGGAGATAAGAGTCTCCTGGACTTTCTGGCCTGGGCTGGCTTTGAGGTGTGGTGCTCAGATCTCTGCCTCCCACATTCCACCCTCACCTTCCCCATCCTCCATTTCCCACATTCCACCCTCACGTTCCTCCATTTCCCACATTCCACCCTCACCTTCCCCATCCGCCATTTCCCACATTCCACCCTCGCCTTCCTCCATTTCCCACATTCCACCCTCACCTTCCTCCATTTCCCACATTCCACCCTCACCTTCCTCATCCTCCATTTCCCACATTCCACCCTCACCTTCCTCCATTTCCCACATTCCACCCTCGCCTTCCCCATCCGCCATTTCCCACATTCCACCCTCGCCTTCCTCCATTTCCCACATTCCACCCTCACCTTCCTCCATTTCCCACATTCCACCCTCACCTTCCCCATCCGCCATTTCCCACATCCACCCTCGCCTTCCCCATCCTCCATTTCCCACATTCCACCCTCGCCTTCCTCCATTTCCCACATTCCACCCTCACCTTCCCCATCCGCCATTTCCCACATCCACCCTCACCTTCCTCCATTTCCCACATTCCACCCTCGCCTTCCTCCATTTCCCACATTCCACCCTCACCTTCCTCCATTTCCCACATTCCACCCTCGACTTCCCCATCCGCCATTTCCCACATTCCACCCTCGCCTTCCTCCATTTCCCACATCCACCCTCGCCTTCCTCCATTTCCCACATCCACCCTCACCTTCCTCCATTTCCCACATTCCACCCTCACCTTCCTCCATTTCCCACATTCCACCCTCACCTTCCACCATTTCCCACATTCCACCCTCGCCTTCCTCCATTTCCCACATTCCACCCTCACCTTCCTCCATTTCCCACATTCCACCCTCACCTTCCTCCATTTCCCACATCCACCCTCACCTTCCTCCATTTCCCACATTCCACCCTCGCCTTCCTCCATTTCCCACATTCCACCCTCACCTTCCTCCATTTCCCACATTCCACCCTCACCTTCCGCCATTTCCCACATCCACCCTCACCTTCCCCATCCTCCATTTCCCACATCCACCCCTCGCCTTCCCGGTCCACCATTTCCCACATCCACCCTTGCAGCCCACCCCATGGCCCTGGGCGGGCTCGACAATCTTGCTCCGGTCTCTTGCTGCAGTTGGCTGTGTATCAGAATGTAGCAACTGGTAACGGTTCATGGTCTTCCCTCGTGTTCGTCTGTTTGCAGATGTCATGAGGAGTCACTCTTGGTGTCCTTGCTCCAGTTTCCTTAACCATCCCATTCTGCTTTGCTCACTCTGTTTTCTGGGCCCCTGATGGCCTGTTCTGCCCCAGCGGCCCCTTCCACCGTCCCCTCCTACAGGGAGTGAGCGCCCTCTCTCCTCTCCTTAGCAGAACTGCCCCCCACTTCTCCATCTGCACCTCCCCCGCCGGGCTGGAAGCTTCTCCGTCCCGCTCCTCCAGGCCGCGCGTCCACGCCTGGGGTGCAATGTCCAAGTGGGCCAGAGGGAGGCTCGCGGGTCAGGTATTGGGGGTGGCCCCTGGTAGCTCAGCCACATTTGCTCTGGGCCTGCAGTGAGACCGGGTGTCCTAGTCTGGAACGCCCTCAGAGGGCACAGGGCACAGGGGCACAGGGGCCCGCCCTAGCCCCTCCCTGCAGCCGGCAGCGCTGCCACCCAGGGCCCAGGGCTCCACGCGTGAGCTGCCGCAGAGCGCCGCCGGCACTGCACACTAGCACTGGCCCCGCTTCCTCTTCCCAGAACTGAGGCCTTGCGCTCTGGGCAGGGGCTTGTGGCGCGAGCTGCCTCTTCAGTGGTTAGTTGGTCTGAGTCCTGAGGCTGTCCTGGCTGCACTAGCTTGAACCCTCGCCCCTCCGAGTAGCTAGGACCCCGGGCGTGAGCACACACCAGCCTGCTCCTTGTCTCTGCACTGTCGCCGTGCCGTGTCAGATGCCCTCGGTGGCTAATCCACAGGCCCCGTCTTCATCCCCGGCTGCTCGGATTCGCTGTAAGCCGCGTCGCCTCCTCCCGTGGGGTCCTCTGCCTTCCCGTCTCCGGCACAGCTCGGGAGCAGTGTCCCAAAGCTGGATTCGTGCACTTCCGTTCCATGCCCGCTTTTCCACCCGGAGGCTCCAGTCTTTTCTTTTTAATTTTAACAGACCCCTCTACCTACCAACTTAGACTTCCTGTGGATTTCTCCCCGCCATCCGCGCGTCCTCGCTCCGGATTGGCGGCTGTCTTCTGGAAGAACCCATCTTCCACGCTCAGCTCTCTTCCGCAGAGGCAGGCTTGGCGGTTTGCGGCAGCCTTGGGATGAATGGACCTGCGGAATCCACCCCCGCTCCTGTCCCCATCCTGCCCTTTGCCTCCTTTTAGAACCCAGTGTCACCCACTTAACTCTGGTGGAAAGCGCCACACCATCCGGCCCCGTTTGCCCCTGGCCCCCGTCCCTGCCCCTTTGCCCTTCACCCTCTGTGCTTCCGTTACTCATTCCACCGCCTGGACTGTGTCTGTGAACGCGTTCACGCCGCCTGAAAAGTCCTTCCTACAAACCAGGAGGGCTGCGGCGCGGGGACCGCCTCGCCCAGCCCTCTCTGCTCTACCGCGGTGCCTGCCCCTCCTCCCCGGGGCCTGCTCGCCTTGCCCCTCTGTCTTCCGCCATACTGTGTGCTGTGGGGGGACCAATGTCTTCAAGCTGCCGTGGTGGGCTCCACCAGTAATCTAAGAATGAGGGAGGCCGGGGCAGGAGGATCAGGAGTTCGAGGCCAGTTGGGCTATGCCGTGAACCGAAGCGTAGGCTGTGCAGCGACAACAGACAAGTAAAACCCAGACGGAAAAAGGGATAGAATTCAAGTGCTTTCGAATCCAAGCCGACTTCGGAAGACATTTTATGGCTATGTGTAAGAGGGTCCACTGCTGGAGGGGACTGTGCACAGGGAGGAGGAGGGCATGGCTGATGGTAGAGGAGGAGGGCATGGCTGATGGTAGAGGAGGAGGGCATGGCTGATGGTAGCTTCTCTAAAGCACAGGAGGAGGAGGAGGAGGGCATGGCTGATGGTAGAGGAGGAAGAGGGCATGGCTGATGGTAGAGGAGGAAGAGGGCATGGCTGATGGTAGAGGAGGAAGAGAGCATGGCTGATGGTAGCTTCTCTACAGCACAGGAGGAGGGCATGGCTGATGGTAGCTTCTCTACAGCACAGGAGGAGGGCATGGCTGATGGTAGCTTCTCTAAAGCACGGGAGGAGGAGGAGGAGGGCATGGCTGATGGTAGCTTCTCTATAGCATGGGAGGAGGGCATGGCTGATGGTAGCTTCTCTAAAGCACGGGAGGAGGAGGAGGAGGGCATGGCTGATGGTAGCTTCTCTATAGCATGGGAGGAGGGCATGGCTGATGGTAGCTTCTCTAAAGCACGGGAGGAGGAGGAGGAGGGCATGGCTGATGGTAGAGGAGGAAGAGGGCATGGCTGATGGTAGAGGAGGAAGAGGGCATGGCTGATGGTAGCTTCTCTACAGCACAGGTTCTTTTCTTAGCCACGCCGAGGTGCCTTGGCTAGCTAGTTTGGGAGCTGCGGTTCTTATCATTGCACAGTTGCGGGACGGGCCCTTCCACGCGCTCCCCGCCTCGGGACTGTGGCAGGGGAGGGTCGGGAGGTAAACTGAGGCGGTGCCCGCGTCCTCTGCTGTTCGTGGGGCTTGAGCTCGGGGCCTGGGCGCTGTCCCTGAGCTTCTGTGCTCAGAGCTACCGCGGCACCACGCTGAGCCACCGCAGCGCCACTGCCACTCCTCTGGTGGCCCACTGCAGACCAAAGTCACACAGACTTGGGGGCCTGGGCTGGCGTCCGAGCAGAGCCCTTCGCAGCCTCCAGAGCGGGCATCGCCGCGAGCAACCACCGCAGCCCGGCCAAGAGCACGGCGCTGCTAAGCCGGCCCGGTGCTTACAGACAACAGGAGCTTCCCGCGTTGCATCGGCACGTTCAGCTTTGACCTTAGAAACGTGTAGAGACTCTTACACCACAGCCAAGTTAATCACTTGCCCAGACCCTTTGCAAGTGCCATCTTGCACACACTTGAGACCTACCCATGCGCTGTGCTGCTTGAGCCTGCGCAGTGTCCTCCTCGTCCTTCTCTGCCTTCGGAGCAGATCGCCCTCCTCCAAGGCCTTCCTCATCCCAGAGCGGGCCGCTTCCCTTCGCTTCCCTTCCCCAAAACACACCCTCCCCGCCCCCCCGGCACAGCAGCCGGGACCCTGTGTTAGCTCAGCACCCCAGCGGCTCAGCGCCACACTGTCAGGACGGAAGAGGACGGGGCCCCGATGCCCGCCGGGTATCGAGAGGGAGGTCAGGATGCTGCAGGAGCCCAGCCCAGCCTACAGGGCCCTAAGCCCGCCCTCCACGCGGTGCAGGACTCTAAGCCCGCCCTCCACGCGGTGCAGGGCCCTAAGCCCGCCCTCCCTCCCTCCAGCAGCCCAAGCTTCACTTGCCAGGCATCGCTGTGAGGAGCCCGATTGCTGGGCTCAGACCTGCAAGGCCGACGGGAAGCCCCAGCCCCCCGAGGGACTGCCCTCCGCCTCGTGCCCACGCACAGCCCGCCATGCCAGGGCCCACTTGTGATTTGACCAAACGCCCGTGGCTCAGATTGGTAACCCTAGCTACCCAGTAGACTGGGAGTTCTGGAGGATCATGGTTCAAAGCCAACCTGGGCAGAAAAGACAGGAAGACTTATCTCCAAAATAACCAAATAGCAAAAGGCAGGGCTGGAGGCAAGGCTCGGGCGGTAGCGTGCCAGCTGGCCAAGCAAGCCACGGAGTTGTGGGCCTTTGTTCAAACCCCAGTGTGACCAGAAAAATGGAAGCCGTCCTCGGTCCCCTGGCGCCCGCCAGCGCCCCCGGCCTTGCCTTCGCTGTGAACTCGCGTGAGCTGTGTGTGTGCGGGGGCACCTGCTGACCTTCCTCTGTAACACATGTTTTTGTCCCGTAGATATGGCATGAATTGCCTTATTCAGTTTGAAGATTTTGCCAATATGAATGCATTCCGTCTTCTGAACAAGTATCGAAACCGGTATTGCACATTTAATGATGACATTCAAGGTAATAAAACGTGCCCTGGGCATCACCCCTCACGTTGGTTCATCGGTTTATAATGATCCCAGTGTATCTGGCCTCAGCCGGGGTCCTTCGAGAAGCCGGCTTGGTGCCCGGCGGTGTCACGCAGTCTGTCCTTGCCTTTCTGTGTCGGAGAAGATTCCTCGGTGACACATGGATGAAATCTCTGGGGCTGGTGACTCGGCCGGGAAGGAAATGGTAGGAGGCGTGGCGCACGGTTGGAGGACGCGGTGGTGTATGCTTTCCAGCCTGGTGTCGGTCACAGCTGCTGAGCCCACGCCCGCGGGCTGTCTCCCTGCCACGTCTGCCTGGCATCGCAGACGCCGGCCGGCCTGCCAGCCCTCGCCCAAGCCGCCTGCGGCTTCCCAGCTAAACCCTTGCCTGGCAGTTTTAAACGTTTTCTTGTTATTACGGAGGCCACGTGCAGAAGGGTTACAGTTCCACACATCAGGCAGAGGACATTTCCTTTTGGACATCTTCAGCGTGGTCTCTGGTGAGCACCGCCGCTGCCTTTGTTTACCCTCGGTCCTTCCAGTCCGCGCCCTCTCCCCCTCCCAACGACAGATACGCAGACCAGACCGAGGGGAATGAGAACACAAACAGCGGCAAAGGACTAAACATGGGCTCCATTTCCGTCCACGTTGCTTTCCAGGAGCAGATGCGCACAGGCCTTGCGCCCTTGTGACCCTCCCGAGAGTCCTTCTTTGGGGTCACCGTCCCCCAGAATTCATCCTGTCCCGGGGGTTCCCGTGCTCGCCTCCACGCTGAGGGAAAGCGCGCACTGTCTGAGCCTCGCTGGCCTCACCTAAAAACCTTTGCTTTCTGATTCTCCCTAGAGCTGTCTCCCTTTCACACACGCGCACACGCACACACGCACGCACACGCACACACGCACACGCGCACACACGCACACGCGGCACCTTACTCTGAGAACCCCGGGGCTCCCGCTTGGTGTCAGGCAGGAGTCCTGACCGCGATTAGTCCCAGCAGCATGGGATCAAATCCCCAGTGATTTTCCCGTCGCCGGTTCTACCGCGCGTCTCTCTCCTGACTGCTGAGCGGCCTTTCAGCTCTCGCTTTCCTGCTTTCCTTCTGTTGAAGCACTGTCTTCTGTGGCTTCCTGCCCCCCCCCCCCGGTTCTGCTCCCCTCCCCTCCCCTCCCCTCCCCTCCCCGCCCCTCCCCACCTGGGTCTTTTCCTCTAGCTACTCAGAGGCGTCCGAGCTCAGCCCCACCCATTTGGGGTTTGTTCTGGAATGTTCTTCTCGGGTCAGGTGCCCAGTCCCCACACTGGATGGGCGGATTTCCACCCCAGCCCGGACTCCTGGCTTCCGGGGGCGCGCGGTCTCTCTGCCCCCCCCCACACTTTCATCTCCACGCCGCGCCTGAGCGCAGTGTTCTGAGCTCTGCGCTCCTCGTAGCCCCTCTGGAGCTTCCCCGCCCCCCCCCTCCAGCCCGTCTCCCGGGTCTCCGGATTCCCCGTCAGAAAGCCTGTGTCTTTCTTAAATTCACGTGTGTCACCACAATCGGCTCTTGTCTATCATCTCCTCAAATTGCCTCAACAACTGGTCTTTTCTCTGGGAGAGTTTGAACCCAGGGCCCCGCACGTGCCTGGCTCCGGGCGCTCTGCCCCTTGAGCCACACCTCTAGCCCGCTGGCTGCTGGTCGTCTGGGAGACGGAGTCTGGGCTTTTCCGTGCAGGTTTGCTTGGCGCCGTGTCCCCCGGATCTCGTTCTCTCTCGTGACCGGGAGGACGGGCGGTGACCGCCGTGTCGTCGGCCGCCTGTCTGCCCCCCTCCTCCTCCCTGGGTGTCCCCCCGCCCCCCTCCTCCTCCTCCCTGGGTGTCCCCTGCCCCCCTCCTCCTCCCTGGGTGTCCCCCGCCCCCCTCCTCCTCCTCCCTGGGTGTCCCCTGCCCCCCTCCTCCTCCCTGGGTGTCCCCCGCCCCCCTCCTCCTCCTCCCTGGGTGTCCCCCGCCCCCCTCCTCCTCCTCCCTGGGTGTCCCCCGCGTCCCTCCTCCTCCTCCCTGGGTGTCCCCCGCCCCCCTCCTCCTCCTCCCTGGGTGTCCCCTGCCCCCCTCCTCCTCCTCCCTGGGTGTCCCCCGCCCCCCTCCTCCTCCCTGGGTGTCCCCCGCCCCCCTCCTCCTCCTCCCTGGGTGTCCCCTGCGTCCCTCCTCCTCCTCCCTGGGTGTCCCCTGCCCCCCTCCTCCTCCTCCCTGGGTGTCCCCCGGCCCCCTCCTCCTCCCTGGGTGTCCCCCGCCCCCCCCCTCCTCCCTGGGTGTCCCCCGCCCCCCTCCTCCTCCTCCCTGGGTGTCCCCCGCCCCCCTCCTCCTCCTCCCTGGGTGTCCCCCGCCCCCCCCTCCTCCTCCCTGGGTGTCCCCCGCCCCCCTCCTCCTCCTCCCTGGGTGTCCCCTGCCCCCCCTCCTCCTCCTCCCTGGGTGTCCCCCGCCCCCCCCTCCTCCTCCCTGGGTGTCCCCCGCCCCCCCCTCCCTGGGTGTCCCCGCGTGGTGAGGCTGTGGTTTGCCCGAGGCGGGTCCGCAGGCCGCCGGGCTGAAGGGCGGAGGCGCTGGGTGGGCGAGGGCGAGTGGGCGCGGTGGGAGGACGGCTCGGACGGGACTGGCAGGAGCTCGCCGAAGGTTCGGGCGAGGGTAGAGCCCCACGGCGGTCGTAGGTGGAGGAGGTGACAGGAAGGCCACCGAAGGCCCGCGGAGTGCCGGGGGAGGATAGGGGACGGGCAGGACCACACGCGTGAGACGCGGCGGCCTGCGGCCCCTGACTTCCTGTGCGCTGCAGCCGGGACTCGATTCCCCCCCAGCGCAGGAAGCCGTCTGTGCTCCTCCTCTCGTCACGGCGGCTGCACGTTCCAGGAGAGCGCGGATCCGCGGCGCACAGCGCGGCCCGGCCGGTGGACGCGCGCGGTCGGCGTCTGGCTGCACACAGCGCCGTCGGTTCCCGAGGGCGTCGGGCGGGTGGGAGGAGCCGGGGCGCGGGGTCGGCCCACCGCAGAGGCCCGGCCCCGGCCGGGGTCGGAGGGGACGAAGGAGGACTCGGGGCTTGCTGGAGGGGGCGGGGGGAACCTGCTGCGGAAGCGAAGGACGGCCGTGCAGGGAAGATGGACACGGGAGGGGAAGGCCGGGGCCTGGAGACGTGATGGGGGTCGTGGGGCGCGTGGCGGGAGCGTCCGCGGGGAGCGGCGGGCGTGGGGAGGGTGTTTGCGAGGCAAGTGTCCGCAGAGGGGTGACGACGGGGGTCACTGGAAACGAGCCGGGCGTCCGTGAGTTCAAGCCCTAGAACCAACAGCAACAAACGGGAGTGCATGTGAGTGCATACGTAGGTGTCCGTCCGCTTGCGTGTTGTGCCAGGGCTGGAGCTTGAACTCAGGGCCGCTGAGGTTTTTTCCCTCAAGGCTGGAGCCCTGCCACTTAAGCCACAGCTCCCTTGCCAGTTTTGGGTGCTTAGTTGGAGGTGCAAGTCTCACAGACTGTTCTTCCCCGGCTGTGGTTGTGAACCGTGACCCTCCTGCTGGGATTGCAGGCACCAGCCTAGCCCTGAGCGCAAAGTCTCAGGTACAGTCCCCAGGCTTTGAGTCCAGGCCTTAGGCCTGGCACATGCGCACGAGTGCACGCACACACACACACATGCACACACACGCACGCGGCAGGGCGCGGTCAGGTCCTTGGGGCCCGTCTGCAAACGAGCAGGCTGTCCTCTGTGCGGCTAGCCCGCTTACCAGTCCTGTCTTTAGGACACATTTTCTCCCTGTGTTTCTTTTTTACCCTTTTCACCTAGTGCTTTTCCCATTCTGCCCACGGATGTAATACTTTCCCCCCGTGGGCACAGACATCCCAGACCGCTGCCAACAAAAACGATGATGTAACCATCAGAGCCACACCGTGTACGCACATGCTCTTAACTGGGCCCTTGGGGTGACTTCTTCATGTTATTGTAAGGTACTATTTTGTGAAAAGCTTTTGACAAAACCTTAAGATCATTCCGTGAGTGATGTAAAATACTCTCATGTGGGTTGTGCTTTAAAATTCATTTTGGATCTTTAGGTGCGCATTTCCTAAGGGAATGCCATGTGCCAATCTCTGGATTTTTTCCCCCCTCTTTTGCCGCTCAGATGCCAGGGAATGCGTGTTCCTAACTTCTCTCCGTTTATTACATTTCTGCTAGGATTAGCTTTCCTTCTTTGGGCCAGGAGAATACTTGAGCGTCTCCACGTTGAGCATGCTAGCTGAGGTCTCCGTACGGGCTATGTAAATCTCATCGAATCTCCCCAGCTCTGCCTGTTGTTTTACAGTTCAGAGGCGTGCTTGCTTTAAAATCTCTGTCCTGTGGTTCCAGTTGAGCAGGTTAAGGAGGAGCAGCTCCAGCTGTGAGTTCCGGCGGGAACGCTTTTCCTGCTCAGCCCGTCCTTGCACCTGTCCTCTGAGCCCCGGCCCGCCGGCCCTGGTGGGCTTGCTCTCCGCGCCCGCTGCTGCCGGTCTGGTCCTCTGGCCCGTGTGTGTCACAGCTCACGACAATGAAAGCGACTGACTCCCTGTCGCTCTCCGTGATGGCATGGAGTCCTGCTTCGATTGCAGAAGCGATCGCGTTCGCCACGCGTCATCTCATTGCCATGCTGCTCAGACCAGGTCTCCCCGAGTCGCCCGCCCGGGGAGATTCTGTGTACTTCACGTAGTGTATCGGCATTTGGGCTACAGCTCATCATAGCAGCTCAGGGACGGCGTCCTCCGCTTGTGATGTCACGCCGGCTTTCAGAGGATTTCGGGTCCTTGAGCATTTGGGGTTTTGGATTGGCGATGTTCAACCCCTGGCATCCATGGGGGGGGCGGGGGGAGCTGGAGGGCGGAGCGATCCTGCCCAGCCCCACCTCCAGCCTCTTTCTTAGTGGTTAAGAATCGAATGGCGGATGTGCGCTCCCCCACTGTTGGCTTCCTGTCCCGGGGCCCCGGGGGCCCAGCCGTCCTTCTGTGGAGACGGACGTCAGTCCTCCCAGTCTTTGCCTCCATGTGTCTTGGGGTGACCAGTATGAACCACACTGCCCAGCTGTGGCTTGCCAGTGGGCCCTCACTAACTTCTCTGCCCTGGCTGGCTTTGAACCGTGTTCCTCCCGTTCTCAGCTTCCTCAGGAATTTGGATTACAGTCATGAGCCACTGGCACCTAGCAGTTTTACAAACGCGTCGTCCTAGTTAGTATTTTAATAGTTTAAAGTCTTCTTTAACACCAGTAGTCTAAGGATAAGCCCTCTCCTTACCTGGTGCACTCAATTTTAGTCTCTAATCCCAAAGCAAAAGCTGTTACGGAAGAATAACTTAGGTGAAGTCACATTTTAATGAAATTTCAGTTTTCCACATTTCCACCCCACAGTGGAATTTAAAGCTGGATGGTAGCTGGCCAGGTACAAGCATTGTGTTCAAGTGAAATGTTTGGCTGTGTGAAGCCATCTTTTTTATTTTAGTAGGTTATTCTATGGACATAGGACTTTGATCTGCAGTGTAGAGCAACCAGACTTCTGTCCCTTACCTGGAGTAATGTGTGTGTGTGTGTGTGTGTGTGTGTGTGTGTGTGTGTGTGTCTGAACCTAAAGCACTCTGAGTTTTGAGAAGAGTGATACAGCATGGCCACAGGAAAATTAGTTGCCACATTGTAGTTAAGACTACTTTGGAAGGTTTTGTATCTGTCTCTACGTGCCCAGTTGTGCTTCAGATCAGCATAGCGGTATAAAAACAATGACCTTTGACGCCAGGCGTTGAGCTTTGCGGTGTGGGTAGAGTCTGTATACAGCCTCAGATGTGGAAGGAACCTTCCAGTCCCTCTAAGCTAAGCACTGGGCCGAGCGAGTTGAGAGAGCAGGTTGGACTCTTACTCGTTGACCTCAAAGAACTTGAACTAGAGACGGCTAGAGGTGCGGTGTGTGAGAGTGGTTACTGACTTAGGACCGGCATGCCTGCCCCTCTCTGACCTTAGCTGTCTTTCATCTGTGAAGCGGACCTGCGACTCGGCCTTGGTGTGAGGGACCAACGTCATCACAGAACTGTCACGATCACTGTCCTGCAGAGATCAGTTCTGTTCTGCGCAAACTCCCATGTTAAATCACAGATCTATCTATCCATCTATCCATCTATCCATCTATCCATCTATCTAATCTATCTCCATCTATGTATGGTCATCTCTGCCCTGAAGCTTCCAAATCACAAGCACTTTAATTTTTCATTCACACGTGCGTTTCTTGATAAAACCCGCACAGAACCTTCGGGCCCACAGCAAGTATTATTTATCATGTATTAAGCATTTACTATCAGGTATTATAATTATGACTCCAGTATTATTCAAAAGGAAACATCTCAAAATTTGAAAAGAAACACACCAAATAGTGAGAGGCGCACATCTTTCAGGTCCGGGTATTCGAGCCTTGCCTTGGCCTCAGGGCTCAGCGGGGTGGGCGTGGCCTGACCTTGCTGCTCACCTGGGTGGGCGTGGCTCGTCCCCGCTGCTCCTCCGGTGGGCGTGGCTTGTCCCCGGTGGGCGTGGCTCATCCACGCTGCTCTGGTGGGCGTGGCTCGTCCCCAGCCGCTGCTCCTCCTGTGGGCGTGGCTCGTCCCCGCTTCCTCCAGTGGGCGTGGTTTGTCCCCGGTGGGCGTGGCTCGTCCCCGCCGCTGCTCCTCCGGTGGGCGTGGCATCGTCGTGGGTCCAATGGAGAGGCGGATGGCAAACAGCAGCCGTGGAGCTGAGTGAAAATGTCCACAGCAGGGTATGGGCTCTGAGATGGATCCGATCCGGAAGGCTTAGGGGGTGCAGCCGTGTAATTAGAGCTGCTGGCCTTTCTATGCCTGAGGGGCGAGGAAGACCGGGTTTCCCTCTAAGTGAACTTAGTGTTTTTTTCTGGCACCTGAGGGGCCCACCAGGCATCTCCACGGGGAGAAGGCCAATTGAAGAATGTAGCCGGAGGCTGGGAACCTGGCCTAGAGGCAGAGCGCTCGCCTAGCACCCATGAGGCCCTGGGTTCGATTCCCCAGCACCACATAGACAGAAAACGGCCAGGAGTGGCTCAGTGGCTCAAGTGGCAGAGTGCTAGCCTTGAGCGGGAAGAAGCCAGGGACAGTGCTCAGGCCCTGAGTCCAAGCCCCAGGACTGGCCAAAAAAAAAACAGTTGCCAAGCCAAGCCCTGGGGCACACACTTGTAATCCTCCTTACTCGGGAGGCTGAGATCTGAGGAGGGAGTCCCCATGGACCC